>NC_090746.1:5912573-6017249 GCF_036898095.1 Palaemon carinicauda
TAAAAAACAAACAGATATAATTCACGGTGATGAGGGCTATGATAATGCTAGTATGTAGTATATATCTTATTTCATCACATTCTATTCTTATTTTACTAGTATCATGAACCTAGGGTAGAAAAAATAACACAAAATGTCGTTTGTTACGGAGTTAATTTATGAAAATCAAGGAAAATCCGCTGCCATGTGAATCCTCTCTCTGACAAATAATAATATATTGGAATGATTATATCATACGCTAAGATTTAGTCTGTTAATATTTCACTTTTACCATAGAGTGACATTGGCATTGACCTTCAAAATCCAATCATTGTTCGATTCTATTATATAGTTTTATATCAACTTGCTGATGTTAGCCCTGAGTGATAGATGAAAAATATGGTTAATTCAATATTTTTAACCACATTTCTAGACAGATTTGTACAATTTATTAGACAAAACCATTAATAGACAGTGGATCAATGGCAGCAGGAACCCAACAATGAATTTCATATATAATACTAGCGTTTGAACTAATGTGAAAGCTGTGGTGACATATCTGGTACATCTGATGAGAAATCTAAACTTTCTAATACATTTTTTTCTGGAGTTTTCTGCATCCAAATGAGTTAGGATCAACAATCATTAGAACAACAAAACTAGAGAGGTACTCAGTAGAGAGCATGCCTTCGCCACGCCAAACAGTCTTATTTTGCTCTTAACCCCACTGCCTACTTGTACTTCGATCCAGTTTCTTAGAAATCAAATGGATTTATCCTTGGGTCATAACCCATATGTCTACCAAGTTTCGTTGAAATTGGTCCAGTAGTTGTTGCGTAACATTGTTCACAAAAAAAAAAAAAAATAATCTAAAAATATTTGCCATTTACTCAGCATTGCGATTATTTGCAAAGTACTGCTACATAATTGTACTCTGATGTACTTAATCCAAAATGTTACAGATTATCCTTGGGTTATACCCAACACGACTACCAAGTTTGGTAAACATTGGTACGGTAGTTTCTGTGTAAAGTTGTTCTCTAACAAATAAATAAACTAATTAACAAACGTGAGTGGATACATAAGTTACCTTTCGCAAAATCTAATAAACTCTAAGCTAAAACAGACGCATATTGCAAATATAAATTATCTCTAAATTTAGTGAAAACAGTACTAATATACTGTATATTTTCGTTATCAATATTGTATCATAATAGCCAATGTATTAAGGACTTCACATTGCATGACGAAAAAGGTATCGTGGTGTTGTGATATAGGCTCCTGAATTTGTTTAAATGTAAGATGAAAGGAGATGGTTGCAGTTAAGTACTAAATCTAATATTGAGTTTATTTGATAATCGTTGATATTATTTGGTCTACATAAATACTCTAGTTTATATCACAAGATTTTACCGTAAAAAAAAAATTGGTATTACAGCTGATCTATAAAATAGTATTAAGCCAATTCAAAGTAATTAAGGTAAAACTTTTAATGTATGTGTGAATGTTAGTAGTGAATATAGTAAAGTATAAGTTAGTGAATATAGTAAAGTATAAGTAGAATTGTTTTGATTTTGGATCATAGTTACCTTGGAGTTCACTACGTAACTGAACTCTACCTACTAAAATGGTGTGTAGATGCACACACAGATATATATATATATATATATATATATATATATATATATATATATATATATATATATATATATATATATATATATATATATATATATATACATATATATATATATATATATATATATATATATATATATATATATATATATATATATATATATGTATGTGTGTGTGTGTGTGTTTACACCATACAGCATATTTTCTTATTCATGTCGTCAGATCAGATCAGATCAGATTCACGTTGAGACTTCGCCTTTGCAACGGCGCCTCTGTGTCTTTTAGTTTTGTGTGTTCCTTATTTTCACTAGTTTTTTCTTTCATCCACATTTGTTGTAGTACGCTTTTCTTATTTTCAATATTTTCTTCACGAAAAAAAAGAATTTTTTCAACTATTTGTGCACTATCTTCTTCGTATGGTTGTTGGAGCTCAAATGCTTTTATTCTTAAATCACTAAACTGTGGACAATATAACATGACGTGGTTAGCATTTTCTTCTACATCACAAAATACACAGTTTATATTTCCATCTTGGTGTGTGTTTTTTATATTCAAGCCAAATGTGTTTGTCCTTGCCCTGAATAATAAAATTGACGAAAATGTGTTGTCATAGACTTCCCCATCCTTGATTTCACTTTTCCAGTTTTTATACAGAATTAGACTCTCCTTACACTCTATTTCACTCTCCCATTTGCTTGTGTCCCATTCTCTTGTTCTCTTCTTTATATCCTCTTTCGTACATCTCTTGACTTCTCTCATCGCCATCCCACATTCTTCAGCATACTTCTTCACATGCATCCACTATTTCCTCGCTTTTTCTTCCATATGTTAGTAAGTCCTTCGCTCCCTTACAAATGCTATTAATGTACCTCAGCTTTCCATCCATTACCCTTGTTTTCATAGCAGATGCTCCTACATCCCCTCTCAAGGCTACAATTGCTGTATTCTTCACACCCCTTAGTATCCTTCTATACACTCCATTCTTAATTCTCTGCAACTTTTCTATTTCAGTTTCCGTTAAGCTAATTACATTTGTTCCATATGCTATAGAAGGTAGTTCTACACTTTTCCAGTATGTTTTCCCTATCAGTATTTTATTGTAACTTTTTTCTATGATTGAATATGTAAGATTAGCTAGCCTTTGAGCCTTAACTATCATTCACTTTTCTGTGTTTTGAACATATTCCTACTGTCATCTACCTTGATACCTAGGTATTTAATATTCCTTACTACTCTTATTCCCTCTATGTTATCTGGTTTCTCCTTCATATTATATACAAGTACGCTACTTTTATCTCTATTTATGTCTAAATCACACTGATTTCCTATATCTATCACTTTCCTTATGTTCAATTCAACATCCTCTATACTCTCAGCAAGCACTATGACATCATCAGCAAAAAATACTACTACTACCTTTATAATATAATTTTTAAAACCATTACCTTTCTTTTTTACTTGTTTTATAATCTGATAAGTAATTAATTTGAACAATGTTGCAGAGCCAGTACAGCCTTGCTTTATTCCACTACTTACGCTCAATTTTTTTTTCTACTTTTTCCCCTATGTCTAACGTAGTAGTCTCCCATATATACTTCAGCTATAGCGTTTATTATACTAGTATGTACTTTATGTTGCTTTAATGTTTATATCAGTGCTTCCCTTTTCATGGAATCAAAAGATTTTTTGAAATCTAAAGAGGCAACTATGAGTTTTTTCTTATTTTTGAAAGATTCTTCGACCATGTCCTGTAAGATGAATATATTATCCTCAGACCTCAATCCTTTCTCCCTCTGTAAATCCCGCTTAACTATCCTCTATGAGTGAGTCTATGGCATCATTACTTTTTAGATGTCCTTCTATTTCATCCTTGATAAAAGCCATGTATATTTTATATGATACATTTGTGAGTGCTATTGGTCTCAACTCCTTTGTTGTTGGTTTGTTTTTCTTTTTCAACATTTTAACATTTTTTTGCCTGCATCTTTTCCCACCTTTGTACAGTATGAAATGAATAATATGAAAATGATATGCTGTATGGTGATATATATATATATATATATATATATATATATATATATATATATATATATATATATATATATATATATATATATATATATATATATATATATATACATACTGTACTGTACAATAACACTTATACCAAATAGAACGCACCCTGAAACTTGTAAACAAACCTCCTGCCAGATGAACGACGAGTCGACGACTGATCTTAGGCGCGAGTTTCGTTGTTGTTGTTTTAAGTCTGTGGTGTAATTATAATCTAAAGGTGGGAAGAAAAGCTCGTATTTAATTGTTTAGCCTTGTTTATTTGATAGCTGTTGAGTAAAATATTAAAGCTGGCAGTAAGTTATTTGGGAAATATTAATGTTTCCTTACTGTTCAGCCGAGGCTAATGGTAGGGTAAGTGTGTTAGGATGGATCGTTGGGATAATATGCGGTTTTACTATAGTTCCGGTCAGAACAACATTTTCCAATAAAAATTAATGTTTTCCTATAGGAAAACTTCTGTTGGGGTAATTGTTTACAACTCCATGCTCTCAATTTACTCCAAAATAATGCAATCCTGCAGTTCTCATCTTCTTGCACAGTAATTAGGGGGTTATTTAAATTCTGAGAAAGCAGCAATTAGCAAGATGTGTTGAGGAAGGGGGAAGGGGTTATAAAAAGAAAATAGCTCCGTTTCCTCACTAAACGACTTAGAACTGACATGGGTAAATGTGTAGGAGAGCTCCGCGCTCGATTTAAAAGTTTCTAAAAGTAGAAAACGAAAGAAAACAGTAAATTAGAGCTACAGTTACCTTGAAACTGTGAGATAATCCTCCTACAACCACCTAACTCTTACACAGAAAATGTAAGCATAAACCTACTACTACAATTATGGGGGACCCCAGTGGGAAGCGGGGTTTTTGGGTGGGGGGAGGAGGAGAAAAGTGATTTTTCGGGGCACTACCGAACCTAATACAACTACCTACCCTACCCTGGGGGCCATGTACCCCTACCTCTACCTAGGCCTACCGGGGGGGGCTCCGCCCCCCTGCGACCCCCCCTTAAGGCCACATTGAGTTTCAGTTCAAACGAAACAAATTCAAATGAAAACGCCTTTTGCAAAAGAAGGAACACAAACTTCAAATTAGTCTCAATATCTAACTTACCTTTGAAACAAGACACGAAAAAATTGCACCTCCTCTTCCTTTTCCCACGAGTAACCACACTACGATCACACCGGAATGCTAATTTGTTGTAATCTATACGGCACACATTTTCACAATTAGGGCACTTTTTCTCTGCCAAAATCAAACCATGACGTTGAGCAAATGCAATTAGCAAATCAACTTTCCCTGAATAATGTACACAAAAATCCCCATAAGAAATAAAGCAATTGTCACAAGTGACACAGTCGAAACGGGATGAAGGTCCTGCTAATTACTCCATACTTCACGGCAAAATGAGCTTTTCAGTTTGAAGGGAGATCCGAGACGTGCAAAAATATTCCTCCGCGGAACTTCACGTAAACTGTGGTAACTGGTGGAAAAATAGCAGGGATAAGTGAAGTAATAAGTGCCAGCATTGGCTAGATTTGTAAAAACCGCCATGATTGGTTTTCAAACAGTGTGATGTCAAGAAAACACCTGTTATTGGTTAGAATAGCATTGAGAACTAGTTTGCCATACGCAGTAAGGCGGTGAAACAGCTCATTTTAGCCAAGACATCACACAGTAAACAAAAACAAACACTTAGAAAAAATCCAGGTGAAACATAACTATACACACGAATATCTTCGTTAAATAGAAGCTGCTCATATATTGACTATTATATAAGCGTTCTATATGATATAATAGTGAATTGTAGGTGTTTAAATTCTTCAAGATCTTCCGCGGAGCTCTCTTACACATTTACCCTGACATGTCAACATCGTCAACCAAACAGAATTTGATATACTGTATATTCAAAATATACTTAATTGAAAATGGAGTAATTAATCAAAAATGTATATAAAATATGCAAGTTACAATAGTGACACTTTTGAGTAATCACTCAATTTTTGATTAAGTATATTTTGAAGATACTGTAAATCAATGTACGATGGCATCACAAACTTTTGTTTATGTACGCTGGCATCATGAATTCTGTTTGGTTGACTATGGTGACACGTCAGTTCCAAGTCGTTTAGTGAGGAAACCGAGCTATTTTCTTTTCATAACTCCTTCCCCCTTCCTCAACATATCTTGGTAATTATTGCTTTTCCAGAACATAAATAACCACCTAATTACTGTGCAAGATTGCACAGTAATTAGGATTGCATTATTTTGAGTAAATGGAAAGTGGTGTTGTAAGCAATTACCCCTGTTGGTTGATATATGATACTTTAATTTCTAGCCAAATACATGAACCTTGTATTTTTCCTACTCGCTATCTGACCATGATTATTGGGGCAAACTACTCATTCATGAGTTTTTGGACCCCCTTATGTAAAGACAATTATGGGGGACCCCAGTGAGAAACTGAGGTGTTTTGGGTGGGGAAATGTCATGAACAAGTGATTTGCAGCAATAACAATGGTCAGAAATGTAAAATAAGCCCAAAACCTGATTATTTAACTTTTGAGATTTGTAAAAGGGTACAGAACCTAACAAACCAACCTAACCTAACCTAGTAGTTCCCAGGTCACAACCACTAGCCGGGCAAGCCCCCGGACCCCCCTTTCCCAGGTCACAAACTAAAAGTAAATCACAAATTAATCCTTATATTAGGATAAAGTAAATCTCAAATAAATCCTTCCATTATGAAAAAGTAAATTGCAAATAATTCATTACCTTATGATTGACATCGTCGCCTTTTTTTTGTCTTGGCAATCTTTACAGAAGCTTTGTAGTAGAAAATGTGCTGGCCCTCCCTGAGAATTAAGTCAAAATCGGATCTTTGAAGCATTATTTCGCGGTTATTTTTTAATTTCACATGAGTAACAATACCTATACACTGAACGGAGAGCATTTCCATCGTAATCAGTTGCGAACATAATCGAAATTGCACCAAATTTTGAAATAGATTGGTGTGCTTCCCTTAAGTTCCCTCTAGGAGAAGTCTTACGAGATGGTGGTTATGTTGAAACTGAAGGCGAAGGTGGGAAGAAAATGGCTGTTGTAGAACAACATCTGGGAACTTATGAAGAAGTACTTGTAAGCTGTTAATTGGTTTAAAAAACCACCTGACAACTACGTCATTATAAATGCACAGAAAGCTCCGTAAACCATGGGAAAAAGCGCATGCACAATAAGTCCCCTTCAGTCTCTCAGATGTAAACAATGGACTTAGAGTGAAAAACATACTTCACATTTTAATAGACCGATATGTAAGTTATCACGCTCCAGTCCCTATTAAACATATAGTGAAAAGTACCAAACTAGCCAGCACTTGTCCATTTCTTATTGCAAATTCCAGTTTTGCTAGAAATTAAAGTATCATATATTTACCCTCCCATTTTATTCGAAAATTACATTTATTTTTGAGGCTAATAAATGATAAGTGAGTTATAGCCTAACATGTTGGCCGATGATATGGGACACCCAGTGGGAACCTGGGGTTTAGGGTGAGGAAATATTTACGAATGGAAAAAGGTTTTCTACTTAAAGACGGATGTTTCTTATAGAAAAACATACGTTATCTTTGAAAATGACACTTATTTTTCACTGCAAATAAAAACTTAATTATCTAAGAAATAATAATCAACAGGGTTAGCGTGAGCAGCTCAGCATGTACCGCTTCCAGTACATAGGAGTTTGATGTTTTTCTTTTTTCCGCGAGCTAAGCAAGCTCATGGCGGAGCAAAAACCATTAGATTTCTAAAAAATATCCCTGTCCTTAGACGGTATAACAGGTTTTCAGTTTATTTACTGTTGAAATGAAGGTCAAATTCAGTGAAAGCACATTATTGACTACAGGAAAAAAAAATTTTTTGTTTCAAATATTGCTCTGTTCATAACTATAATTTTACTGAAAATTTATTTGATAAGAATTAAGAAAGTTTACGCCTGTCCCAACCAACTACATACCCCCAAACCTATCGTCTTTGTTACATTGTCTCAATCTTCTTTAATTTTTATACAGTTCTCTCAATCTCTTATTTTGGTTGGTGGTTTTTGCTCCTAAATTGCAAATCTCATTATATGGTCATTTCCATTTGTAGTATTAATCATTTAAGAAACAACTGATTAAATGTTGTGTAGTCATGTACAGTATTGTATTAAGTTCCTGAACTATTGTAGCTCCTGTATGTTGAGAAAAAAAAAAAAGAAATTTGGAAATGACATAAGAAATTTCATTTTTCTATATTTCAAAGACCAGGAAATTTTGCTTCTGTTCCAACTGTTCTTGACTTCAATGCACTATTTTTCAAACAAATTTTGAGCCTTGGAAAATAGTTCTTAGATTAATTACTTCCGCTACAACAACTTAGATGATTAGACTGTAGTGGATAAGCTTGGATTCAAACCTAATGATAAGTTAAGACACTAAGGTTAAGGTAAGGAAATGGCATCCCAGGGGGTTAGCAGGTGGGACACTGCAATTTAGTTTGGTTAAAAGTACAGTAATAGGTAAAGGTGTCTGGTTTCAGTTCCAGTTTCATCAGAACAGATGCTCACCAGAACGTCAGCCGGGCAAGCACAACCCTCACTGTGGTGCCCAACCACAGCAGTGGCCTCCCCATTAAACAGTTTAAACTCACAGTACTGGACAGGGATCGATCTGCTTGCTATGCGAATGCTAGCAAACACGTTACCACTGTACTAGCCAAGGTGGTTAGGTGGGGAACCTTAGGTTAGGTTGTATTCCTGCGTTTTTTTTTCCGATGTCTTAGTACTAAGGAAAAATTAGAAATTAAAAAGACTCTTTTAGTGTGAAATTATTTGTTTGCCAAAAGAGTTACATATAAGAAAGTGATTTGGCAAGAAGTGCATCGAGATGATAAGAATACAGTGCATGTGTCTTTGTATATGCGGTATTACAGTAGTGTTAATATTTATCAGTTACTCATTCTGTACTAGTTAAATAATTCACCTCTATAGAAGAATGGTATGTTACTATTAATAGATTTGCATATTATTACAATAACCCTAATGAAGAAGTTAATACTTTGAACAATTTTGGTGATGATATTTGTCAGAGAGTTGTTGTTTACTAATTCATCAAAACTTCTAGAAAAAAATAGATAATACTCAAATAGAATTGAAATTTTTGGCATTTCTTGTCATTCAGCTGTCTTTTCAATATGGTTGGCACACCTCAAACAGGATTGAAAATTATGAAAAAAAAAGACAGACTAGGCATTTGTTTATATCAGCAAATGGGTAAAATTCATAGTTGATAGCCTACTATATTTATGTAAGTACACCATAGCTATCTTTATTGTCTATTCAACATTCCAACTTGAATGCAGTACATTATTTTGACCTGTGTCTGGTATGTGGTAATATAATCCTGTTAGATATAGTCAACAATATGTTGTATCTCATTATTGATATAGTACTACTGAACTGTTTACTGTATTGTAAGGTTTTGGAAAAGTTTAATTGATTATTGAATATTTTGCCTGTTTACCAATTTTTAAATGGTTCTTTGACTAATTTATTTTCAATTTTTCAATATTTTTAAAGGTGAAATTGTGAAGTTGATATAAGATGTCTCAAACTTTCCACACACTCAGCTCATCAGATGAGAATTCAAAAGACAGGTGAGTTAATAGATTTTGAATTTATTCTTTACTTTTGAAATTTTTGTAGAATTTAAACTAGTGACTGAAATACATCATATGGATTTATGAAATTATAGTTAGACCTGGTTTATGAAACTATGTAGTACTGTACAGTTATAGCTGAGGTTAAGCTGCTTTGTGTTAATTTTCCTTTTTTTTGGACTCTCATTTTGTTTATACTGCAGATAATAGGAGAAGTATATGTGATTTTTTATTCATATTTTTTTACTATCAAAGTGTATGGTTGTTCTTACACAAGTGCAAACCCTCGTCCTTTAATAAGAGTATGATATCAGTGAAGCTGGATCTTGGCTGTTAGAATTTTTAATGAGGTATCTGTAGTGTCTGGCAGGTGACGGGGAAGCTCCTTTCCCTGCCTGTACACTGAGTAGTCACTTTCACTTCAGCTGCTGAGCAGTCTGGATGTACTTTTGATGCTAATAAAGCTTGACTGGCTTTTTTAGTTATTTTTTTTTTTTTTTTTTTTTTTTTTACTTTTCATTGTGATTGTGTTTGACTGATTACAGTATAGAGAAACCATGTGTAGGCATGCGGTCCTGCCCAGGTATACCTGGCCACAATCAGTGGGGCAGGTTCATGAGCAGGAGGCCAATATGGATCCCCCATTCCTTGTGCCATATTTGCTTAGGGCATGACTCCATGCAGTCATCCCCCTGTGATGAGTGTAGTGAGTGGCTGCCGTCACAGTGATCAAAGTATGGCAGGAGGAGGAAGAAGAAGTCTAAGCGAGATATTTTGCTTTCGGGGTCTTTCTTGATATTGAAAAAGCCCACTGGGTCTCTCTGTTCGCCCTCTGATATTCGAACTTCTACTCCTTCTAAGTCTTCCTCAGGTGGGAACCCGAAAAAGAATGACATCTCTGACCTACCCTCAGGGCTAGGTGGAAGTAAACTGAAATTATCGTCTTCCCCCAGCGAAAGAGTTACTGTATTCACCCCCCCCCCCATCTGCCTCGCAGTGAGCCCTCCATGGTAATCGCTAAAAACGATACCTCAAGTACCTTATGGCCTTTCGTAGAACTGAATGGTGTCACTATGCGTGGCAACTAAATAATAAATGATGAGAGACGGTGAATTAGACGACTTTTTACATAGTACAGTACTGTAAGAGGATTTATTGTCTAAGTTAATTTTAAATATTTAACTTAGCCGGTGAATATATAATAGCTGCAACTCTGTTGCTCGACAGACACATACAATAAAAACTCGCCAGTGATCGCTATACAGGTTGCGGGTGTGCCCACCAGCGCCAACTGTCGGCCAGATACCACTCTCGATGTAAACAAAGACTCAATTTTCTTCTCTGTCGACGTGTCGACAAGATGTACTTTTACTCGCTGTAGAACCTGGAGTTTTTCCCATCATATTTGGTGAAGTACTTTAATTTGGTTTGAGCTTTCGCAGTGCAGGTGTTTTATCTTCATCTTAAATCTTGAACTCGTTTTTGGTTAGATTTAATTTTTTGATGACAAAGAGAGTAGGGACTTTCTTTGACTTTTAAATGGCCGACCCTTCCCTTACACGGAAGTGTGTTTAGGCTTTTAGCAATTATCTTATCACGTTATAAATTAATTATAGATTTTCCTCTATATATTTTATATCTCACCGCCTTTATTAGGCCTCTTCGATTAACTTTCCATTTATAATAAACATAAAAATAAATTTTAATGATTTGTTTATATGCGACCTTCCTGAGAGTAGGCGGTCCTAACTTGGAAACTGAAGTTAAACAACGTTGAGCCCTTTCAATCGTAAATAGCTTTTAAAGAGCTAATGATTTAAAACTTTTTAAATGAATATTTTTTTAATAGATATTTTATGAAAGATTTTCTTTGAATAGTCTTCGTACTGTTTCAAAGATGAACTAACGTTTAGTTTATTTATGCTACGCAGTTTGCGCTCTATCGTTACGATAGAGAGAGAGTATCACGGTTTCATTTTGCAGAAAGAGTAAATCGATTCTGACGTTTTGTTCATTCTTCTTTCAAAGCTTAAATGTTTTAAATTATATTTTAAAGGAACTTTTTAATTGAATAACCTTTCAGTTTTTTTCCTTTGGTCAAATAACATGTTTTTTTGACGAAACGTAAGTGGGCTCTTCTCTTAGGTGCGTAATCAAGAGAGAGAGAGAGAGAGAGATAGAGACGGAGGGAGAGAGAGGGGAGAAAACGTTCCGTTCAAGCGGGTAACGTTGTTCTCGAGTTACTCTCGTCCCTAGTCTCTGTACGGGGAGAAAGGATAAAACGTTTTTAGTTTTTTATTCTCGTCCCCAGGCAATGTACGGTGAGAGATTGAAAACGTAGTTTTGAATGAACTAGTGTTTAGTCTCTTCCCCATCCACTGAATTTTTTATCTTAAAATATGTTTACTGTTTTTTGCTGGTATTAATGTGCTTGCATTATACGACTGATTTCGCTATTACTACCTTTTGATGAGGTTAGAATTGCGTGCTTCAGGTAGAAATCAGTAAAAGTTTCGATTTTAGTGGAATAAGTGCTAAACAGAAAATCGTAGTGATAAAGTGATATTGCGCAAAGTGTTATCAGTGTTGCGACCGAGGGTTCGTCTGTTCGTGCCTGTCGTTCGCCTAGTCCGGGACCTCTTGCAAGCTCCCAAGCCCAGGGGAGAAGTAATGTCGTACGACTTATGGGTTCGAGAGGCCTTGATCAGCGAACAGACGTTCCCTCTATGGTATCGGGTGTATCTTACCAAGATCACCCCTACCATAAGGCGAGAGAGACGTTTTTCTCCTCGTCATCCGAAGGCTTTTCGCATAAGAAACCTGAAACAAGGTTTCGAGGCCCTTAAGCGAAAGTCAGTCCTTTCAGGACAGGTCCAGCGTCCTGGTTGTAGCCATTAGGACAGCTCTGACCCTATCAAGTCATCGGAAGACTGCTCGCCGCCTAACAAAAGCGTAACACAGACTCCGAGAGTCTTTTTGTTGGCAAGGTTTTGCGGTCACAGACGTTACCCTCGTCTCTTACCACAACCTTTTCCGTTGATCCTAAATGGGTTGTACGGCAAGACATGCAGAATAAGCTTGCCTCCCTTACGGAAGACTATTCTGCCGATTAGTCCGTTGAGCCTAGCCGTTTATCTCATCGAGATCCTGGCTTTCAGCCAACCTAACGTTCCTTTGTGCGTCCTGTTGACGTTGGCGTAGCTAAGTCACGTCAGTCAGGTTGTTTAGAACCACACTCGATGCGGTCTCGTGTATATTTTCAGCCACATTTGGACATTAGGCCACTTGCTGATGCTCCTGTTGACGTTCAGGATGTTCGCTAACAATCGGAGTTGACTTGTTTTGACGCTGTGCGTCAACCTCCGCATTCTAGAGTTGTTTTGACTGCTCAGTCTAGGCGGTCAAAGCAGTCTCGAGTGGACGCTGTGCGTCCTCACGCACCTGTTGTTGTTGACAGTTCACAGACTGTCAAGCAGTTACATGACGTTGCGTCCTGGTCTCTCGCACCTGTTGTTGTTGACAGTTCACAGACTGTCAAGCAGTTACATGACGTTGCGTCCTGGTCCGCTACTAATGCACCAGTGCGTGTGGACTCTGCTTGTAAAGCATTGCCACCACGGTAGGTCTCTCCCTTGCTTGAGAGACAGCTATTATCGGACAAGGTTCCTTTAGATGAGGAAGTTGCTGTTCCCCCTCCTACTGATATTCCCTGGAGGACTCTGTCAGACGGAGAGGAGCCTAAAGCTGCTTAGCCCTCTATGGACTTTAAATAAATCATGCTGATTTTTAAGGATCTTTGTCCGGATCTTTTTGTAACTGCTGCTCCTCGTTTGCCTAAACGTCAGAGCTTACACTAGGCCTAGCTACTTCGAAGCCGTTGTTTTATAAGCTAGTGCTCTCTCGCTCTCCTAGAGAGATTTACGTTTGCTAGGCGACTGGTTTATCACCAGGAGGAGTTTGGGGGAT
The DNA here is from genome assembly GCF_036898095.1 of Palaemon carinicauda. Lineage (NCBI taxonomy): Eukaryota > Metazoa > Arthropoda > Malacostraca > Decapoda > Palaemonidae > Palaemon > Palaemon carinicauda. The sequence continues at coordinate 5,925,916 of NC_090746.1, forward strand.
ACAGCCTTTGCTTTCCCTTCTTTTAAACTGGGTTATAGAGCGAGAGTCTGATATGACACGAGAGAAGTTCTCGGCTTGGGAGTTCCTGCCTCTGCCCAGATAGACTTCTCAAATCTCATAGACTCTCCCTGGCGCCTGGCCAGGAGACGCTCCTAGATTTTACAGGTCAACTTCACAGCTGTTTTCGAGCCTTTGAAGTTTTGCTGTACAATTATGTCATGCATAAACAAGGCTTTCAGGGATGGCTCCAATGATCTGACAGCCACGTTCCCTGCAGGGACAAGTCCCTCAGGGATGGCTCCATGATTTGGCAGCCATGTTCACTGCAGGAGTACATAAGAGGCAAGTGCGCTCAATGTATTCATTGTCAAGACAAACTTCACGATGAAGTCTACCAGGCTGTCTTGACAGCATTTATGGAAGGCGACTGTATGGTCTCTCTCGACCTTCAGGAGGCATACTTCCACATTCCTATACACCCGGATTCCCAACCGTTTCTGAGGTTTGTTTACAGGAATGTGGGGTACCAGTTTCGAGCTATCGGAGATCAGAGCCTCCCTGTACTTGGACGACTGGCTTCTCAGAGCCTCTTCCAGTCATCGCTGTCTGAAGGATCTCAATTGGACTCTAGATCTGACCAAGGAATTGGGACTCCTAGTCAATTTGGAAAAGTCACAGCTGGTCCCATCCCAAACTATTCTGTATTTAGGGATGGAGATTCACAGTCAAGTTTTTCGGGCTTTTCCGTCGGCCCCCAGAATAGATCAAGCCCTGCTCTCCATCCAGAAGATGCTGAAGAAAGAACGCTGCTCAGTCGGGCTGTGGATGAGTCTGGTAGGGACGCTGTCAACCCTGGAGCAATTTGTCTCGCTAGGAAGGCTACACCTCCGTCCTCTTCAATTCCATCTGGCTTTTCACTGGAAAAAGGACAAGACGCTAGAGGCGGTCTCGATCCCGATTTCCAAAAAGATAAAGTCTTGTCTGACTTGGTGGAAGGACAATATCAGCCTACGAGAGGGTCTTCCCCTGGCAGTTCAGATACCCAACCACGTTCTCTTCTCGGACGCATCGGACTTGGGCTGGGGCGCGACGCTGGACGGTCGGGAATGCTCAGGTCTGTGGAACTCGAGTCAGAGGAGCATGCATATCAACAGCAAGGAGCTTTTGGCGGTTCATCTGGCCTTGATAAGCTTTGAGAATCTCCTTCGAGGCAAGGTGGTGGAGGTAAACTCGGACAACACCACGGCCTTGGCGTACATTTCCAAACAGGGAGGTACCCACTCACTGACTTTGTACGAGATCGCAAGGGACCTGCTCATCTGGTCAAAAGATCGAGGCATCTCCCTAGTAACGAGGTTCATCCAGGGCGACTTGAACGTCCTAGCAGATTGTCTCAGTCGGAAAGGTCAAGTAATTCCAACCGAATGGACCCTCCACAAGGATGTGTGCAAGAGACTTTGGACGACTTGGGGTCAACCCACCATAGATCTCTTTGCAACCTCGCTGACCAAGAGGCTTCCAATCTATTGCTCTCCAGTCCCGGACCCAGCAGCAATACATATAGATGCCTTCCTCCTAGATTGGTCACATCTAGATCTTTACGCATTCCCACCATTCAAGATTGTCAACAAGGTACTGCAGAAATTCGCCTCTCACGAAGGGACAAGGTTGACGTTAGTTGCTCCCCTCTGGCCCGCGAGAGAATGGTTCACCGAGGTACTTCGATGGCTAGTAGACGTTCCCAGAAGTCTTCCTCTAAGAGTAGACCTTCTACGTCAACCACACGTAAAGAAGGTACACCAAAGCCTCCACGCTCTTCGTCTGACTGCCTTCAGACTATCGAAAGACTCTCGAGAGCTAGAGGCTTTTCGAAGGAGGCAGCCAGTGCGATTGCTAGAGCAAGGAGAGCGTCTACCATTAGAGTCTACCAATCGAAGTGGGAAGTCTTCCGAGACTGGTGCAAGTCAGTTTCCGTATCCTCGACCAGTACCTCTGTAGCCTAAATAGCTGATTTTCTCTTATACCTGAGAAAAGTACGATCCCTTTCAGCTCCTACTATCAAGGGCTACAGAAGCATGTTGGCCTCGGTCTTCCGGCATAGAGGCTTAGATCTTTCCAACAATAAAGATCTGCAAGACCTCCTTAAGTCTTTCGAGACCTCTAAGGAGCGTCGTTTGGCTACTCCTGGGTGGAATTTAGACGTGGTCCTAAGATTCCTCATGTCAGACAGGTTTGAGCCTTTACAGTCAGCCTCCCTGAAAGATCTCACTCTTAAGACACTTTTTCCTGGTATGCTTAGCCTCGGCTAAAAGAGTCGGTGAGCTTCATGCCTTCAGCAAGAACATCGGGTTTTCGTCAGAAAAAGCTACTTGTTCTCTGCAACTTGGTTTCCTAGCCAAAAATGAGCTACCTTCTCGTCCTTGGCCTAAATCTTTCGATATTCCTAGCTTATTGGAGATCGTAGGCAATGAACTAGAAAGAGTCTTATGCCCTGTTAGAGCTCTTAAGTTCTACTTAGCTCGTACTAAACCTTTACGAGGCCAATCTGAAACGTTATGGTGTTCGGTTAAGAAACCATCCTTGCCTATGTCAAAGAATGCTTTGTCATATTTTATCAGATTGTTAATACGAGAAGCTCATTCACATCTGAGTGAGGAAGACCGATCTTTGCTTAAGGTTAAGACGCACGAGGTTAGAGCTGTAGCAACTTCCGTGGCCTTTAAGCAAAATAGATCTCTGCAAAGTATCATGGACGCAACCTATTGGAGAAGCAAGTCAGTGTTCGCGTCATTTTACTTGAAAGATGTCCAGTCTCTTTACGAGAACTGCTACACACTGGGACCATTCGTAGCAGCGAGTGCAGTAGTGGGTGAGGGCTCAACCACTACAATTCCCTAATTCCATACCCTTTTAATCTGTCTCTTGAAATGTTTTAATGATGTTTTCATGGGTTGTCCGGAAGGCTAAGAAGCCTTTCGCATCCTGGTTGATTTGGCGGGTGGTCAAAGTCATTTCTTGAAAGCGCCCAGATTAGGGGTTTGATGAGGTCCTGTTGTATGGGTTGCAGCCCTTGATACTTCAGCTCCTGGGGGTCTGTCAGCATCCTAAGAGGATCGCTGGGCTCCGTAAGGAAGACGTACTTACAAGGCAGAGTAATCGTCTAAGTCGACTTCCTTACCAGGTACCTATTTATTTTGGTTTTGTTATATTGATAACTGCCAAAATGAAATAAAAAACTCTTAGCTTATACGATGTAAACATATTTAACTCTGGTCTCTACCCACCTCCTTGGGTGTGAATCAGCTATTATATATTCACCGGCTAAGTTAAATATTTAAAAATGATATTTTAATTATAAAATAAATTTTTGAATATACTTACCCGGTGAATATATAAATTAAACGACCCTCCCTTCCTCCCCAATAGAGACGCAGTGGGATGAGAAGAAATTGAGTCTTTGTTTACATCGAGAGTGGTATCTGGCCGACAGTTGGCGCTGGTGGGCACACCCGCAACCTGTATAGCGATCGCTGGCGAGTTTTTATTGTATGTGTCTGTCGAGCAACAGAGTTGCAGCTATTATATATTCACCGGGTAAGTATATTCAAAAATTTATTTTATAATTAAAATATCATTTTTCACAGAAACATGAGCACAAATCTTCTTCAAAGTGAATACTGTAAATGATTTAAGTACATCACAACAAAACTCTAAATTATTCTAATTAAATAACTAAGGTAATATAAGTCTCTCGCTGACTTTTGAATTACTGGAACAGTTTATGGTAAAATGATCAAAATGTAAGATAACAATGAATCACTTGTAATTTACAGGCACATGCAGGGAGTATGGGACACTGAAAGTTACTGTTAATCTTTTTCCTTCAGTAGAATAGCAATTTATCTCAAGTCCCAAATCTGACTTATTAACTAAACATTACAGTCTCAATTTCTATCTAAGTCAAGCAAGAGGGAGGGGCACATATGTTTCTTGTCTCATGTTATAAGTTTACAGCAAAAATTACTCCTAAGATTGCAATCTAGTGGAGTGTCATTTGGGCATACTGATCGCCCAGCTGCAACAAGGACACGCGGCCATGTTCTGCGTCCAACTCCTCTCATTATACTTCCAAGGGTGAGTTTTTATGGCACTTGTCTATGGGGATCAGGTGCTTCCTCCAGGAGATAGGTGGTAGCCTTTTACTATGTGACATCTGCGATCCAGGTCGCCCAGATCGAGGTTACCCCACCTCAAATCCCCTAGTGCTTTTCCAACCTCCTTCACGCTTTGACCTGGGAAGTAAAAGAATAACAACAGTTTACATCCAACATACAAGGTGCAACTCTTTCTTCAGGCTTGCTGGCTTGTGATAGAATTTAGTTAAAACTGTTTTCCACAATACCTAGGAGTCGTGGAGGCGAGGTCATAGGTTGGCATCCACCGCCCTACTTTCTGCTACTTAAATTAACCCAGTTAATGGCAGTTTGGCATTTGTCTAAATTCCCACGGATTATTTATTCTAACCCCTTATACGTGACAATGGTATTCCGTCAAAAGAGAAGCTGCTGCAAGCCCTAGCTACCATTGGACTCCCAAGTGTTCTGCTGCTGTGCCTTCTTCCTCTGCCACCCCAGCAGAAGTGCCTGACGTGACCCCCTCCCTCTAGAATCATTCTTCTGAAGGTATAGTTGATCGCTTATCCTTGCCATCTGTAGCCTTATTTCTTTTGGCAGGAAACTCGAGTATGACGTGAGTACGGGAGGAAATGACCTTGGCCTCCCTCTCCTCCTAGCCTGACTCCTTTGACCTTGTCTTCTGCTACTAGGTCTCTTATGGGCTCCCCTCTCCCAAAGGTGAAAAAGAGAGAACAGTATACTGTATGTGTGTCCAGCCTTCTCATGTTTTCCCTTCATGTAGGCTGGACAGGGATGGCACTGTGTGCCTCAAAGACAATCTCCTCTGCTCTGGCTTCAGACATACGTCATGCTCTCACTTTACCTAAAGACAAAACTTCATGGCCTTCCCACCACAGAGAACAAGAGACATTTGCTACAGCTCTGCTCAGGGAGACTATGCTAAATCTTCACGCTCATGCCCACCTGTATGCGCAAGGTCCCCTTATGAGGATTCTCGACGGGTATGAGTTTCTTCACACACATGCTCTTCAGAGGATAGACATGTGCTCGACACTTGTCTCATCAGTGTCATACGTCTAACCATGTGCAAGGTCTCCTCCATGCTTACACACTTTGTCATGCAAGTGACCACCCCTGTGCTCACCTTGTAGAAAGGGTAGAGGCAGTTCAGCTTCTCATCATAAGTCCCCACGTGCTATAATTCCATGCGCAAGGTCCCCATATGCAAGGTACTCATGCAAGAAATCCCATGTGTAGGTCTCCACTTACTGAGCTCCTGCAGACAGTAGATGCATGTGTTGAGTCTCCACTCATAGGTCTCCACGAACTAGAGATTCCCGTGCATGTTACTTCATTGTGCACTGTCCTCACGTTCTGTATCCCTACATGTTAGCTCTTCATGTGCTAGTAACAATGGGAAGGACTTTACTATAATGCTGCTTGACATCTGGTATAACACCTATCTTGATATCCTTCTGAAATTAAAATTTTTAAAAGTAGTTTCTAATTTTCCAAGGTATGCAAACTTGAGTCCTTTCAAATATAGAAATGTCTTCAGCAGAGCTGGAACGGCCATTTTATCATAAATAAAGTGCTGTAATTAATAACAAGTGGTGAATGTGGTCGATATAACAGAAGGAGGACGAAGTTTAATAGGATCATTCAACTTCCAAGACTATGGCGAAGACTGCCCTCCATTTATTTCCAGGTATGCCCTACAGTGCCAAAGGAGGTCCTCAAGTTGATCTGGTTATCCTTAGGTCTCAAAGATTCCCCAACTTCCAAGTCTTTCTTGGATTTCATCAGAGCAGGCATTTCGGAAGGGGTGACGATTTTAGAGGAAGGGTTTGCCTTCCAGAACATGGAATTCAAGAACAGGACTCCTAGGAAGGTGGAAAGGACAAAGGTGATTCTTCAGGGGTGAGGAGGATTTCTGAGTATGTCCATACTCTGGGTTGTTTACTACCGCAGGGGGAGGAAGACAACTGCAACCTCAGCTTCTCAGGCGATGGTGATTTGTGCCAGCTACTCCTGTGGTCTCCTAAGCGCATAGTATTCAGACGGAAGAGATCCAGGATACCCCACTCACAGAAACCTGGATCACATTGTCGAATGCCTTCCTTCACACGCTTCCAGGGGAAAGAGTAGTGTGCCACACATAGTACATTCTCGGCTGGTACGCAAGGTGAGAGGTTGCATATTAGTAGCATTTCCTTCCTTGAGAATACGGTTTAGTACAAGGTTCATGTATTCTTCCTGGACTTTCGGGTCGCTGAACGTTGGTTTCTCTTTGGGCGGAAACGATGTTCATGATATGTGAGATGTTTCATTTACGAACGATGAGCTTCCCTCTTGCCTTTCCTGTGATCGTTTGTCTTCACGGGAACGTTTCGTGGGTGTTCTCTTCTGGCAAGATATGTCTCCTTGCGGTTATTCTTCACTTCCTTCGTTTCCCTCAGAAACTGCAGTGTACCGTGATCCTGAACCATATGATTGGCAGCTGCAATTGAGAAGCTGGGTGTCATCAGGGATTATGCGATCACCGATGGCCACGATCCGGGGGATGTGATCATTAGCCATGGTCAGGAATCATGTGATGGATGTCCACAATCGGGAATCATGCGATCGTAGGTCACGATCAGTAGCCACAAACAGGATTAATGCTAGCAGGAACTTACATTCTCTCTTTAGGTGAGAGTAATCAAGTCACCGGGTAACTAGCTCACCTATTCCTGTTACCTGTTCTTTTTTTGGCCTGAACAGAAAGATGATGTCACCGAAGCACAGGACAACGGACCTGGCACTCGTGCAAGACTTTCGCCCGATTCCTTTGCATAGTTCTTTGGTAAGAGCAATGTTGCATCAAAGCCAACCCTAGGGGAATGGGGATGTAGATAAAATTAAGGAAGTTTATGCTTATGTCCAAGTGATCAGCTCAAGGTGAGACTGAACAGTAGTACTACTAGTCTAGACAGGAGCATCCGCCCTTGTCGTTCCCTGCATCGGGATATTACTGGGGTGTTTTGGTGATAACTTTTATTAGAATCTCTCTATGGGTCTATACTGCTCCCAAACTCCGACACCAATTACAACTGAGTTTTTTCAGTTTAGGTCACGCTGTAGGGATTGGAACAGGTCATCTACTGATTTGATGATAATGATCGTTTAATCACGGGGATGTCACATCGTGCTAGCACAGCTTTCAACAAGGACCCTCCTCAACATGGGATAGGCATTCAATTCCCCCGTTCCGCTCTTTGTGAGAATAGTGCGGTGCTATAACCTTATCCTCAGGGAAAGATGGTTCTCCTATTATGACCCTGCCTCGTTTGTTTAGTGAGAGGATATGTACTGGGGATGAAACCCCCTGATTAGACCAATCAGCACCCTGGACAGAAGCTCATACATCTGCTGATGTGCTCCCAGTTCTCGGTCTCATAAGAACAAGCATGCATGCATTAGTTGCCGGTGCACAGTTCTCACAAGAACAAGCACACGTATTAGCTCTCGCTACCCGTGCATGGCACAGTAGTTGTGAGGACAAGCACAGGCACTACCAATAGGAATGAAGGACTGGGAGCGTTCCTGTTCATGGTCACCTCCAATGACGGGCAGGGTGCGCATCTCAGAACCAACATCGACCAAGGGGTATAGTCACCGGAGGAGCTAAAGCTGCATATCAAGGAGCTGCAATTGATGGTGGCCCTTTGATCCCTAAAGGCCTTCATTGCGCATCTTCGAGGTCACTCAGTTGCGTTACTGAGTGACAGCACCACAGTTGTAGGGTATTTCAACAAATGGGGATAGCATCTCGGCCACTGCATGTCCTTGCGGTGAAGGCACTCATGTTGGTCATAAACATGTGATAGGCCTAACAGGAATGTTCTTTCCGGAGAAACAGAGCGTCCTAACAAACAAACTTAGGCCAAATTGTTGGGTAAGAGTGGTCCATTCCTCTAGTGACGAAGGCTCTGGTGACTTTGTGGAGTTCCCCGACCATAGACCTGTTTGCAATCCCTAAACCAGAAACTTCCAGTCAATTTCTCACCAGTCCTCGACCCAGCGTCGTTTGTGGAGAACTCGTATCACCACTGGGACAAGATGGATGTTTATGCCTCCCTTCTGTTTTTTTCCAATCAGAAGAGCCTTCAACAATGTCGTAGCTGCACCAAATCTCCAGCTAATCTTAGTGGCACCAATGTAGCACACAATGACTGCTACCTAGACCTAGTCTCCCTCCTCATGGAAGAGTGTCGATAGATATCCCTGAGGTCAGACCTTCTGTGCCAACCCCATGTGCGAAGATACCTGAACACACTGTCGTTCTTGTCTTTTCACAGGTGGAGCTACCCAGGTCTTCAGAAGAAAGGGTTTTTTTAGGAGAGCTATGTGCGAGATGTCAAGATTCCTCAGAGAATCTTTCACAGCAGTTTACATAGCAAATAGGCAATCTTCTGTGCTTGGTGTCAGGTGAAGGTCATCACTTAAATCTCAGCTTTTATATGTATGATAGAGGACTTCACAAACTGTGGTTCCTGCCACTAGTAAAGAGTGGCGTTTAGATCAAGACTCAAAGAGCCTGACCTGTTGTCCTCCAGGCAAATCTCCATGTTCGTGAGGAACAGTCCATCCAGACAGGTATGTCAGAAGGGTGTACGAGAGTAGGGGCAGTGTGATCCCTACCGCTATTATGGCTCACGAAATGCGAGGGAGGAGGCCTGCAATGTCTCCCAGAAAAATCGTCATGGTAAGATAGGTGCTGAAGTTGGGAATATGGAAGAAACAATCCATTTCTTGGCTTACTACCTTGGGATGTTAAGCGCAGGTCTTTAGACACCACTTCCTTTTGGCCTCATATAGTTGCCCAAAAATTATTTAGGTCCTCTGCCAGGTTGCATCTGGTCGGTTGAGAGGAGATTCCAGGTACCTCCTAAGAAAGTAGTTCTCGGTAAGTATGTTAGGAAAAATACAAATTACTAAAAATTTGTGATTTTCTTCTCGGTAAGAGTGAGAAGGTTAGACCGTGTGAACTTTGATTCAGCCTAGAAGGATGACACCTTCCAAAAACCAAATGATTTACCACTTTTAAGGGTATCCTGTGTGGAGCTACATCTAGTTACTAACATCTAGAAGGGTGGCCCCTTGTCAAGTTTTTGTCCTTGGAGGAGTAGCATGTGTGGTGAGACATCTAATTCTCACTTTCCTCCTATGGTTGGTGAACAGATACTGTGAAAGTAGGTTGATTTTCTAGGGTTCCTTCTCTAGACCTATGTTTGGTAGGCTTTCTCCCCGCCTAAATGTGAGTCTCCTTAAAAGGACGAGAGTTTGTATTCGTACAGGAACAGATCACAACTTTTAGTAATTTGTATTTTTAAATATTTAACTTAGCCGGTGAATATATAGCTGCAACTCTGTTGCTCGACAGACAAACTCTACGGAAAAACTCGCCAGCGATCGCTACACAGGTTGCGGGTGTGCCCAACAGCGCCATCTGTCGACCAGATACCCAGCTCTTATGTAAACAAAGACTCAATTTTCTCTCTGTCGACGTGTCGACAAGACGTACTTTACTCGCTGTTGCTAAACTGGAGTTTTTCACATCTATTTGGTGAAGTACTATATTCTAGTTTTGAGCTTTCGCAATGCAGGTGTTTTATCTTCATCTTAAATCTTGAACTCGTTTTGGATAGATTTAATTATGGTGACAAAGAGAGTATGGACTTTCTTTCACTTTTAAATGGCCGACCCTTCCCTTAGACGGAAGTGTGTTTAGGCTTCTAGTAATTATCTTATCACGTTATAAATTATTTATAGATTTTCCTCCATATATTTTATATCTCTCCGCCTTTATTAGGCCTCTTCGATTAACTTTCCATTTATTATAAACATATAAAAATAAATTTTAATGTTTTGTTTATATGCGACCTTTCCTGAGAGTAGGCGGTCCTAACTTGGAAACCGAAGTTAATCAACGTTGAGCCCTTTATATCGTAATTAGCTTTTAAAGAGCTAAGGATTTAAAACTTTTTAAATGTAATATTTTATGAAAGAATTTCTTTGATAGTCTTCGTACTGTTTTCAAAGATGAACTAACGTTTAGTTTATTTATGCTACGCAGTTGTTGACGTTCAGGACGTTCAACATGCGCTCTATCGTTACGATAGAGAGAGTGTATCACGGTTTCACTTTGCAGAAAGAGTAAATCGATTCTGACGTTTTGTTCATTCTTTCTTAGCTTAAATGTTTTAAATTCTATTTTAAAGGAACTTTTTATTTGAAAAACCTTTCAGTTTTTTCCTTTAGTCAAATAACATGTTTTTTTGACGAAATATAATTGGGCTCTTCTCTTAGGTGCGAAATCAAGAGAGAAAGAGAGAGAGAGATAGAGACGGAGGGAGAGAGAGGAGAGAAAACGTTCCGTTCAAGCGGGTAACGTTGTTTCTCGAGTTACTCTCGTCCCTAGTCTCTGTACGGGGAGGAAGGATAAAACGTTTTTAGTTTTTTATTCTCGTCCCCAGGCTATGTGCGGTGAGAGATTGAAAACGTAGTTTATATGAACTAGTGTTTAGTCTCTTTCCCAGCCACTGATTTTTTTTATCTTAAAATATGTTTTCTGTTTTTTGCTGGTATTAATGAGCTTGCATTATACGACTGATTTCGCAATTACTACCTTTTAATGAAGGGTAGAATTGCGTGTTTCAGGTAGAAATCAGTAAAAGTTTCGATTTCAGTGAAATAAGTGCAAAACAGAAGATCGAAGTGATAAAGTGATATGCGCAAACTGTTACAGTGTTGCGTCCGAGGGTTCGTCTGTTCGTGCCTGTCGTTCACCTAGTCCGGGACCTCTTGCATGCTCCCAAGCCCAGGGGAGAAGTAATGTCAAACGACTTATGGGTTCAAGAGGCCTTGATCAACGAACAGACGTTTCCCTCTATGGTATCGGGTGTATCTTACCAAGATCTCCCCTACCATAAGACGAGAGAGACGTTGTTTCTCCTCGTCATCCGAAGGCTTTTCGCATAAGAAACCTGTCACAAGGTTTCGAAGCCCTTAAGCGAAAGTCAGTCCTTTCAGGACAGGTCCAGCGTCCTGGTTACAGCCATTAGGACAGCTCTGACCCTATGCAGTCATCGGATAACTGCTCGCCGCCTAACAAAAGCGTAACACAGACTCCGAGAGTCTTTTTTGTTGGCAAAGTGTTGCGGTCACAGACGTTACCCTCGTCTCTTACCACAACCATTTCCGTTGATCCTTAATGGGTTGTATGGCAAGACATGCAGTATATGCTTGCCTCCCTTTTGGAAGACTATTCTGCCGATTAGTCCGTTGAGTCTAGCCGTTTATCTCATCGATATCCTGGCTTTCAGCCAACCTAACGTTCCTTAGTGCTTACTGTTGACGTTGGCGTAGCTAAGTCACGTCAGTCAGGTTGTTTAGAACCACACTCGATGCGGTCTCGTGTGGTTTTTCAGCCGCATTTGGACGTGAGGCCACTTGCTGATGCTCCTGTTGACGTTCAAGACGTTCACTAACAATCGAAGTTGACTTGTTTTGACGCTGTGCGTCAACCTCCGCATTCTAGAGTTGTTTTGACTGCTCAGTCTAGGCAGTCAAAGCAGTCTCGAGTGGACGCTGTGCGTCCTCACGCACCTGTTGTGGTTGACAGTTCAGTTGTTGACAGTTCACAGACTGTCAAGCAGTTACATGACATTGCGTTCTGGTCCGCTACTAATGCACCAGTGAGTGTGGACTCTGCTTGTAAAGCATTGCCACCACGGTAGGTCTCTCCCTTGCTTGAGACTCGGCTTTTATCGGACAAGGTTCCTGTAGATGAGGAAGTTGCTGTTCCCCCTCCTACTGATATTCCCTTGAGGACTCTGTCAGATGGAGAGGAGCCTAAAGCTGCTTAGCCCCCTATGGACTTTAATTAAATCATGATGATTTTTTTAAGGATCTTTGTCCGGATCTTTTTGTAACTGCTGCTCCTCGTTCGCCTAAACGTCAGAGCTTACACTAGGCCTAGCTACTTCGAAGCCCTTGTTTTTAAGCTAGTGCTCTCTCGCTCTCCTAGAGAGCTTTACGTTTGCTAGGCGACTGGTTTATCACCAGGAGGAGTTTGGGGGATACAGCCTTTGCTTTCCCTTCTTTTAAACTGGCTTATAGAGCGAGAGTCTGATATGACACGAGAGAAGTTCTCGGCTTGGGAGTTCATGCCTCTGCCCAGATAGACTTCTCAAATCTCCTAGACTCTCCCTGGCGCCTGGCCAGGAGATGCTCCAAGTTTTTTACAGGTCAACTTCACAGCTGTTTTCGAGCCTTTGAAGTTTTGCTGTACAATTATGTCATGCATAAACAAGGCTTTCAGGGATGGAAAGCGGTACCGCCTCAGTCGCTAACCCCGTCTGTTGCCGCACCTGCTCCCGTAGGCCCTAAATGGGCTTTGCTGCAAGACATGCAGTCCAAGCTTGCGTTCTTGATAGAGGACTTTAATGCGGAGAAGGTTGCTACCGAACCTTCTGGCCAACAACCTTCCAACCGGTCGGTTGTGCGCCCTGTTGACGCTGAGGTAACCTACTCGCGTCTGCCAGTTGAGGTGGTTCCTCCACCGATGCGACCCAGTGTGGGTTGCCAGCCGCACGTTGTCGTTAAGCGACGCTCGGAGGTGGTTGTTGACGTTCAGGACGTTCAACAACCAGCAGAGGTGACTTGTTTTGACGCAGTGCGTCAACCTCAGCAACCCGGTAGGGTGTTGATTGCACAACCCAGACGGTCTAGACAGTCTCGGGTTGACGCTGTGCTTCCTCGCGCACCCATGGTTGTTGACAGTTCACAGACTGTGCAGCAGTTCCATGATGTTGCGTCCGGCTCCGTCACGCATGCACCAGTGCGACCAGACTCAGCGAGCCAGACGTTGCCCACTCCGTTGCCGTTTCCTCATCAGTTTTCGGATGAGGAACCTTCTGATGAGGACGTTGCTGAACAACAAGACGATCAGCCCCCAGAATAGATCAAACCCTGCTATCCATCCAGAAGATGCTGAAGAAGGAACGCTGCTCAGTCAGGCTGTGGATGAGTCTGGTAGGGACGCTGTCATCCGTGGAACAATTTGTGTCACTAGGAAGACTACACCTCCGTCCTCTTCATACCATCTAGCTTTTCACTGGAAAAAGGACAAGACGCTAGAAGCGGTCTCGATCCCGGTTTCCGAAAAGATAAAGTCTTGTCTGACTTGGTGGAAGGACAATATCAACCTTAGAGAGGGTCTTCCCCTGGCTGTTCAGACTCCCAACCACGTTCTCTTCTCGGATGCATCGGACTTGGGCTGGGGCGCGACACTAGACGGTCGGGAATGCTCAGGACTGTGGAACTCGAGTCAGAGGAGCATGCATATCAACTGCAAGGAGCTGTTGGCAGTACATCTGGCCTTGAAAAGCTTCAAGTCTCTCCTTCGAGGCAAAGTGGTGGAAGTTAACTCGGACAACACCACAGCCTTGGCGTACATCTCCAAACAAGGAGGTACCCACTCACTGACGTTGTACGAGATCGCAAGGGACCTGCTCATCTGGTCAAAAGGTCAAGACATCTCCCTAGTAACGAGGTTCATCCAAGGCGACTTGAACGTCATAGCAGATTGTCTCAGTCGGAAAGGGCAAGTAATCCCAACCGAATGAACCCTCCACAAGGATGTGTGCAAGAGACTTTGGGCCACTTGGGGTAAACCATCCATAGATCTCTTTGCAACCTTGCTGACCAAGAGGCTTCCAATCTATTGCTCTCCAGTCCCGGACCCAGCAGCAATACATATAGATGCTTTCCTCCTAAATTGGTCACATCTGGATCTCTACGCATTCCCACCGTTCAAGATTGTCAACAAGGTACTGCAGAAGCTCGCCTCTCACGAAGGGACAAGGTTGACGTTAGTTGCTTCCCTCTGGCCCGCGAGAGAATGGTTCACCGAGATACTTCGATGGTTAGTAGACGTTCCCAGTAGTCTTCCTCTAAGGGTAGACCTTCTACGTCAGCCACACGTAAAGAAGGTACTCCAAAGCCTCCACGCTCTTCGTCTGACTGCCTTCAGACTATCGAAAGACTCTCGAGAGCTAGAGGCTTTTCGAAGGAAGCAGCCAGTGCGATTGCTAGAGCAAGGAGAGCGTCTTCCATTAGAGTCTACCAATCGAAGTGGGAAGTCTTCCGAGACTGGTGCAAGTCAGTTTCTGTATCCTCGACCAGTACCTCTGTAGCTCAAATAGCTGTTTTTCTCTTATACCTGAGAAAAGGACGATCCCTTTCAGCTCCCACTATCAATGGCTACAGAAGCATGTTGGCATCGGTCTTCCGGCATAGAGGCTTAGATCTTTCCAAACATAAAGATCTGCAAGACCTCCTTAAGTCTTTTGAGACCACCAAGGAGCGTCGTTTGGCTACCCCTGGATGGAATTTAGACGTGGTACTAAGATTCTTCATGTCAGACAGGTTGGAGCCGTTACAATCAGCCTCCCTGAAAGATCTCACTCTTAAGACTCTTTTCCTGGTATGCCTAGCCTCGGCTAAAAGAGTCAGTGAGATTCATGCCTTCAGCAAGAACATCGGATTTTCGTCAGAAAAAGCCACTTGTTCGCTGCAACTTGGTTTTCTAGCCAAAAATGAGCTGCCTTCTCGGCCTTGGCCTAAATCTTTCGATATCCCCAGCTTATCAGAGATCGTAGACAATGAACTAGAAAGAGTCTTATGCCCTGTTAGAGCTCTTAAGTTCTATTTAAAGCGTACTAAACCTTTACGAGGCCAATCTGAAGCTTTATGGTGTTCAGTTAAGAAACCATCCTTGCCTATGTCAAAGAATGCTTGGTCAGACTTTATCAGATTGTTAATACGAGAAGCTCATTCACATCTGAGTGAGGAAGACCGAACTTTGCTTAAGGTGAAGACGCACGAAGTTAGAGCTGTAACAACTTCCGTGGCCTTTAAGCAAAATTTATCTCTGCAAAGTATAATGGACGCAACCTATTGGAGAAGCAAGTCAGTGTTCGCGTCATTTTACTTGAAAGATGTCCAGTCTCTTTACAAGAACTGCTACACACTGGGACCATTCGTAGCAGCGAGTGCAGTAGTGGGTGAGGGCTCAACCACTACAATTCCCTAATTCCTTATCCTTTTAATCTATATCTTGAAGTGTTGTTTTTTTTTTTATGGGTTGTCCGGAAGGCTAAGAAGCCTTTCGCATCCTGGTTGATTTGGCGGGTGGTCAAAGTCATTTCTTGAGAGCGCCTAGATTAGGGGTTTGATGAGGTCCTGTTGTATGGGTTGCAACCCTTGATACTTCAGCTCCTAGGGGTCGATCAGCATCCTAAGAGGATCGCGAGGCTCCGTAAGGAAGACGTACTTAAAAGGCAGAGTAATTGTTCAAGTCGACTTCCTTACCAGGTACCTATTTATTTTGTTTTTGTTATTTTGATAACTTCTAAAATGAAATAAAAAACTCTTAGCTCATAAAATGTAAACATATATTACTGGTCTCTACCCACCATCCTGGGTGTGAATCAGCTATATATTCACCGGCTAAGTTGAATATTTAAAAATGATATTTTGATTATAAAATAAATTTTTGATTATACTTACCCGGTGAATTTAAATTAAATGACCCTCCCTTCCTCCCCAATAGAGACGCAGTGGGACGAGGAGAAAATTGAGTCTTTGTTTACATAAGAGCTGGGTATCTGGTCGACAGATGGCGCTGTTGGGCACACCCGCAACCTGTGTAGCGATCGCTGGCGAGTTTTTCCGTAGAGTTTGTCTGTCGAGCAACAGAGTTGCAGCTATATATTCACCGGGTAAGTATATTCAAAAATTTATTTTATAATCAAAATATCATTTTTCCTAACTATACAGACCTGAATCCTTTTAGGGTTTGCTGCCCACCTCATCCTCCCAGTAAACATTATGTCAGATTGCTACTCTTGTCGAGTAGTTGTCTAGTAAAACATAGTTTGAAGTGATCACACAGAAAGTCTTTGACATCTTATCGTTAAATCTCTTCTTTCTCTCAGGAATCTTCCACTCTCAGGAATCTTCCACTCTCAGTAATAGAGATAGTGTCAGGGGTAGTGATAGGCCCTCTTGGTTTTCAGCTGTAGATAGATCAATTATTTTAATTAATAAAAGATCCGGGGTAGGCCCAAAAAAAAAAAAAAAAAAATTAAGGAATTTATGAAGGTAGATTTAGGTAATGTATTAGGTTTCATAAGATTCTTCGATATCAAATCCTTCAGTTACTGGAATGTAGGTTGGCAAATGTAATTAGAATCTGAGATAGAAGTTGACCAGAGCTCAGATACATTAACCCCTCTTTGACTTACATCTAGAGTAAGTGGTAGTGATCAGCCTGTGTAAGTAGTGATTATTGAAGGTGTAGTTATGGCTTAGTGACGTACAGTCATCCCCCACTTTTCGTGATGGTTATGATCCAGGATCCCTCACGAAAAGCCAAATTTTGCAAAAGCAGGGAAACCTATTTTCTGCTATTTACAGGCATTTTAAACCTTTATAAACCCTCCTTACAGTATTACAAACCTTTCCCACACATAAAACTTTCCGATGCCATTATAAAACTTTCCCACACACAAAACTTTCCCAGATTCCTATGAACACTTTTTGTTATACACGATTAATGCTTTACATAAAGTATAAGTGCCTTGGTGAATACAGTACATGTGTGGTTAGGCTAGCCTAGCCTAGCTCACTGGTATTGGACTGGAGTCCATTATGCCATACATGATCATTACCATATACGTATGGCGCTACTTACAAAATTTTAAGGGGACAGGACATAGAGTATTTCTCTAAACAATGTTTACTGTAAAGCCAATCATAGGTACCGTCGTAGGGTTTAATTGATTGTAATGAATAAAAATTTTAACAAAAGCATTGCAAAACACACAAGTGCAAAGGAACACTTGTAGACGTACGGCTCACCAAACACAAAGTGGAACGCGACAAGGGGAGATACTACCTGGACTATCGTCACTCTCTTGGGAGAGGCTGCACCCCATAAGTCAATGAGCAGCCATGATGTACATTACCATGCCCTGATCGGCTAACTGTCATCTGTATGCCAATAGCGTGTGGTGTATGATCTTGTGTAAGCATCACAGACGATATACAACACGCAGTCTCAGCGCAGTATCAGCAAATGCAAGCCAATGGTATTTTCCATCATGCTCGTGTTCAACCATACAGTACTTTCTTTCTTTGTGATATTTTTGACAATGTGTTTTAGTTTAGTTTTTATTAGATTTTTATTGTTTTTTAATTTGTTGAGGTATGAGGTTAGTTTATCATTAAAATAATGAAAATATATTGAAATTTGTTTTATTTTCTGTGTAATTCGGCAAATGTCGAGTATCGGCGTGAAATTTGTGACAATGGCTTGCAAGAAGAACTACTCAAAGGGAATTCGCGTAAAGCGAGGAGTGACTGTGTACTTTATACCAAATCAATTTACAAACATTATTTAATAAAATCTAGAGTGCTAAGGATGTTTGGGCTCTTAGCGAATAGTAATACACAGGATACCTGATGTATCTTTTGTATGCTTAGTAAACAGTTTTCTCTTATTGTTTGTGGAAACTACATTATGGTTTATTGTGGAGTTGTAGTGGTTTGCGGACTGTGGCCAGAGGTAGCACCCGAACTGCCTATTGTCCGAATGCCGACCACAACCCAACGTTTACTTCACAACAAATATACAACGGTGGAATACCCAAAAAAAAAACCTAAGTAACAGGTCAAGAGAACGGAGCTCTGGGCACCACCCCTTGATTTATACTGGGCAAGGGGATCCAGCTAGAATCTTGCTTTTTATTATACCTTTCATTGGGCTAGCTGGCTTATAAATAAAGGTATAAGAACATTAGGTGAAAGGGAATATTATAATTAATAAAGGAACACACTGTGGGAGGAAAGAATTATGATAAATTACTGTACTTAAGAGATCTTAAAAAACAGTGGCTAGGGAAGGGGGCACATTGGTGTCGGAACTGGAATGATATGCTGTATTCATAAAACACAAGAAAAAAAATATTTATTTGGAAATTAAACTATGAAGAATACATTAATATATCACTTAAGATAGTCAAAGGCAAAATTATCATCCCTTTTGCATATTGTACCAGCAAGAGAAAAAATACTAAGATACATGCAAGATATATCACCACACAGTTACAAAACGGGACTTCAAAATCCTTACCAAACTATGACTGCAGAACCTGAGGATTTGAAAGACTTAGAAATATTAGGATTCTCAACAGAGCCTCTAAAACAAAAAAAGCATTTCTTCAGAACTAAGCTTAAAGGAGAACCCCGCAATACTATAGTTTTATAACATCGGTAATGACCAGTAATAAACTTGAACACTTACTATCTAATGAGCCCTCTATAAAGAACATATAACGGTGAAAAATACAGTACCACAATTTTCCCTGTATCAATACTGTTCTCATCAATCTCCCGTCCACCATTGGGATGCAAAGTCACTTAAACAGTCCTAATTTATGAACAGTACAGCCGCATACTATGTCGTACAGGTCTCTGCGGGCCCACTATAACAATACTCGAACACAGTTATTCCCCACCTAACATGAATTCACTCCTTGGGCCTCTGACCAGATATGCCATTTCAATAGCTCCTGTTAACTATTAATGTTTATGACACACTCTCAAATAGCAACACAGCAGCTTACTTCTAGTTACAAGGCGGGTTATATGAATACAGAGCAGCAACACAGACTAGTACAGACTGGTAATAGGAAATATTCTATATTTTCTCTCCCTTACACTCCCTACTGAGTGTAGGGGGCTGCTGTCAATGCCTTGATTATGTAGCTATCAATACCTGGAAATAAGATAATAACGAGTTAAAGCATTTTTTTTTTATATGGGCACAGAGGGATATATATACAGTATATCTATACAGGTATAAAAAAATGACTGTTTCATAAAATACAAATCCACTAAGCTTTCTTAAATACAAAACACATTTTATTCCATTCCCCCCCATTAGCCATCAAGCCCATCCAAAAAAAAAATGCCTCGTAACAGCAACACCCTACACAAACTCTGTACATTCAAGTGGAAAAAGAAAATTTACCTTGCAAAAAAAAATTCAGTAAAAAGATAGGATGATCAACTAAAGATTTAATTCATCATCCCTTCCTTAAGTTACATATCAAATTACATAAATTTGCATTAGGTACAATACATTTTTTTCTACAGACTCATGACTTAACAAAAAGCAATAGGAATAGACAACCTTTTAAACACAATGGAGATCCAGTACTTACAAATAAAAAGTTAGGTTATTGTCTATTCCTCCCAAAAATGCTTCAATAATATACAATATAACAATTTCATTATATTTACACAAACAATTTGTTATTGCAGGAATACGTTCAGGATCTATCAAGAAATAAAATTACATTCATTGCAGTCCAAAATCAATTTAAAAGCATACAAAACTCATTGATTTTGGACTACAGGTATTACATGATAATAACAGTTTAATGAATTTATTATAACTGTCACGGTCAAGGTCAATTTACAGTACCACAATAAATGCAACAGTTACAGAAACCGTGACTAAATAAAGATTTCCTCACACCACGTGTCCCTTTCTCAGCCTTTCAGATACCCAATGTGGGAATTAAAATATAACTAATAAGAAGAAAAAAGGGTAATTATTATCAAAACTTCCTTTAAAAACTGTACCAAGATTATTTCAGTGGGAGATTTATAGTTCTTCTGAGTCTCAAAATTCTGTCTCGGGACATGCGCCGGGATTCAGCAATCTGCTGGCGAGCCATATTAATATCTCACAGCACAGGAGACAGGCTAAGCCGGCGACTCTCCAGATACAGGCTGGGTGTCTTTAATCGATCGATAACCTCGCATAAGAGTTGGTATCTGCGGGTGATCGACACGCTTTGAGGTAAACCAGAGACAGAATCCGTAGACTCAGAAGAGGACAATAAAAATCCCGAAAAATCAGGCAATGACTCGGGGCAACGTTGTGTTTCGGGCGACCCAAACAGTGTTGTAACATTCAGTTGTTCCGTAACCGAAATACAAACCACGCTATTTACAAAGGGTTATTACTTTTAGCGTAGCTGAAATGGCGAGCCATTAGAATTTAACGAGGGTGTATTACCCCCGCGCTAGTTAGCGGGGGGGGTAGGGGAGTGGTAGCTAGCTACCCCTCCTCCCCCTCACACACACGTGAATACTCACTTTCACTTTTGGCTCGGACTGTGACAGACGTCTCTGTCTTGGTCCTCGCTTGGCAGCCATTGTCTGTTTTGTCTTTACTTAATCGCTTACTTTTCTTTTACTCAATATATATGTAAACATGTTTTTAAATATAAAACTTACCCGCTGGTTATATAAAAGAGCTGAAGTCCCTGACGCCAGGGCAGAAAATTCAAATCTCGCGCTATCGAAGATACGCCAGGTGTACCAACCGCACCCTAGCGGTAGAACAGGTGGAACTATACACCAACTCCAGTTCTTCTCTCTGCCGTCATAGCTGACTGACATACAGAAGTTCGCTCTCGTGTTTTTACTCTTTTGGGAAGTTGTTTGGTGATGTACAACGTTCTTTTTTGAGTTTAAGCTATCGTTGATTAATTTTCCTTGGTCCTTATCTTGAAATCTTTTTGTTTGAGATTTTCTTTATTGTTTTTTCCCTTACTTTTTGCTTGTCGGTCTCTCACGTTAACTTTAAAATGGCCGACTCCTCCCCTGCTCAGCGTAGGTGTGTTAGTGAGGGTTGTCGTACACGACTTCCTAAGGGATCTATTGATCCTCATTCTATTTGTGTAAAATGTAGGGGTAAATTTTGTTCATTAGATGATAGGTGTAATGAGTGTCTTTCCTTAACTGATGATGATTTTGGTACTTACGATCGTTATGTTAGGAGATTAGAGAGAGATAGACTTAGGCGTAGTTCTTCCCGATCTGTGGATAGAACCTTACCTAATTTACCTGTTCCTAATCCTGTTCCTTCCCCTGTGGTGGTAGATCAGGAACCTACTATGAAGGACATGTTTACTGCTATTTTGTCTCTTGGTGAGAAAGTTGAGTCCTTAGCAGCCGATAGAAATACTATCTTTTCAGAGTTAAAGGTATTGAAAAACCGTGATCCTATCGGAACTGTGGAAAGTGTTTCAGTATCTGATGTGGTACCGAAGAATCGTGACTCTCTCGGTGTTGTGACAAGTGTTGATAATGTGGTTAGTGTTGCGGAAGGTGCGTCGACTCGAGTGTCTGATGTGGTACCGAAGAATCGTGACTCTCTCGGTGTTGTGACAAGTGTTGATAATGTGTTTAGTGTTGCGGAGGGTGCGTCGGCACGATCTTGTCGTTCACCTAGCCTTAGACCTCTTTCGAGCTCTCGAACCCATGGGAGAAGTAATGTCGAACGGCTTAAGGGAACGAGAAGCATCATCAATCGTGCAGACGTCCCCTCGAACGTTCCTGTTGCCGTAGCTCAGGTCGTTCACCCTCATCGTAGGAAAGGTGAGGTTCATACGTTATCCCCGTCTTCCGATGAAGGGTCGGGGAGTGAGATCTGGCGGCGAGCGTCGAGACCGCTTAAACGCTCCCATGTTGATTTGGACGCGGCGCGTCAAAACACACAGCGTCGGGAATCGCCTGTGCGGCCAGGATGTAGTTCGTGGGGTTCACCGGAACGTTTCCGTTCTCCCAGCGCTTGCACTCCGGCCAAACGTTCAGATCACCGTGTTCGTGCGGATATGATTCCTTCCGATTCGGACCTTGTAACTATTCATGCACCTCCTCTTCCATCGGATTGGCTTTCTTCCCCTGAAATGCGTGGTGACATTAGTGCGAATCTTCCTTCTAGGAGTTCTGTTGATCCGAAATGGACTGCGCTTTTGTCTATGAAGGAACAACTCTCTTCGTTGATGGATTCTTATCAACCAAGTGTTGGCGTTGTGTCTGGGCGTTCGATGTCAGACCAGTTATCGCACAAACGTTCGATGGTATATGGCCTTGACGAGTTATCACTTAGACGGTCTCCCATTCACAGTGTTCAACGCCAGGTTGATTTTGATGAGTCGCGTCAGAGAGTTTTGGTTGACCAGTTTGCGTTTTCTGGTCGCGGGGAAGAGCGTCGGCGTCGACAAGTGGACGAGACGCGGCAACAATTTGAAGTAGTGGATCGCCCGCGGCAACAACTTTTGGACGCGGCGCGTCAAAACATTGGTTTACAGCGGCGACATCCTGACTCCTTTGATCGCTCGCAGCAACAATCCTCGGACTTTACGCGACCTCGCGGCGATCTTCAACAGTTACCGTCTGATTTCAAGCGTTCTTCTGTTCAACAACAGTTGAATTCTAAGCGGTCTAAGCAGTTGTTGGTTGAGGATGATCGTCTACATGTCCGTGTTTCGCATCAATCTACTTCTACTTCTCCCCACCCAATTGACTCAGATGTTGGCCTTGACAGGCAGTCCCATCCAGACGTTGTTCCTTCGGTTCAGGCTGCAGCTGTTGCTGCACTGCCAGAAGACGAACCAGAGGAAAAGTCGGATGAGGATAATCCTATTGAGGAAGTCTCTGAGAATGAGGAGGAGAAGCATTATCAGCATGCTGTGGACCTTCGCAAGTTTATGCTTATTTTGACTGGAATTTTCCCGGATTCTTTTACCCCTGTGGCCCCTCGTTCTCCGCCTTCTGAATTCATCTTAGGTAAAGCTACTAAGGTTCCAGTTTACACCAAGATGGTTCTTTCTCGATCTTCTAAGCGGGCCTTGAAGTTAATGGGTTCTTGGTTGGACTCCAAGAAAGCTTTTGGCAAGACGGCCTTTGCCTTTCCTCCCGCTAGGTTAGCCTCTAAATCTAGTGTGTGGTATGAGACTGGTGAAGTGTTGGGCTTGAGTTTTCCTTCGTCTGCCCAAGGGGATTTTTCAAGTTTGGTAGATGCTTCTCGTCGTCTTGCCTTAAGGAAGACGAAGATTTGGTGGTCCATTCCAGAGTTCGACCATTTGCTTAAAGGTCTTTTCAGGGCCTTCGAAGTTTTTAATTTTTTGGACTGGGCTTTGGGGGCTTTGAGTAAGAGGGTCTCTGATATGACGGAAACGGACACTAGTGGTTTGGTTCATTTGATGTCCTGCTTGGACAAAGGTGTGAGAGATGGCTCCAACGAACTTGCTGCCTTGTTTACAGCTGGAATTCTCAAGAAAAGGGCCACGATGTGCTCCTTCCTCTCCGCAGGAGTGTCTCCCTATCAGAAGACAGGCCTTCTTTTCGCACCTTTGTCTAATTCTTTATTTCCTCAGGAATTAGTGGGCGAGGTGGCTACTGCTCTCACTCAGAAGGCCACACATGACTTAGTTACTCATTCGACTAGGAAAGTTTTGCCTCCGTCTTTCTCCTCTCGAAAACCTAAGGAATCTTCTTCTGGGTTTCGTCCTCAGTCCTTTCGTGGGAAACCCTCTGGGAGAGGCTCTTTTAAACCAGAAGGAAGGAAACCTAGAGGCAGAGGGGGCAAGTCCGGCCGAGGTAAAGTCTGACTGCCCTCTCCTTCAGACAGCAGTGGGGGCCAGGTTGACTCACTTTTGGGAGGCTTGGGAGAGGAATGGAGCGGACCCCTGGTCCGTCCAGGTGTTAAAGGAAGGCTACAAGATCCCCTTCCTGACCAATCCTCCTTTAGTCACAGATCCAGTGGATCTTTCGCCCAAATACAGAGAGGGTCCCAAGAAACAAGCCATGCTTCTACAGATGTCTCTTTTATTAGAGAAACGAGCAATAGAGGAAGTGCAAGATGTTACGTCTCCGGGGTTTTACAACCGCCTTTTTCTAGTACCCAAGAGTTCCGGGGGGTGGAGACCGGTTCTGGACGTAAGTGTGCTCAATGGTTACGTCCAAAACTCGACGTTCACCATGGAGACTCAGAAAACAGTTCTGGCAGCTGTGAGGAAGGACGATTGGATGGTCTCTTTAGATCTTCAGGATGCCTATTTCCACCTTCCGATTCATCCCAGCTGCAGACGTTATCTGAGGTTCATGGACGGAAACAAGGTCTTCCAGTTCAGGGCTCTTTGTTTCGGACTTTGCACGGCTCCTCTATTGTTCACCAAGATCATGCTGAACGTGGCAAGCATGCTGCATTCGAGGGGAATCAGGGCCTCTCTGTATCTGGACGATTGGCTGATAAGAGCCTCCTCAGCCGATTGTTGTTTGAAGGACCTCAAGATGACTTTGGATCTCTCCAGAGAACTGGGTCTCCTGGTGAGCTCGAAAAAATCACAACTCATTCCATCCCAGGAGATTCTTTATTTGGGGATGGAGATTCACAGTCGGAGTTTTCGGGCTTTTCCGTCGTCGGTGAGAATCCAAGCAGCCCTCCTAAAAGTACAAACGTTCCTGAAGAGAGATCTTTGCTCCGTCAGAGATTGGATGAGCCTTCTGGGGACTCTCTCGTCGTTAGAGAAGTTCGTGACCCTGGGGAAGTTGTTCTTGCGTCCTCTTCAGTTTCATCTCAACCGCCATTGGAAGAAAGGGGACAGCCTCGACAGGGATTGCATTCCCATCTCGACTTCCATCAAGTCTCATCTTCAATGGTGGAACAACGAGCCCAGACTGAAAGAAGGCTTGTCTTTACTTCAGAGGAACCCAAACCTCGTGTTGTGTTGCGACGCCTCCAACTCGGGGTGGGGAGCCACTCTAGAGAAGCAGGAACTTTCGGGGACTTGGACGGTAGAGCAAACCTCTCTCCACATCAATCAAAAAGAGCTTTTAGCTATTCATCTGGCTCTCATCGGCTTCGAAAAGCAGATCAGGGGCAAGGTAGTCCAAGTCAATTCGGACAACACGACAGCTCTGGCCTATATTGCGAAACAAGGCGGGACCCACTCTTGGCCTCTGTTCGAGATTGCAAGACTGCTCCTCATCTGGGCGGAGGAAAGGAAGGTGACTCTTTTGACGCGGTTCATCCAGGGAGTCAACAATGTGAGCGCAGACAGACTCAGCAGGAAAGGTCAGGTTCTCTCCACAGAATGGATTCTGCACCCGGACATCTGCAAGAGTCTGTGGCGGTTATGGGGTCGACCTCTCGTGGATCTCTTTGCCACCGCGAAGACCAAACGACTAGAGTGTTATTGCTCTCCGGTTCCAGATCCCGAAGCTTTTCACATAGACGCTTTTCTGATGAACTGGTCACACATGGAGGTTTATGCCTTTCCTCCGTTCAAGATCCTTTACAAAGTGATTCAGAAGTTCGTTTCACACGAGGAGACCAGAATGACTCTGATAGCTCCGTTCTGGCCGTCAAGAAGCTGGTTTCCAGAGGTACTGGAATGGATGGTGGATGTCCCGAGAAGCCTTCCCATGAGACCCGATCTTCTCAGACAACCTCACTTGGCCCGAAATCATCAAAACCTCCGAGCTCTACGTCTGACTGCCTTCAGACTATCGAAAAACTCGCTAGAGCTAGAGGATTTTCGAAGAAGGCAGCCAAGGCAATTGCAAGGGCAAGAAGGTCTTCAACCATCAAGGTGTATCAGTCCAAGTGGGAGTTGTTCAGGGAATGGTGTAGAACTAACGCGATTTCCTCTTCCAGTACATCGCTTTCCCAAATAGCAGATTTTTTCTTGGACCTTAAAACTAAGCATAACTTCTCGTCATCAACTATTAAAGGTTACAGGAGTATGTTGGCGACGGTTTTTCGACACAGGAACCTAGACCTTTCTGATAATAAGGATCTACGAGATTTACTTAGGTCTTTTGATACGACCAAGATGATTCAAACGGCTCCCATCGCCTGGAATTTGGATGTTGTCCTTAAATTTCTCATGAGTGACAGATTTGAGCCTTTACACTCGGCTTCATTTAAGGACTTAACCTTGAAAACCCTTTTTCTAGTTACCCTCGCCACTGCGAAAAGAGTTAGTGAAGTTCACGCTTTAAGCAAGAACATTGGTTTTCGGAATGGGAAAGCCATTTGTTCTTTGCAACTGGGGTTTCTGGCCAAGAACGAAAACCCTTCTCGACCATGGCCCAAATCCTTCGAGATTTCTAACCTTTCGGATTTGGCTGGCGATGAATTGGAAAGGGTTCTCTGTCCAGTTAGAGCTCTACGTTGTTATGTGGACAGAACTAAGAATCTGAGAGGTAACTCAGACGCTCTGTGGTGTGCAGTTCGGAAACCCTCGATGCCCATGTCCAAGAATGCCTTGTCTTTTTTCGTTAGATTGTTGATTCGAGAAGCTCATGCTCAGTGTGATGAGTCGGATCAGAGGCTCCTCAAAGTCAAGACACATGAAGTCAGAGCGGTAGCGACTTCAGTGGCCTTTAAACAGAACCGTTCTCTGCAAAGTCTGATGGATACAACATTTTGGAGAAGTAAGTCTGTTTTTGCATCCCATTATTTGAAGAATGTTCAGACTCGCTATGAGGACCTTTTTACGTTGGGTCCTTTTATAGCTGCTAATGCGATAGTAGGTGAATGATCTACCACTACGTTCCCTTTTTTCCTAATACCCCTTTTCTATCTCTTGGAACTCGTTTTTTATGGTTGTTTGTGGAGATTGGGCGTCAGTCTTCCGCAATCTTTGATTTGGCTAGGTGGTCATTTTGTTCCTTGAGTGCACCCGGAACAAGGGTATTGGTTGAGGTCCTGTCATGTTATAGGTGTTTGTACCGTTTGACAGCTCCTAGAGATTTTCAGCCCGAGTGGATTACTGGATCTCTTAAGGATAGCGGACGAAATGAGGCAGAGTATCATTGCTGTCAGCTTCCTTATCAGGTGAGAACTGCTTAAGTTTATGGTATGTAACCCTTAAGTGAATTTTCTGTATGTAGCTGTCTCTGACCCGCCACCAAGGGGTGTCAATCAGCTCTTTTATATAACCAGCGGGTAAGTTTTATATTTAAAAATGATATTTTCATAATAAAATAAATTTTTGAATATACTTACCCGCTGGTTATATAAATTTAACACCCTCCCTCCTCCCCTCTAGAGACTACCTATGGTATGGCTATGAGGCATGGAAGAACTGGAGTTGGTGTATAGTTCCACCTGTTCTACCGCTAGGGTGCGGTTGGTACACCTGGCGTATCTTCGATAGCGCGAGATTTGAATTTTCTGCCCTGGCGTCAGGGACTTCAGCTCTTTTATATAACCAGCGGGTAAGTATATTCAAAAATTTATTTTATTATGAAAATATCATTTTCATGTTTGTATATATATTTGAGTATAGAAATAAGTAAGTTTCCTTTTCAGATGTGTGTGTGTAGTGTACGATATCTACGTGGAGGCCTCGGCAGTTAGGCCACCACGGCGTATTTTATGGGTGGCGATCGAGTTTGACTTATGTCTTTCTCTCTCTCTCTCTCTCTTGAGGTCGTTCACCCTTTTACTACGTGTTACTACGCCCTTGTAGCCTAGCTTCCTTTCCGTGTGGGGGGTTGCTACGCGTACGTTTGTATCAATTAGTTATGAATCTAATTGTAGTTGTTTTTTTTTTTTCAGCTTGTAGAACGATTCCTTTCGGGGTTTTCGTTCTTTCTTTAGTGTTCATTCATTTTTTAATTACATAATTACATAGTTACATAATTATAATTGTTATAATTCTGTTTTGGTTACAGCTCTCCTTCCGCGAGTGTAAGTGGTTGTGAGGGCACGTGCCTGTTGCGTAATTCTTGTTCCTTTCCCTCGGGATTCCTCTTCGGAGCCTTCCCGGGGGAATGAATGTGTACTAATATTATTTGTTTTATTTTTTTTACTGTTACCGATCTAGTTCGTTTCTGTAATATAGCAACGGTGTGAGCTGTCTGGTTGAGTCCTGGGGATTCGGCTGTTGCTGCCTCCCCCCTTGTATTTTCGTCAGGGGCGTGTCTCCTTCTACTGGTAGTACTCCCGTGTCGACGGACAGCTCTCCAGTTCATTTTAGAACAGTCAGGAGGCTTGCCTCCTTGGGCGGATAACTTTCCTTCCGAGGGAAGTTTTTCCTGTCCAGGCTTGAGTTTTTCCCCTTTTGGGGGGTTCTTCTCTTGCCTTTTTTTCGTGCGACTATGCTCTTGGTGCTGAGCGGTCGCACCTGCAGTTTCGCTCAAGGGGCTGGGCAACTGCAGGAGCTCCTCTTCGGAGGATTGCTCCTTTTAGGTCACTGGCTGACCAGTCTCTTCCTCGAAGTGTTTCTCTTTCGTTCGCGAGAGAGCACACTCATAGAGACTCCTCTTCGGAGGTTTCTTCTGTTGCTGTTGGCCTCCCTCGCCGTAAGGCCCTCCGTCCGCCTCGTCGTAAGGGCCTCTCATCTCCCTATAAGGGTGCTTGAGGCGCCCTTTTGGATCTCCGTTTGCAGCCTACAACTCCTTTTTTCTCGATCTTCCGCCTTGGTGCAGATGGACAGCAGTCTGATCTCGTCTTCCGACGGGCAACGGTCTTCCCGACGGACAACGGTCTGCCCGACGGACAGCGGTCTTCCGACGGACATCAGTCTCCCGGCGGACAACGATTCCTTCGGGGCAAAGGGTTGCCCCCACGGGGGTTCTTCCCTTGCGTGTCAGGGTTTCCCTGCGCGCCCTTCTGCTCATCAGCGCTCTCCTGTTCGTCAGCGCTTTCAAGATGATCTTCCCTGCGGTTCCTGTTACGTGCCCTGTGCGCCCACGTTCGCCCTCGCGATCTAGAACTTCGGTTCAGGTCGGGGTCAAGGACTTCTTCTTTGCGCAGGCTTCCACGCGTAGCCCTCTGCTCGTCAGCGATCATCAGCTCGCCAGCGATCATCAGCTCGTCAGCGATCATCAGCTCGCCAGCGATCTCCGGATCGCCCACGTGTGTTACAGCTGGCACGCCAACGTTCTCCAACACTTCTGAAGGAACATGGTTCGCCAGCTACTAGCTCACCTGCGCATGCTGATCGCCATCGCACGACCCTCAACTGCGGATGCTGATCACCATCGCGCGACCCTCAACTGCGGATGCTGATCGCCATCGCGCGACCCTCAACTGCGGATGATGATCGCCATCGCGCGACCCTCAACTGCAGATGCTGATCGCCATCGCGCGACCCTCAACTGCGGATGCTGATCGCCATCGCGCGACCCTCAACTGCGGATGCTGATCGCCATCGCGCGACCCTCAACTGCGGATGCTCAACCCTGAACGATCGCCCTCCTGCGGATGCTGATCACCATCGCACCCTTTCACGCGATCATTCACCTGCGCATGCTGCTCGCCATCGCACAACCCTGCACGATTGCCCGCTTACGCATGCTGCTCCTCATCGCACAACCCTGAACGATCGCCCTCCTGCGGATGCTGATCACCATCGCACCCTTTCACGCGATCATTCACCTGCGCATGCTGCTCGCCATCGCACAACCCTGCACGATTGCCCGCTTACGCATGCTGTTCCTCATCGCACAACCCTGAACGATCGCCCTCCTGCGGATGCTGATCACCATCGCACCCTTTCACGCGATCATTCACCTGCGCATGCTGCTCGCCATCGCACAACCCTGCACGATTGCCCGCTTACGCATGCTGCTCCTCATCGCACAACCCTGAACGATCGCCCTCCTGCGGATGCTGATCACCATCGCACCCTTTCACGCGATCATTCACCTGCGCATGCTGCTCGCCATCGCACAACCCTGCACGATTGCCCGCTTACGCATGCTGCTCCTCATCGCACAACCCTGAACGATCGCCCTCCTGCGGATGCTGATCACCATCGCACCCTTTCACGCGATCATTCACCTACACATGCTGCTCGCCATCGCTTACCATCACGTGGTCATTATCGCCAGCGATCTTCTTCACCTACGCTGCAGCACGATCCCTCGCCGTCACGCCATCGCTTGCGTTCGTCGCCTCGGACACGTGTTCATTTACCTGCCCACTCGCCTGCGCGCCCGCGCGATCGCTCGCCTGCGCGCCCGCGCGATCGCTCGCCTGCGCGCCCGCGCGACCGCTCGCCTGCGCGCCCGCGCGACCGCTCGCCTGTGCGCCCGCGCGACCATTCGCCTTTGCGCGACTGTTCGCCTTTGCGCGACCGTTCGCCCTCGCGCGACCATAGTTCGCGGCGAATTCCACAGCCGGTGGTAGCAGCAGCGACGCGTGCTCCTAGACGGCACTCGGGATCACCTCCATCCAAGCACAGGTTGGTAGTGCAGGACGAAGACAGGTCAGTACAGCATTCTTCCCCACCTTCTTTTCAGGCAGGTACCGTCGTGTCCACTCCAAAGGATCGCCCGATCCCTTTCACCTTAGCGAGGATTTCGGACTCTGTGTCCTTGGAGCAGCAGACATGGTTTGGTCCGCTGGCACGGGCGTTAATGAGGGTTATGAAACCAGCACTCGCCGGCCAGGGTAACAAACCAGCGGCTGTCTCTCCTACGCTGAAGAGAAAGAGAGGAGTGGACTTCGTGGTGACTTCCCCCAGGGCGAAGTTGGTTCCCAAGAGGTCGGTCTCGAGAGTCCCCTCTCCTGCACGAGTACTCTCTCCTTCTCCTGCCCTGGAAGGATTTTTGGCGGGGGGGCTTTCCGTTCAAGATTTCTCCATCGGACAAGGGGTGACTGCTTACCTCTTCCTCTGGGAGCTTACCAGGTTCTTTCCCTCCTCGGTTACGGCCCGAGGTTTGGTTCAAGGAAGCTACAGGAAGATCAAGGGTACTTTCCTCCTCTCGAGCTCAGACACCTTGGCCTTTCGTCGTTAAGTATCTACTTGCGGACAAGCTCGATGTTGTACCATCTGGACGCGCTGACTGAAGGCTTCCTTCGGGTGTCTCATCTGTGGAGGTCGACGACCTCAGACACCCTTCCATCCTTGAGAAGAGTTTTGTCTGTGCCCAAGGACAGAGACTTAGACAGCTGCTGTGCGAAGTAAATCGACTTCCGGTTTCACTCCTCCAAGGCGCTTTCTTCCAGAATCTGCAGGGCTCCAGCGCCCTTTTCTTTCAACCACGTCGGCCTAAGTTATCGGCTACGACAACTGGGACAAGGTGTCCAATTGCAGTTTCCTCCTGTCAGGAACAGATGGCACGGGAGACTCCCCCGGGGGGGGCATAGGCCTAAAAGGAGTTCACGAACTTTAGGATTGCAGGTTTTTTCGCTGGGAGGATGCTTAAGGTTACTCATCCGAATGACAGCTTCCCGATGCCCATTCCCGCACAATCTCTGTGAGTAGCCAAGGATATCGCGCCTGCCGTCTCTGTCAGCGAATTCAGTGTCTCTGAACCTCTATGCCATAGCGTCAGCAGAGTTGCCCGGTTGGGCAGAATGATCCATACCTTAGGCGAAGGTCTTCCTTAGGATCATCGACGGCTTCACCCCCGGTCCCCTCAGTCGATCCTTTCTTGTAAGGAAGGATCTGAGAGGGGATGTCCATAGTCGACCTCTCAGCCCTGATCAAGTTTGTCGAACAAACTTCGGCCAGCGTAGACCAGCAGAATCGATCAGACTGGTAACGAGGCGACAGGACTCCTTTAACCCTGGATCGGAAGGACGGGTACTTTCAGTTTCCATTCCATCCATCTTCCAGGGTGCTCGTCGAATTCAGCCTAGACTGCAAGTATTCCTGCTTATGATGCAGTGTGGCTATCCCGCCGTGGCATAGCAGGTTTGTTTCCCCAGAGAACTCTCCCTGCCTTCCTCTTGGCCGCTCAGGTGCAGGCTTCCGCCTCCTCTGCTGTTTGGAGGGCTGGTCAACTCCGGTAGGCTCGGGTTTCGACCTTCTTCAGCGCCGGGACTAGCTTCCGGATGCTGACCATGAGTGTGGGCTCATGGTATTTTGCTTGGAGCCTTCTCTTCCTCTGCCTCAACATCTGGAGTATCTGGCCATGATTTTGAGTCAACCGCCTTACCACATTGGAAACCCCGCTTCTCGTCCGTCCAGCGAGGTTAAGCAACGTCGGTACTTGGATGGGTGACCACCTGGGGACGCCAGATTCTGTTACCGCATCCTCCGAGCCTTCCTTTCGGTTGACTGTGGCAAGACTGAGGAGAGTCGCAGTACCTGTTCTCAGTCAAGCAGAGCTTTCAGCCCTACCTTGGAACGTTTCCTAGTTCTTCTTTCCTCATTGACCCGTCTATAGTCCGAACGGTCGCCTCAGGATAAGTTCCATGTGGGGCGATCCAAGTCCCGGTGGCTTCAGGCAATGTTTAACCGGACTCCCTGGCCCTATGGGACCAGCGGAACTATTAAACCTGCAATGGGTGTTGACCTATGGAGCCTCTTGATGGTAGTGGATATTCTCGTCCTTTCCCCACATTCTTGATGCGGTTCTCGGACTCGTCAAAGGAAAGGGGGGGGGGGGCATGTTCCGGTCCAGGCCTATGGTCAAGACCTGAAGGATACCTCTCCATCATTCAGGCAGGCTTAAGGGCCTTAGTCTGGCCCCTCTTCAGATCCTACAGCTCCTGCCAAGTCGCCCCGTTGCGCGTCGACTTCATTCTAACCAGCAGGGGACGCATTTTCACACCTTCACATCTTGCAGTAGAGATACCGGGATGATTGAGATTCTCTCAATTCCACCATCGGCTCTCTCATTCCAGGCAGGGGAATGTTTCTCTCAGACTATCCGAGCAGAGCCTCATAGAGAGAGTGTACCTAGGGGTCTTTGACCTTGGGTAACCAGCAAGTGCTGGTCTGGGGGACCTGATCGCGACACCTTGGAACCTCAAGCTTCCACTAGTCTTCCCCCCAGTCTCAGACCCCGAGACTCTGGCAAGATGCATTCCGGTGATGGTGGGACAAATTCGACGCCTGCGTCTTCCCTCCTTTTTGTCTGCGGACAATGGGTCTCAACAAAACCAGGTTGTCTGTCAACCTTTCAATGGGAGAGCTCCACTGGGACTATGCGCAGAACGGTTTCTGGACCCTCTGCTTCCCCTGACGGAACTCCCGGGAGAGCTTCTCCCACGGCGCAGACTACTCAAGCAACCACACTGCGACATCTCCTCCGAACCGGGGCATCGCTTCGGCTTCATGCCTGGAGACACTACGCTTCCTCCTCTAGAAGAGACAACCCGCTACAGTCGCGGTACGGAGGTCGCGTCATCTGCGATAGTCATCCACAGGGGTCTCCCAGGCAAAGTGAAGAGTCTAAGGTGGTGGGTGCCGTGGGAGATATACCTCTTCCCGTGAGGCCTCTTCTCCAGCAATAACGGTGTTATTGCCTTTCGGCGGGAGGAAACTCCTTTCCGCTCTCGGCAATGAAGCCTGTCGCTCAGCCTTTCCCTAACCTTCAGGCTTAAAGGAATAACTTTTTCCTGCCCGCTGGATCTATCCTCGCTCATGCGAAGCTACGATCGTCCCTGCCCTAGTCGGAGGAAGACCTCCAACTTGGAGCATGGCTCGGACTTTTAGTCCTTTAAGAGATCTTCTCAAGACCCTTTTACGACAGGCCTCGGATTGTATTCCGCCTTGGGTCTTCTGCTCACTCTGGCCACGGCCAGTGTGTAAGCA
This sequence comes from Palaemon carinicauda, assembly GCF_036898095.1. NCBI lineage: Eukaryota > Metazoa > Arthropoda > Malacostraca > Decapoda > Palaemonidae > Palaemon > Palaemon carinicauda. The sequence continues at coordinate 5,959,532 of NC_090746.1, forward strand.
ATCTTCTTGGTCTCTTACTACTCCCCCCTTTCTAAGGAAGAGGGGAAGGCAACATTCAGGCTCGCTCCTGAGTTGTTGGCTAGACTCAGAATCTGAGGGTCCCGACCCTTCGGTCCGATTCATTCAAGATTTCGAGTCTCCATTCTGTGTGTTATGTCCCAAGACCTCCTCTTTCTTGCCAGTAAGGAATCGAGAGGTTAGCGCTGGGAACAGCTGCAGTTTGGCCTCAGTTGCAGCCGATTTGGGAACACATGGAGGACATGGGGGGAGAGTCACCAGTATACCTCTTCAGCCCGGACTCGAGTACATTCATCTCGACCTGTCTTCAAACCCTCCCCCGTCACGTCGCCCTACAGCACGATGTTGGATACATCGCAACGTCCTCGCCTTCGAGTAATACTACTCTGTGACGCAGGTGCTACAAGCTGGAGTCTGGAAGCGTCTGATGACCTTCGCAGCCCACTTCCTGCAGGGCGTGACCCACAGGAGTCTCGATACGTTTTCTATCGCTCTGTGGTGGCTACACAACAGCTGGTCTAACCTCAGGCTCCTTTTTGGACAGGTAGCAGAAGGTTGAGGGCATTGTTATCAGGTTTTAGTCTGTATGAACGAAAGAAGTATGTCTGGCCCTTACTTCTTTCTTCATCATCCCCTCTACGGGGAAGCAGCATCCTGGTCTCTGCATAGCTGACCTCGAACCTCTGCAGGTAAACCATGCTTCCTTGTGTTCCGAGTATTGAGTCAATACTGTCGCGTCCCCCATACCCTGACGAGGTGGTATTGGGAACGTCCTAACCCAGAGTTCCTTCTGGAACTCCAGGTCAACTGCCTAAGACGGGTCACACTTCTTCCTTCACACACAAGCTTACGTAGGCCACATGGTTCCTTGCGGAGCAAGGAACTTGTGAGGTGCAGGGACTCCTTTTCTCGAGTGCGACTCACTCGGATTCTGAGTCCCCGGGTAAAGCCAAAGCCAGTATGGCTGGGGACTTTCCACCCTTCCTAAGGGATAAGTCACCCTTTGTAAATAGCGTGGTTTGTATTTCGGTTACGGAACAAATGACAAATTCGAAGATAATTTGTATTTTTCCTAACCATACAAACCTTAGCTATTTACACATATTTGCCCGCCAGCCCTGTCCCCCAAGACAAGTCCTACCTCTAAGTGAAAGTGAGTATTCATGTGTGTGTGAGGGGGAGGAGGGGTAGCTAGCTACCACTCCCCTACCCCCCCGCTAACTAGCGCGGGGGTAATACACCCTCGTTAAATTCTAATGGCTCGCCATTTCAGCTACGCTAAAAGTAATAACCCTTTGTAAATAGCTAAGGTTTGTATGGTTAGGAAAAATACAAAGTATCTTCGAATTTGTCATGTTAGATATACCTGACTGTGCCACTTCAGCCTCGAGCTCTGATTGGTATTTTAATCCACCATCAGAATGTAGGAAAGGGTTTGTATTCTGAAGTGACTCAGGAATGGAGGATGGTTACCTCTCTATAATATTCATCTGGTCAGTGAGACGAGGTCTCCACTCCAGGACTCGAGACTGAACTAAAGGTAGGTCAAGAACAGGACCTTTTGACCTAGTCCATGGGGGACTAAATCCACTAAAGGTGGGATCTTCAGGCGACAGTCGGTCGTCAAAATCGGGTGGCAAAAAGCCGAGAAAGTCATTATCAGGATAAATAGACACTGCCGATTCAGAAACAGGGCTTTCTAAAGTAGCAGGTCTTGACCAATCTGGACTGGAACTCTTGGAACCAACAGAAGGTAGTTCCAATAATGGAATACTGGAAACTTCCCAGAATTCCCAACTCCCCGGAGGATGAACGTTACCTTCCTCTTGGAAAGAAGAAGCTAAGAACTGGGGCGTTGGCAATTCAGGAACAGGACAGTGAACCACTGACTCGGGAGACAAAATAGGGGTTTTACACATTTCAGTGGGGCTGTTCTCCCATAGTTGGAGGACCAAATGATCTCGAAACGATTCAGGCATTAACACAGGAGTCTCATCACAATTTTCCGGAGGATATAACCAAGCATCCAGTGCTTTCTTTCTCTCATAAGTCCTAGCTGGCTTAAGAATGTTCTTAGGCTGAGTAGTAGCCCTAGTAGGATGGTGACTTTTCCTCTGTCGTCGGGACTTGTTACAATCTCGAGACAGAAGGTAGGACGCCACTACTGCAGCCACCCCATAGGAGTCGCCATCACTACTAGAACTAGAACTCTCAGAGACTTCAGAAGAAACAGGACTGTCATCCATGAGTTCTGGACTATTCAGAGTCTCTGTTACAGGATCAGGACCCTTCGGATACCAGAGAAAGTGCCTCCTAAGATAAACTGGAGGTTCAAACCAGGCCTTTAACTGGATATGGTGAGCTTTTACCAGTTCACCATCAGGCAGTCTCTGCAGCTCATAGGTGACCTTATTCTCGTGTACCTTAGTAACACGGAATACCCCCCTCAAACCTAGGGATGAGCTTGTTCGTCAGAAGGTGTCCCAACAGTTACACCTTCTTAAGCACCAGAGAACCCTCCTTAAACGGTTTGTACCGAGGATGTCCTTCAGCCCATGGGCTGATAGCAACGGGACACTATCAACATCGTGAGCACCCTTCAGTATGTTCTCAGCTGGAGTACAGCCAATCTCAGTGTGGTGGGAATGGTTGTAGCTGAGAACTGCTCGGGATAAGAACTGGTCCCATTTCCGAGATTCCCCAGAAATCACCCTCAGTAACTCACCAATGGTACGATTCACTCGCTCCACTGCACCGTTACTAGAGGGTTTATACAGAGTTTTTTTCACATGTACAATATTATACCGCTCCAACAACTCAGTAAATTCCTGGGAAATAAACTCAGGGCCGTTATCAGTCAATATCCGGACTGGAACAAGAGGAATAACAGGAAAAACTCGGTCTTCAAGCGCCTGGCATATCGTACTGCTCTTCTTATTCCTTATGGGTACTGCCGTTACACACTTGGAATAATGGTCGACTACCATCAGACACCCAATAAAACCAGTACTGGTTGTTGGGAAACTTACAAGATCCATAGCAACCAATTCAAAGGGAGAAGAGGTCACTATTTTCAAGGTCGGCGGAGCAACCACCTCCCTTGAGACCTTACAAGTCTGACATTCCCAACACGTCCGGCACATATCTCTGATTACATTAATCAAAGATCTGTGCCAGACGAGTCGACGGAGCATTGCAATCATTTTTCTGATCCCCCAGTGAGCATTCTGGAGGTGTGTCTCGGCAACTAGGTCAATCAGGACATTGAAGGTGACTACTGGGACTACTGAGCCGTCTGGGTTCCGCTTCACTAGCAAACCCTGGTGAACTTCCAAGTTCGACAACATCTCCTATAGGGTAGACAGGAGCGTGGAACTCGAGATGCAGGAACCCCAGAGTAGATCATCTTAATGACAGATTGAATCTGTCGATGATCTCCTTGGATCTTGGACACCTGACTAAAGGACAGAAGAGCATTTCTGGAGAACACTCCCTGATCAGATTCAGGATCAGTTACCTTCATAACAGTGGTCTCGGTATGCAGGGAGGAGACTGAGAGTACCTTGGGAGACAACTGAAGAACAGTAGTGTGGTCATACACCAACTGTTCTCGGGGTGAATCCAGTGTCAGGTAGGCTGCGTCCAGTATATTCCTACCAAGAACAAAACAAAAGTTAATGTCTTTGGCAGCTACCACCGCATAGTTAAACAGCGGTAGCCTCCACCCAGAAGGACACTTCACCTCTAACTGGACGTAGCCTAGAATGCTGGTGCAGAAACCAGTCAACCCCTCTAGCTGTTCTCCTGACAGTACCTGGTACTCTATGCCAAGTTGGCTCTGTACAGACTCACTTACTAGACAAACCTGTGCTCCTGTATCAACAAGAGCACAAAATAAGGTCTCCTGCATCATTACTATACCTACTGCCGAGTGTTGAGACATATGGGTACAACTGGACTGACGAGGTGCCTTTTCTGTCACGTACTGGATTACAGGACAATCCTCCGGCGCTTCCTGATCATCAGTGATCAAGCCCTCAGCGTCAGGAACACGAGATTTTACCTCCGCCTTATGGCCCAGAATCACGTCAGTTGGAGGGACGTAATTGCGGAGCTCGATCAGAGGATTAAAATGCACTCCAGACAGACACTGAAGATGCACACACTGAGGCTCAGTCACGGATGGATCATGATAGACTACGGGACAAGTGGGACCCCAATGGACCCAGATTTCCAGGTTCAATAACTTTGATGCTGCCAATAGCAACTCCAGAGCTGGGACTGTACCTGGAAATCTCATTGCCTTGATCCTGTTCCTGCTGGTCTTGTCCAGTTTGAAGCCTAGTCGACCGGCGTCTTTCAGAAACTGCTGAACTAAGGCATCCCGGAGCTTGGCTCCCTTCAGCGGAGAGTCGGGTGCGACACCTGACCCTTCTGTCCAGTAGTTCACGACTAGCTCCAAGGATTCGATAAGAGAATCTGGACCACCACAAACCTCCTTATACAAGGCCAGTCCAGTAGGCAACTTCGGAGTGCTGGGTTCAGTAGCTAACAGACAGTCAGTTAATGCAGGCCAGCGGGATAACCAGTCAGCGGCGGCATTCTGATCTCCTGGACAGTAATTAACAATAAGGTTAAATTCGGACAGGTCCTCCAGTGTCCGTGCTAGACAACTGTCCACCATCTTCATGTCATGAAGGTACATCAGGGGACGGTGATCAGAATGGATCACGAAGAACTGACCATAGAGGAAGGCCCTGAAGGTTTTCACTCCCCATCGCAGAGCAACCAACTCACGCTCAATGGTAGAGTAACAGGTCTCGCAGTCAAGGAAAGTCATAGAGTCGTACGCTATAACCCGACGCTCCCCTGGATGCTCCAAGGACTCCTGGCACAGACAAGCACCAGCACCTTCACCCGAAGCGTCAACAAACAACTCCAAGGGTTTAGCATCAGTGAAGTAGTCAGGGTATGACAACATAATGTCCTCTTTGATCAGTTCCTTCAAGCGCGCAAAGGCACTGTCCATTTCTGCAGTCCACTTCAGTTTCCTAGTTCCTTGAGATTTTCGTCCTCCAGTCTTCGCAGATAATGGTTTGGCTATCTGTGAGCACATGGGGATAAACTTCCTTTGGAAGTTGACCAGTCCCAGGAATACCCGTAGCTCACGCACAGTGGTTGGTTTAGGGAAGTCTTCCACTTTCTGGATGTATTCTGGTAGCTTACGCATACCAGAACGTCCAACCAGATGACCAAGATACTGGACCTCGGCTTGAACCCAAGAACACTTCCCGAGTTTTATCTTGAGTCCGTGCTTCTGGAGAGTAGCCAAAACTCGTTCTACCAGTTTCAGGTGTTCCTTGAAAGAAGACCCAAGTATCAATGTAGACAACCACCTTGGCTTTCGGGAACTCTTGGAGAATACTCTGCATTTCTCTCTGGAACACTGCAGGTGCATTTTTCAGTCCAAACGATAAGCGTCTGAACTGCCCATGTCCAAAAGCGGTAGAGAAAGCCGTGTATTCCTTACTGTCCTCTGCCAACGGTAACTGGTATTATCCACGAACCAGGTCAAGGGTTGTAAAGTATTTGACTCCTTGAAGTCCAATTACGGAATCGGCCATGTTAGGCATCGGGAACTTATCAGAGACAGTCACTTTATTCAGTCTACGGTAGTCCACACACAACCGTATACTATTGTCCTTTTTTCGGACTGGAACAATGGGTGAAGACCAAGAAGAGATGCTGGGTTCAATAACACCCAGTTCATGCAACTCCTTGCACTGTTCCTCGATGGCGTCAGCAACAGGTTTGGCAAACCGTCGAACTCTCTGATAAATGGGCGTCTCGTCATACAGGTGGATGCGTATTGGTGTGCTTGAGCACTCTCCCACATCATCATCACCAGTACTGATGACTGGAAGATGACGTCGAAGCATTTGACAAAACTGGTCCTTCTGAGAAGAGTTCAGTTCGTCGGAGATAGACAGATTGTCTATCTCTTCCAATACGCTCGGTTCAGGAGTCAGGTCACACTCCTGTGCTATCAGGCAGGATAGAGGAGCATCCACCATTGCTATGGTGAACACCTTACCCAAGAGATCGCCCTTCTTGATCTTGGCAGTTTCTTCAGATGAACCCTTGACTAAAACTGAGGCTTTTTTATCTTTCAGTTCAAGGATGCCAGGAATTGCTATAACTTTCCTTGACAGACCAGGGGTTATGATGTTGCCATCATAATACATTTCCGGCCAACAGTTGGTCGGACAAGCAGGGCACCTAAAAGACGTGTCAAGTCCCTTAGGAAAGTTAACACTAACTGGAACAAGTACTGGCTCAATACTGGCAATCCTCATTGAATCGGCTGCGTGGACCTCAAGTGCGTAAAGCACTTGCTGACAACAGGCTCCACGTATCGGGACATAATACTCCCAAAGAGGCTCTTGGGGAGTACTGCCAACGCTCAGCCGATTTCGGGCTCCGTCAACTATCACCCCATTTGCTCTCAAGAACTGGTAACCAAGCACTACGTGCTCAGCCATAGTCCCTGAAGGCACTACATGGAACACACCCGGGGCGAATGTCATTCCATGCAGTATAGGGGTCAACAGTACAGTACCTAGGGTCTTAGGTCCTGTTTGCCCTAAACCCTTCAGACCAATGGTGTTGGGTACCATCTGCAGCTGGTAATCCTGTACTACTCTCGATGACAGGAGGTTGACCTCAGCTCCGGAGTCAACGAGAGCATCCAACGCTCCCGATGGAAACTCAGACATGGTCACTGGGACAACCATGAGTGGTACAGGAGCCAACTGCGCCAGGGTAACCCTACGAAGGGTTTTCAATACCGCCTCAGCTTCTGCTTTCTCCCTGGAGGAGTCAGTTGGAGAAGCTCTGGACTGTGTCGAGGACAGGTTATCACAGGCCAATCCTAAAAGAGCCATTGTTGGTGCAATGACTTCTTCAGGTTGATGGGTAACCTTGGAAATCGAGATTTCCGAGGCTGCCGCCGGAATACTAGGGGCATGCACCCTAGCACTCACACCCTCCTTCGATGTAGTCCCATCTTCTACATCGAAGGCCTGGTGTTTAAAGCCCTATGATACTCCTCAGTTCTTGACTTCCTGGGCTTTGCCTTCTTGCTCCTCTTCTTCCCCACAGTCCGAGATGGAGCACTGGACTCGCTCCCACTTCGGGTCTCCCGGCTACTGGTTGATCCAGAATAGGACGACGGGGTCGGAGTAGCATTCACCGGTACTGCTCTCCACCTTGAAGGAGTCTGGACAGAGGTAGTCTCCCTCCCAGGGCTGCGGGCATTAGCTGTGTTCTGGACAGGTGATCTGTTTATAACCGGAGCCTGTCGTCCACACTGTGCCACATGATGGTTGGACGAGCCACAACGTAGGCAGAGGTTGAGGCATCTGCGACACTCGTCCACAAAGTGCCCTGGTTTTCGGCACCAGGCACATTACCTCTGGATCTGAAGAGATCTATCCGCGGTACGCGATGGTGGCAGGCGCACTTCCACAGGTGCAGGTTTAGGGACAGGTCGAGGAGGAGTGCGTGAATACGCTCTGTCAGGTCCAGGTGAACGGCTGGGAGCAGCCATGGCAACCCTGTCGGCATACGAGCCGTGCCATGACTGTCCCACACGACTGATGGCCAAATCCTCTGCCTTCTGGCTTCGCTGACGGGATGCCTCGTCGAGAACACTCAACAGGTGCAAAACATCCTGCCAAGTGGCCTGACGGCCAGCGGAGACATTAATGGTGGCCAGAGACTGTTCCAGCCAACTCGCAGCTTTGCTTGGAACAGTTCTGAGGAGCTTCCGCCTAAGCTCCCTCCGGTCCAAACTACGGCGAGGATAGGCAGACTTGTACAGGGAGGCTAACCGGACGGCGTAGATTTTCAGCAGTTCGCCCTCGCCACAGGTAGCACTGCTGAACCGGGCCTTTCTACCCGCATCACGCCTCTCTCGGTCTTCTCGACACCAGTCGAGGAGGCGTTCCTTCATGACGGGGTATGAGATCTCGGGACCCCCCATGGCTGAGAATGCCTCATGAATTTCTCCCTTCAGAAATCTTCCAAGGTCAACAGTCCACCGGCCAGAGCTTCCCGCGGTATACTTACTCGCACAGTAGGCCTCGAAATCCCTCAGGAATCGGGCAAAACTCTGGCCAGTTTCGAGCTGGAAGATACCAGGCTTGGGGTTCCTCCTGGAATCAAGGACCTTGATAAGATCAGACAGACTGCGTTCTGTCTGGAGGGACTGGACATGGTCGGTGGAGACAGTGTCTTCTGAGCTGACACTGAGACAGGAGCTGGAAGTGTCACTACCAGAATCTTCACTGGTAGACTCCTGTGATGAAGATGTCATTTCGGGTATGGCTGGTCTGGCTCTTTCCTTGGCCTGGCGTCTCCGCTTTGGGATGGCCCCTGTCTGGGCAAGAACTGCCTCAGCGGTAGCTGCTGGAGCCTTTTCTGGCCTACTGGCTTCAGCTGGATTGTCCAGGAACTTCTCCCCTAGTCTACTGGCTGCAGGCTCTGGTGGACTAACAGAGTTAGTTGCCAGAACAGGCGTGGAAGCAAGCAGTCCACTTGGGACAGGAGACTCCCAGAAGCATGGTACAGGGGGGATTAATGGTGTGAACCCTGGAGGGGGCTGTAGACCTCCAATCAGTGGCTCTGCTCCAGTCACTGGAATTGCCAGACCATTGTAATTTGGCCAAGCAGGGGACGTAGATGGAGCACTGGTGGTCACTGTGGTTGTGACCCCAGTGGCAACGTGGCACGTTGGTGACAGCTCAACGGTCTTCAGGGCCGCCACTTGAAGTGTCAGGGACTTGACCTGAGTTGTCAGGTCACTGACAATCCTGACAAGACTCTCTACATCCCGGCTCAGGCTCTTCTTAGCCTTTCGGCGTTTACTGGATGACGATGCCATCACTAAAGGTTGGTGTTTCCCTGGTCTGGGCACCAAACATTATGTAGTGGTTTGCGGACTGTGGCCAGAGGTAGCACCCGAACTGCCTATTGTCCGAATGCCGACCACAACCCGACGTTCACTACACAACAAATATACAACGGTGGAATACCCCAAAAAAAAAACCTAAGTAACAGGTCAAGATAACGGAGTTCTGGGCACCACCCCTAGATTTATACTGGGCAAGGGGACCCAGCTAGAATCTTGCTTTTTATTATACATTTCATTGGGCTAGCTGGCTTATAAATAAAGGTATAAGAACATTAGGTGAAAGGGAATATTATAATTAATAAAGGAACACACTGTGGGAGGAAAGAATTATGATAAATTACTGTACTTAAGAGATCTTAAAAAACAGTGGCTAGGGAAGGGGGGCACATTGGTGTCGGAACTGGAATGATATGCTGTATTCATAAAACACAAGAAAAAAAATATTTATTTGGAAATTAAACTATGAAGAATACATTAATATATCACTTAAGATAGTCAAAGGCAAAATTATCATCCCTTTTGCATATTGTACCAGCAAGAGAAAATATACTAAGCTACATGCAAGATATATCACCACACAGTTACAAAACGGGACTTCAAAATCCTTACCAAACTATGACTGCAGAACCTGAGGATTTGAAAGACTTAGAAATATTAGGATTCTCAACATAGCCTCTAAAACAAAAAAAGCATTTCTTCAGAACTAAGCTTAAAGGAGAACCCCGCAATACTATAGTTTTATAACATCGGTAATGACCAGAATAAACTTGAACACTTACTATCTAATGAGCCCTCTATAAAGAACATATAACGGTGAAAAATACAGTACAGTGAACCCTCGCTACTTCGCGGTTTGACCATCGCGGATTCACCACTTCGCGGATTTTTTCCATAACCCATATATATACAGTAATATATATATATATATGTATGCATGTATTTATGTATATATGTAGGTATGTATATGTGTATACATATAAATATATATATATATATATATATATATATATATATATATATATATATATATATATATATATATATACACACACACACACACACACACACACACATATATATATATATATATATATATATATATATATATATATATACATATATATATATATATATATATATATATATACATATATATATATATATATATATATATATATATATATATATATATATATACATATATATATATATATATATATATATATATATATATATATATATATATATATATATATATATATATATATATCTAAAGTAGGAAGATGTGATGTAGTTCTAAGGGAAAAGTATGGGAAATATGTCTGGGTAATAAGCAAAGCACTACCTCCAGTTTGTTTCTACATTATGATCAGAGATAAATGTAAACAAAACATTGGTTGCCATTTTTTATCGTGCTTTTTAGCATGTTTAGGAAATGCATGATATAAAATCACCTTTAATATTTGTGCCTTTTTTAGTTTAGGGTACTGTAGTACATGCAGTAAGTGTTCTGTACATTAAAGGGTAGTTTGTTAACAGTACTACGTACAAGGGAAGGTTTTAAAAGTCTGAATATACATGTTGAATAAATAGGTAAATATGGTGTCACTACTTCGCGGATTTTCACCTATCGCGGCCGCGACTGGAACCTATCTACCGCGATAAACGAGGGTTCACTGTACCACAATTTTCCCTGTATCAATACTGTTCTCATCAATCTCCCGTCCACCATTGGGATGCAAAGTCACTTAAACAGTCCTAATTTATGAACAGTACAGCCGCATACTATGTCGTACAGGTCTCTGCGGGCCCACTATAACAATACTCGAACACAGTTATTCCCCACCTAACATGAATTCACTCCTTGGGCTTCTGACCAGATATGCCATTTCAATAGCTCCTGTTAACTATTAATGTTTATGACACACTCTCAAATAGCAACACAGCAGCTTACTTCTAGTTACAAGGCGGGTTATATGAATACAGAGCAGCAACACAGACTAGTACAGACTGGTAATAGGAAATATTCTATATTTTCTCTCCCTTACACTCCCTACTGAGTGTAGGGGGCTGCTGTCAATGCCTTGATTATGTAGCTATCAATACCTGGAAATAAGATAATAACGAGTTAAAGCATTTTTTTTTATATGGGCACAGAGGGATATATATACAGTATATCTATACAGGTATAAAAAAAATGACTGTTTCATAAAATACAAATCCACTAAGCTTTCTTAAATACAAAACACATTTTATTCCAGAGTTTTGTTACAATACTAAAGGAATGTGTTTCATTTTTATTTAGATTAATGTGAAGGAAGGATTAAACATTCCATAATAAAAGGCAAACAGAATGTTGATAACCTAGTGTTTTTAAGATGGGATTACAGTATATCGTTAGTTTGAATGTGATCTAATTTTAGAATTAGGTAATATTTAGTCTCTCCATCACATACCCACCTGCAAAAGAATGTGGGAATCAGCATGGTGACTACTGTTTAACGTTAAGTTCATTGATTTAAACAGAATTTTAATGATAGAATTGATTACACTATATCAATACTCGTAGTCATCTATTTCCCACTCTCCTCCCTACTTTTATAGTGATGTCAATAGACCTTTTTTTTTAATGATATAAATGGGGTTATGGCAATTCATATTGCATTGAAGTTCTAGGTATTAAAATGATGAAAGAGAAATATATCTAGTTTTTAACAAATTATACGTTTTTTTCTCATGATATTTATAATTTGATTTTTTATTAACTGGTATATCTTCTTGTAGCTAGTTTATCAGACTCTAGTTAGCTGCTTGGTACTTAGGAATCTGTTGAATGCATCTGTTATCAGTTTTCTTGTTTTTTCCTAACTGAAAAGTGGTGTGTTTTGGAATTTAACACGTGTATTAAGCTGTATAATAAGCAATTGCTTTGCATAACATTTTTTTGTAAAGTTTATAGAATATAAAAGTTCTTTTGGGTTTAAAATTACATGGTCTTATTGTATCAGAGTTTAAAGAATGCTTTAAAAACTTTCAATTTCAGCCTACCTGATCTTCAGACACGTGTGCTTAACAAACTGCACAACTCGCAAACATCTTTAACTGTTCATACTTTAAGTAGTAGCGATGAGGATGATGAAAAGTGCGGGAATGGTTATATTTCTGGAGGTAAAATTAGTATAAAAGTTGATGCTGACGATGATCGTACTGTCCTACCATATTCTACAAAAGCACAGCCTTGTTTACTGAAGCCTGTCAAGAACCCTTTACGTCAGGGAGGTTAGTTTTATTGATTTTTTTAAGTATGCTTGTATTGTTTTAATGTGCATTTTATGCTTCATTGCTTGAATTATTTTTATTATAGTGATGTGATTTTAGAGATCAATATATGCATACCTTTGTATTAACCTTTTATTTTACTTACAGTAATGACATGTTTGGTGTGGGTTATTAGAAATGTTATTCACATAAGGAAATAATTCCTTATTTGTTATTACAAGCAGCAAGTATCACATCACCAGTAGGAGCTCTCTTTCTCAATATAAGCTCCATTGCTTCTTAGGTGTTGTATGAGTTGGATGTGTATTACATTTTCTTTTTCTTTCTGATTTCATCCTAATTTTTTCATGATCAATTCAGAGGTAATGTTCATTGCAGACTGTAATGAAAACAAATTGCAAATAAAACTTTGGCATTCCCGTGTGTACTTTGCATTTAAAAGATGTAAAGGAAGCAAAGTCAGTTGGGTCAAGGTCTTTGTTTGTATAGGTCAATGTCAAACACATCTGCCAAAAGTGTTACCTGACAGTGAGTGACCGAGCCATCTGGTTCAAGTAAAGGACGAACTGTTAAGTCTACACCAAAGAGTGTAGATTTAAGGGTAACCCATTTCTGTTTCTTGTTTGTATTAGAAAGGGTTGTTTTATGGTCAAATTGTAATCCTTTTCAGTTGAAGCATAAACTTGCTGAGCAACAACTCTTAGCTGAGTATTTTATATATATCTTACATAAGTGTGAAACATCAGGGACAGATTGTTCAGTCTTGATTACTAACGAAGCCAAGGCATGATCAGATGTCCCAACTGGAGAACCAACCTTATTTGTTATAACACCAGGGGAGTCAGTGTATACAGTACTAGATCCAATCAGTTGCCAAACCTGTGAGTAGCTTTATTCAATATTTACTCACAGCCTTATCCAAAGGCAAATTCCAAAGCTCTTAAGCCATGCTAATCAGTAGGAAAAACAATTTAACCACTCCCTATTGTGGGTGTTGAAATCACCAACAAGCACAAATATGGCTTTTCTATCATCTTGTATCGTAACCCTAATGGTTAGAAGACGGTCAAAGATAGAATCATCCAAGTCTGGATTCCAATAGAGGGAGCATTAATAAAAGTTTGTTCCGTAACCGAAATACAAACCACGCTATTTACAAAGGGTTTACTTTTAGCGCAGCTGAAATGACGAGCCAATAGTTTTTAACGAGGGTTAATTACCCCCGCGCTAGTTAGCGGGGGGTGGGGAAGGGTAGCTTGCTACCCCTCCCCCCTCCACACACCGGTGACTTGCTTCACTTCACTTTTGGCTCGGCGGTGATCAGACGTGTCTGTTCATCGCCTTCGTGACAGCCTTTAATTTTCTTCTTTTTCCTTTCAGCTTGTGTGATTGGTTGGAAGTTGACCTTCAGTTATTTTCTTTTATTTAATATGCGGACATGCCCTGGAGTTGCCGGCCGTCCTTGTGGGACTTTCATGTCGGACGTGATTACGGATCCTCACACCCTCTGCCCTCAATGTCGGGGCCGACGGTGCGACCAGGATAACATGTGCCGTGAGTGCAGGGAGTGGTCTGTCTCCCAGTGGGAGAGGTTTGGCCGTCGGCGTAAGAAGAAGTCCAAGAGAGACCGTTCTCCTCCGGGGTTAGCCTTGAAGGAGGAAGGTTCTCGGGACTCTTCTTCCGCCGCCCAAACCTCCTCCGAAGCTCCCCCTCGTCCGCCTCCTAAGGAGAGTCGTCCGAGTGGGAGCGCAGGCCCTTGTTCTGTTTCCCTACCTTCGGTGGGGGGAGAGGGCGTCGCCTCCCATAGCGAGGCGGTTCCCCCTCCTCCTCCGGGGGAGGTTATTGATAATAATGCTTTATCCAGTGATGATCTGTTACAGATTTGGTCGTCCCTGGGGCTTAAGGGCTTGCCCTCCAGGGTCGCTCTTATTGACCTTGTCTCGTTGGGGGCCGCTGTTAAACAGTCGCCGGTGGTAGCGGAGGTAGACCCTCTGTCTATTGTCGACGTCGTGGTGACAGAGGCCTCCGACGTGGCTGGGCCTTCCGACGCAGGTGCTGTTGCTGGTGATGGTGCTCTAGGCTCTCCTCCTCCTTCCGTGCATCCTTCGAAGGGGGAAGTGAGTCCTTCGGTCTCGACTGCTGCCCAGCTTCCTTCTGAGGGAAGTGTTTTGAAGGAGACTCCCCTTCGGAGAACCGATGGTCCCGACGATCTCCCCCGAGGCCGCCTCCGCCGTAAGGCTCACCGCCCTCTACGCCACAAGGGCCTCCCTTCCCCTTACAGGGGGACTAAGAGGCGCCTTTTTGGGTCTTCGTCCTCCGGGGGGGACTCTCCTCGTCAGCCTCAACCGACTGCTCCGCCCTCCTTGAACCTCTCTGCAGACCGCTCACCATCTCCTGCCGGATCTTCGCCTTCTGGAGAACTCGTCACCCGACGGGCAACAGTCCCTTCGGGGCTAAGGGATTCTTCCCTTACACGAGCAGGGCCAGCGCACAAGCGCTCTCCTGCTCGCCAGCGATCTCCTGCTCGCCAGCGATCTCCTGCTCGCCAGCGATCTCCTGCTCGTCGACGATCTCCTGCTCGCCAAGACTCTCCTGCTCGCCGACGCTCACCTGCTCGTCGGCTCTCTCCTGAGGTTCGCCCCCCTCGCCAGCGCTCTCCTGCTAGTCAGCTCTCTTCCGAGCGTCAGCGCTCATTTGAGGACCATCGCCCTGCGGTCTCTGACCACCCTTTAGTTCCTGCTGAACTCCCTGCTCACCATCCACCTGGTCCTGTGGCTACGGAACATCGTGCTGCGCGTGTGTCAGAAACACATGTTCGCCAACGCGCCAGCGATCTTCCCGTTCCTGCTCATGAACCTATCCTCTCACAGGACACGCGTCGACCTTCTGCTCGCCAGCGATCACCAGCTCGCCAGCGATCACCAGTTCGCCAGCGATCACCTTCACATGCTGCCCGCCATCGCACGAACCTGCATGATCGCCCGCTTACGCATGCTGCTCCTCATCGCACTACCCTGAACGATCGCCCTCCTGCGGATGCTGATCACCATCGCACCCTTTCTCGCGATCATTCACCTGCGCATGCTGCTCGCCATCGCACAACCCTGCACGATCGCCCGCTTACGCATGCTGCTCCTCATCGCACAACCCTGAACGATCGCCTTCCTGCGGATGCTGATCACCATCGCACCCTTTCACGCGATCATTCACCTGCGCATGCTGCTCGCCATCGCACAACCCTGCACGATCGCCCGCTTACGCATGCTGCTCCTCATCGCACAACCCTGAACGATCGCCCTCCTGCGGATGCTGATCACCATCGCACCCTTTCACGCGATCATTCACCTGCGCATGCTGCTCGCCATCGCACAACCCTGCACGATCGCCCGCTTACGCATGCTGCTCCTCATCACGCAACCCTGAACGACCGCCCTCTTGCGCGCGATCATTCACCTACACATGCTGCTCGCCATCGCTTACCATCACGTGGTCATTATCGCCAGCGATCTTCTTCACCTACGCGGCAGCACGATCCCTCGCCGTCCCGCCATCGCTTGCGTTCGTCGCCTCGGACACGTGTTCATTTACCTGCCCACCCTCATGCCCACTCGCCTGCGCGCCCGCGCGACCCCTCGCCTGCGCGCCCGCGCGACCGCTCGCCTGCGCGCCCGCGCGACCGCTCGCCTGCGCGCCCGCGCGATCACCCGCGCAACCATTCGCCTTTGCGCGACCGTTCACCCTCGCGCGACCATAGTTCGCGGCGAATTCCACAGCCGGTGGTAGCAGCAGGGACGCGTGCTCCTAGACGGCACTCGGGATCACCTCCATCCAAGCACAGGTTGGTATTGCAGGACGAGGACAGGTCATTACAGCATTCTTCCCCACCTTCTTTTCAGGCAGGTACCGTCGTGTCCACTCCAAAGGATCGCCCGATCCCTTTCACCTTAGCGAGGATTTCGGACTCTGTGTCCTTTGAGCAGCAGACTTGGTTTGGTCCGCTGGCACGGGCGTTAGTGAGGGTTATGAAACCAGCACTCGCCGGCCAGGGTAACAAACCAGCGGCTGTCTCTCCTACGCTGAAGAGAAAGAGGGGAGTGGACTTCGTGGTGACTTCCCCCAGGGCGAAGTTGGTTCCCAAGAGGTCGGTCTCGAGGGTCCCCTCTCCTGCACGAGTACTCTCTCCTTCTCCCGTGGACGAGGCCTTTCCGTCCTCAGGTGAGTCCAGTGGGCCGGTAGTCTTCCCCTCGGCACCAGGGGTGGAGACTTCGCTTCAGGCAGGAGAATCATCTCGTGAGGAAGGGGCCCCTCGAACCTCGTTGTTGGGATCCTGTATCCCTCCTAGGAGGGAACCCAAGGATTCCAAGACCATCCCTAAATCCTCTGCAAGGATTCGACAGGAACCCACGACTACCCAGGGGAATGTCCACGTATCACCCCAGGAAGAGATTCCTGGGGCAGGAGACTTAGCTGCCAGCCCGCAGGGAGGAGAACAGCAAGAGTCCGAACATGCCTTCTGGCAGGTCCTAAGCCTGATAAGGCAACTTAACAGTCTTACGGATCCAGTCATCCCCCCCCCGTGAAGGCAAAGACACGATTCTGGATGAAGTGTTTGACGTTCGGAAGGCCCCTAAGACCAGTGCAGCTCTGCCCTGGTCTCGGGGGCTGAAGAGTGCCAGAGCTAGGGCCAATGCTCAGCTCGCACTTCTTGCCTCCTCCAGTCGTTCCACTGCCGGGAACAAACTCATCCCTCCTCCTCGCCTTCAGCAGAGGAGGTATTTCGAGATCCTGGGTGAGCACAACCTCGCTCTTCCTCTCCATCACTCTGTGGAGGAGCTGGCGAAGGGAGTTCCCTTGGAGAAACTCTCTGCCCGGCAGGTGTCGTTCTCGGCGGCAGAGATCCTTAACCACGAGAAGGTCGCTAAGTGTGCCATGCAGGCCACTTCGTGGCTGGACTTCTGGTTAGGATCTCTGGGCATCCTATTGCGATCTGAGGACTTGTCCAAGGAGACGAATAGGAAGGCCCTAGAGACCTTCTTGCTCTCGGGCACCCGCTCCATCGAGTTCTTGGCGCACCAGGTTACCACCCTGTGGGCCAACTCGGTGTTGAAGCGTCGCGATGCTGTGTCCGAGAGATTCCATCCGAAGGTCCCCGCCGTAGATGTGTGTAGGCTCCGACATGCCTCCCTCCTGGGGGAGAGCCTGTTTGAGCCTCAAGACTTGGAGCGAACGGCTGAGAGGTGGAGGAAATCCAGCACGGACTCCCTCCTCCACAGGGCCCTTACAACTTGGCCCTATAAGCCTCCAGCCCCGCCACAACAGCAGCAACAGCCTCGTAAGGCTCCAAAACAGGCACCGCCAGCTAAGAAAGTGGTGTCTAAGCCCCAGCCCTTTCCAGCCAAGGTCAAGAGGGGTGGTAAGTCCTCCAGGGGAGGCAAGACTTCTAGGGGTGGCGGCCGCGGCCGCAAGCCCTAGGGGTGGCAGTCCCCCTGCGTGTCCACCTGTGGGGGATGCCTTCAGCGTTGCGTCCGCAGGTGGCAACATCTCGGGGCCGATGCTTGGACGATCTCAGTGATCGGCCAAGGTTATCGCGTCCCGTTCATGTCATCTCAACCTCCCCTGACAGCGAATCCAGTGTCGTTGAGCTCCTATGCCATGGGATCGGCAAAGGGGCTGGCCCTTCAGGCCGAAGTCAAGACCATGTTCGAGAAGGGTGCTCTCCAGGAGGTCGTGGACGGCTCTCCAGGCTTCTTCAGTCGACTCTTTCTTGTAAAGAAGGCTACTGGAGGCTGGAGAAATTCTCTGCCCGGCAGGTGTCGTTCTCGGCGGCAGAGATCCTTAACCACGAGAAGGTCGCTAAGTGTGCCATGCAGGCCACTTCGTGGCTGGACTTCTGGTTAGGATCTCTGGGCATCCTATTGCGATCTGAGGACTTGTCCAAGGAGACGAATAGGAAGGCCCTAGAGACCTTCTTGCTCTCGGGCACCCGCTCCATCGAGTTCTTGGCGCACCAGGTTACCACCCTGTGGGCCAACTCGGTGTTGAAGCGTCGCGATGCTGTGTCCGAGAGATTCCATCCGAAGGTCCCCGCCGTAGATGTGTGTAGGCTCCGACATGCCTCCCTCCTGGGGGAGAGCCTGTTTGAGCCTCAAGACTTGGAGCGAACGGCTGAGAGGTGGAGGAAATCCAGCACGGACTCCCTCCTCCACAGGGCCCTTACAACTCGGCCCTATAAGCCTCCAGCCCCGCCACAACAGCAGCAACAGCCTCGTAAGGCTCCAAAACAGGCACCGGCAGCTAAGAAAGTGGTGTCTAAGCCCCAGCCCTTTCCAGCCAAGGTCAAGAGGGGTGGTATGTCCTCCAGGGGAGGCAAGACTTCTAGGGGTGGCGGCCGCGGCCGCAAGCCCTAGGGGTGGCAGTCCCCCTGCGTGTCCACCTGTGGGGGGATGCCTTCAGCGTTGCGTCCGCAGGTGGCAACATCTCGGGGCCGATGCTTGGACGATCTCAGTGATCGGCCAAGGTTATCGCGTCCCGTTCACGTCATCTCAACCTCCCCTGACAGCGAATCCAGTGTCGTTGAGCTCCTATGCCATGGGATCGGCAAAGGGGCTGGCCCTTCAGGCCGAAGTCAAGACCATGTTCGAGAAGGGTGCTCTCCAGGAGGTCGTGGACGGCTCTTCAGGCTTCTTCAGTCGACTCTTTCTTGTAAAGAAGGCTACTGGAGGCTGGAGACCCGTCATCGATCTCTCGGCTCTGAACAGGTTTGTCAAACAAACCCGGTTCAGCATGGAGACAGCAGACACGGTCAGACTTGCGGTGAGACCACAAGACTTCATGTGTACACTGGATCTAAAGGATGCGTACTTCCAGATCCCAATCCATCCGTCTTCCAGGAAGTACCTGAGATTCTGCCTAGACAACAAGATCTACCAGTTCAAGGTGCTGTGTTTCGGTCTCTCCACAGCTCCTCAGGTGTTCACCAGAGTGGTCACCCTGATTTCGACTTGGGCGCACAGGAACGGCATTCGTCTCCTTCGTTACCTAGACGATTGGCTGATCCTAGCAGACTCGGAGTCGACCCTTCTTCGACACCGAGACAGGCTTCTAGATCTTTGCCAGGATCTGGGGATCGTGGTAAACCTCGAGAAGTCCTCTCTGCAGCCGTCCCAACGACTGGTTTATCTAGGCATGCTAATAGACACCAATCTCCACAAAGCCTTTCCATCAGACGACCGGATAGCAAGGCTGAGGAGGGTGGCGGAACCTTTCCTCAGGCGAAAAGAACTCCCCGCCCAATCGTGGTTGCGTCTCTTGGGCCACCTATCCTCCCTGGCCCGTCTGGTTCCAAACAGCCGCCTCAGGATGAGATCCCTTCAATGGCGGCTCAAGTCCCGGTGGAATCAAGGATCCGATTCCCCGGACACTCTGATCCCAATGGGGTCTCTGGAACAGACGGACTTGCGGTGGTGGCTGGCCGACGAGAACCTGCGAAAGGGAGTGAGTCTTCTCGTCCTTCCCCCGGAATTGACTCTGTTTTCGGACGCGTCAAAAGAAGGGTGGGGGGCGCACGTTCTGAACCAGAGGGCCTCAGGCCTTTGGTCAGAATCAGAAAAGTGCCTACACATCAACCTGCTAGAATTGAAGGCCGTCTTTCTGGCCCTTCAACAGTTCCAACGGTTCCTGGCGGGTCACTCCGTGGTGGTGATGAGCGACAACACCACGGTAGTGGCTTATATCAACAAGCAGGGAGGCACTTTTTCGCAACAGCTATCCCATCTTGCAGTAGAGACTCTGAGGTGGACCGAAACCCACTCGATAACACTATCAGCTCGCTTCATTCCTGGCAAGAGGAATGTGCTCGCCGACAGTCTGAGCAGGGCTTCGCAGATAGTGAGTACCGAGTGGTCTTTGGATCCTCAGATAGCCAACAAAGTCCTGACTTTGTGGGGTTCCCCGATGGTGGACTTGTTCGCGACAGCCTTGAACTTCAAGCTGCCCCTGTACTGCTCACCAGTCCCGGACCCCAAGGCACTCTGGCAAGATGCTTTCCAGCAACGGTGGGACAACATCGACGTGTACGCCTTCCCACCATTCTGTCTGATGAGAAGGGTGCTCAACAGGACCAGACTATCGGTCAACTGTTCCATGACTCTAGTAGCTCCGCTATGGCATCACGCGGAATGGTTTCCGGACCTTCTGCAACTCCTGACGGAACTCCCAAGGGAGCTTCCTCCACGACACGAGCTTCTCAGACAACCCCACTCCGGTGTCCCTCACAGGGCCGTAGCCTCGCTTCGGCTTCACGCCTGGAGACTATCCAGCGTCTCCTCGCGGAGAGAGGCTTTTCGCAACAGGTTGCGGAGAGAATGTCTCGGCACCTGCGAAGGTCCTCTGAGGGAGTCTACCAAACGAAGTGGAGAGTCTTTTGTGGTTGGTGTCGTGGAAGGGGTATCTCTCCACTCGATGCCACTATTCCAGCAATAGCGGACTTCCTTGTGTATCTGCGAGAAGAAATGCGCCTTTCTGTCTCGGCAGTGAAAGGCTATCGCTCAGCCTTAAGCTTGGCCTTCAGATTGAAGGGCGTGGATATTTCTTCATCGCTAGAACTCTCTTTACTCATACGTAGCTATGAGCTTACCTGCCCCCAGTCGGAAGTGAGACCCCCTCCTTGGAACGTGGTTCGAGTTCTCAGGTCTCTCAAGAGACCTCCCTTCGAGCCATTACGCCAGGCCTCCGATCGCCACCGGTCTTGGAAGACGGCTTTCCTACTCGCCTTGGCCTCGGCCAAGCGAGTTAGTGAACTTCATGGTCTCTCGTACGACATCGCCCATTCAAGGGGATGGGGGGAGGTAACGTTCAGGTTCGTCCCTGAGTTTGTGGCCAAGACTCAGAATCCTGGAGTGCCGGATCCTCGGTTCGACTTTCAGGATCGCGAGTCTCCGTTCTGTAACAAACGACCCAGACCAGCTGCTACTATGCCCAGTGAGGTGTCTGAGGTACTACTTGAAGAGAACGGCTGCAGTCCGTCCTCATGTGCGAGCTTTGTTTGTGAGCACAGGCAGGACAAAGAGGAGGGTCACAAGGAACACCATCTCTGCTTGGATTCGAAGGGTTATCCACCATGCCCTGAATCCTGACCCTCCTCCGTCACGTCGCCCTCGGGCCCACGATGTCAGGGGTATTGCTACATCCCTGGCCTTCAAGAGAAACTTCTCTGTGACGCAGGTACTTCAAGCGGGGGTCTGGAAGCGTCAAACGACCTTCACAGCCCACTACCTGCAAGACGTGACCCACAGGAGCCTCGATACGTTTTCTATCGGCCCTGTGGTGGCTGCACAACAGCTGGTCTAACCTCAGGCTCCTTTTTGGACAAGTAGCAGTAGGTTGAGGGCGTTGTTACCCGGTCTTAGTCTGTGTGAATGAAAGAGTATGTCTGACCCTTACTTCTTTCTTCATTCTCCCCTCTCTTGGGGAAGCAGCATCCTGGTCCTCGCATAGCTGACCTCGACCTCTGCAGGTAACCCATGCTTCTTTGTGCTCCTAGTATTAAGCTTAATACTGTTGCGTCTCCCATACCCTGACGAGGTGGTATGGGGAACGTCCTATCCTAGAATTCCTATCTGAAGGTCTCAAGGTCAACTTCATAGGACGAGTCACACTCTCCTCCTCACACTACTTATGTAGGCCACTCGTTCCTAGCGATGCTAGGAACCTGTGAGGTACAGGGGCTCCCTCTCTCTAGTGCTGCTCACTAAGGGATCGAGCCCCCGGGCAAGCCGAAGTCAGTAAGGCTGGGGACTTTCCACCCTTCCTAAGGGGTAAGTCACCCTTTGTAAATAGCGTGGTTTGTATTTCGGTTACGGAACAAATGACAAATTCGAAGATAATTTGTATTTTTCCTAACCATACAAACCTTAGCTATTTACACATATGTGCCCGCCATCCCTGACCCCCAAGTCAAGTCCTACCTCTAAGTGAAGTGAAGCAAGTCACCGGTGTGTGGAGGGGGGGGGAGGGGTAGCAAGCTACCCTTCCCCACCCCCCGCTAACTAGCGCGGGGGTAATTAACCCTCGTTAAAAACTATTGGCTCGTCATTTCAGCTGCGCTAAAAGTAAACCCTTTGTAAATAGCTAAGGTTTGTATGGTTAGGAAAAATACAAATTATCTTCGAATTTGTCATTTTTATGCCTACCACAAACTTTTATTACCTGAATCTCATGATAGCCGCTGTCAGCAAAACATAAGATGTAGGGTACTCATTCCTAATATACATACACTGCTGTTCCCATTGCCCTAAGAATGGTATGGTGTTTCAAAATTATTGGTCTCTTAAAGCCTGTAATAAAAGAGTCAGACGAGCCTGTGATAAAAGAGATCAGATGAGCCTGTAACATGAGCTCAGACGAGTGCCTCATTTGAGAAACCAAAGTTTCAGAGTATAATAGAATACCATACTCTCTGTTGGCAACTGTAAGATGTGTAATATTGCCGTGCAATCCACAAATATAGCAATACATTAGATGACGCTGGTGAGTCTGGGACGCACTGGTCCTAGATTTTGCTCAGTATCTCCAGACAGAATATGAATTAAAAGTAATGAAAAAGTCTAATGACATTTGAAAAGAAAATTAACAGTAGTAATAACAAAAACAGTATGTACACAACTGTAGATAAAGCAATTCTTACAACTCATAGACCAGAGAAAAAATGTTGGATAGAATTGATTAACATGGCGGAGTCAACACATCGTGCAAGGCTAAATACCCTCCAGGATAGCCATTTCAACGGAAAGGAAGGACAGTAATGATGGTTTTGAAAATAAATACCAAAGAGGAAGGTAAAGGAACAGAGGGAAAAGGCAAACTTTGGTAAGACACCAGGCATCTATGGCCCTGCTATTAAGCCTGCTCAACATGCTTTTTAAATAAAAAAAAAGCTAAAGAGGAAACAAGTAGAATAGTGTGTCTGAGTGTATTCTTAAGTAAGATAACTGTAACCCATGATAGTGAAAGACCATGGTATAGAGGCTATTGCACTGCCCAAGGTTAGAAAAGCTGCTTTCCATAGCTAAAGTCTCATACCCATACCAAGTGGAAAGTAGCTGCTGGACAATTACAATGTAGTAGTTATTTAACCCCTCAGTGAAAAATTGTTCAGTTAACTTAGTGTTGTCAGATGTATGAGGAAAGAGGAGAATGCATAAACAATATGCCAGGTTATTTGGTGTATGCGTATGCAAAGAAAAAAGTGAGTTGTAACCAGAGAGGGATTCAATGTAGTACTGAAAAGCAGTACAATTTAACCATAAAAGAAACACTTTCTGGTACAACTCAGGAACATAAATGGGGGTCTACCCTTAAATCTGCACTCTTTGGTGTAGATGCAACAATTCCTCCTTTACTTAGACCAGATGGCTCAGTCACTCACTGTCCAAAGGAAAAGGCAACCCTTTTGGCTGATGTTTTTGACAGTAAACAGAGTAATGAAAAACTTGAACTTCCTCATTCCTGTTTTCCTGAGGCTAAACTAACTAGTTTAGCTTTTCGATCTCGTGAGATTAAAGCTCTGTTGATGGACCTTGATGCTTATGGAGGTGTAGACCCAAATGGTATTTTTCCTTTGTTTTTTATAAAGACAGCAGATTTCTTAGCTCCAAAGTTATCTGTTATTTTGCGCAAGTTAGCAAGAAGAGGAGCTTTTAGCACTAGTTGGAGAATTGGTAATGTTACTCCTCTATGTAAATGTGTTTGTGGTAGCTCAAGTCCCACTGATTACCGCCCAATTTCCATAACTCCCATATTATCTAAAGTTTTTGAACGTCTTCTGGCAAAACGTCTTAATAGGTTTGCTGAAGGTAATCATCTATTCCCTAGTTTGCAATTTGGTTTTCGTAAAGGCCTTGGAGCATGTGATGCCCTGCTTACAATCTCCAATGCTGTACAGAAATCCCTTGGTTGTGGTCGGGAAGTTCGTATGATTGGCCTTGATTTTAGTGCTGCCTTTGACCGTGTTAATCATGAGGCCCTTGTTTTCAAACTGAAACAGTTGGGAGTGGGTGGGTCGTTTCTTAGCATTATTATTGATTTTTTAAGTAATAGATCTCAAAGAGTTGTTGTTGATGGGCACCATAGTGATTATAGGAATGTGATATCTGGTGTTCCACAGGGTAGTGTTCTTGGCCCATTACTTTTCATACTATATACACATGACATGTGGTTTGGCCTAGAAAACAAGCTTGTTGCATATGCAGATGATGCTACTCTCTTTGCATCAATTCCATCCCCTGAATGTAGATCTAGGGTTGGTGAATCCCTTAATAGAGATTTAGCTAGAATTAGTGCATGGTGCAAATTATGGGGTATGAAGTTGAATCCTAACAAAACTCAAAGTATGATTGTAAGTAGGTCAAGGACGGTGGTTCCTCAACATCCGGATCTCAGTATTGATAATGTTTCTTTAAATATGTATGACTCTTTCAAAATTTTAGGTGTTATTCTCGACAGTAAATTTACTTTTGAGAAACATATAAGGTCTCTGTCTTCTTCAATTTCACAAAAAATAGGCTTATTGAGAAAGTCTTTCAAGATTTTCGGTGATCAATCTATTCTGAAGAAGTGTTTTAATTCTTTCATTCTACCTTGTTTTGAGTATTGTTCTCCTGTCTGGTCTTCAGCTGCTGATTCTCATTTTAATTTGTTGGACAGAAACTTACGGTCTATTAAATTTCTTATTCCTGATCTAGATATTAATCTCTGGCACCGTCGTTCAATTAGTTCATTATGTATGTTGCATAAGATTTTTCACAACTCTGACCATCCTTTACATTTAGATCTCCCTGGACAATTCTATCCTGTTCGTAATACTAGGCAGGCAGTTAATTCTAATAGCCAGGCCTTCTCCATCACGAGGCTCAATACTACGCAGTACTCTAGAAGTTTTATTCCAGCTGTGACCAAGTTGTGGAATGATCTTCCTAATCGGGTGGTTGAATCAGTAGAACTTCAAAAGTTCAAAGTTGGAGCAAATGCTTTTTTGTTGACCAGGCGGACATAGTCTTTTTATAGTTTATTTATGACATATTTGTTTTTGATGTTGTTGATAGTTTATTATATGACATGTCTGTTTTGACGTTGTTTCTTATTTTAGAATGATTTATTGTTAATTTGTTCTCTTCATTTATTTATTTCCTTATTTCCTTTCCTCACTGAGCTATTTTTCCCTGTTGGAGCCCCTAGGCTTATAGCATCTTGCTTTTCCAACTAGGGTTGTAGCTTGGATAGTAATAATAATAATAATAATATCTTGCCAGTCAGGGGACCCAGTAACTCTATAGCGGTAGTATCTCAATGTATGGCTAGTGTCTTGGCTAACATACTACCTTAGGCTACACTATGGCTAGCAGTGGCCAACTAAGTTTGATGTACAATAGGCTTGTAGGGTTCTTTGATTGCCAAGTTAGTTGAAGAGGTTATGTGTTTATAGATGAGTCTGGGATTTAGCTGGAGTTTTTTACAGGTCTGGATAATTTGCAGGAGGTCCATTTCAATGTCAATAGAAGACAGACAATGAAATCAGGGTGGTTTAGGTAGATTGACTAAAAGATATGTAGAGATATTATAGGTGATCCAAAGTTTCGGGGTAACAAACGGATAAACTACATGCTCTAAGCATGAAAGACTTTCTTGGGAATATCTAATTTTATAAAATTTGATAAGTTTTTATATATATATCACAAATTGGAATATAAGATTTGATTGAATGGGTAGAATGATTGTATAGTACCATGAATAATGACAAGACTACTAATGGTTTCTAGCTCATGTCATACACTCGAAAGGCATCAACCGATTCCTCTCTATGGTTTTGTTGGAGGAGTACTGTAATGCTGTACAGTACCAAAACTCAATCCCCGGAAGGGTTTATGGTACTAAGTACATGAACTCATGCTCCTATTACCAGTGCTAGGTCTTGTACAAGAATGAGCACGAGCACTGCTGGTCAGGACTTTGGCAGCCGCCATTGTCCCTTTCCAGCCTCGGGGTATTCCTGAGTTGCTTTGGTGACATTGTTGCCATTATCCATCATTTCAACAATTGCAGCGCTGACAACAGGGATCCGATGAAAGACTTGGGCACTGGAGTGCATCATTTTTGTGTCTGGAGTCTGCTGCTATGGAAGCTACTTCCAGGATCAGCCTAAGGAGCTTCCTGTTTGACGACTGGTTGGGTGAAGTTGTATACCTTGCCTCGACCAGGAACCCAACATTGCCAAAACACAGAAGTATTCAGATTTAGTCTTCTCAGGCAGAATGTAAGGATCTTCCTAATGCTGCAGTCATCCTACTTGTAGACTTCTGGGTCCCGAAAGAGCTCGAGGCAGAGGAATGCACTCAAAGTCTTCCAGATTGTTCTCCAGGTCTATTCAGTCAACTTTTCTAGTGGAGAAGTCAACTGAGGCCTTGTGGCCAGCCTTCATCCCATTCATGAGAGACACGGCAAGTGCTGTATGGTCTGCCATTAGGAAGAATACTGCTTGTGCTCAGTGAGAGTGAAAGATACACACTGTACATCTAGATACCCATCCTTAAGTCCGATAGAAGTATCCTCCTCATCCTCAAGGCTTTAATTATCAGTTCAAAGCCTAGACTGTCTACCACTGCCAAGCGTTCATGCTCACTTTTTCTGGTACCTACTCGATTGAGACTTGCCTTTTGGGTGTTCTCAACAATTGTCTTTTCCTGTCTCTCTCCAGGAGGCAATGCTCCAGGACTAAGATAGTTGATCACGATCTGAGAAACGTGCGCAATTGGTAACCCAGCTACATGGCCAGTCAGAAGATAGATGATCAGATTATGGTGATAACACCTTGAACATTCATATAAGCATACGTAGGGAAGTAGTGCAGTCGTTCTTGCATGACAAAGAACCTTCATCTAGGCAGTAACATTTCTATCACTTTCCTTGACATTGGAGAACTTCTTACACAGGCTCCTACATCAGCAATTGCTCTAGTGTTGTTGGAAGCATCACTGGTAAGTGATTCAGTGATTCACTTACCTTTGGGCTTCATAGGAATAGGAACATGGGCTGATCAGGCTTGTGGGCTGATTGACGAAATCCTCTCCAGAGGAGTTCTACCTCCAGGGATCCTTCCGTTCATAGACGAATCCAAAGTAGGCGGAGGGCACATGGAGTACTTGAACACCTTGGGGATGTGGTTCATTGAAGTATACACCTGCTTTTAATCTACTTGAAGTCCAAGCAATGATATTGATACTGTTAGCTTCTCAATAGGGTGTTGAAGAAAAACGTCACCTTCGTTACTTATGGCTACAAGCAAAGTGGTAGGTACGCGCTGGGACAGCTGACGTCGTGTTAGAACTGAACACAAGATCCATTCCAAATAAGAGGAATGTTCTTGTATACACGCTCAGTCACCAGGGGCACGGAATATTATCATTGAGATCCCCAATTTTGTGCTTGGTGCAAAGGCTACATGCACACGTAGGACCCATTCACTTCCCGGTTGATCCAGAACTTTCAGTGTACTGCTTTCTCTCTAGGTCTAGAAGATCTTCCAGTAAGCTGCTTCCCAGTTCTAGGGATGTCAGCAGCACTCTGGAAATCTTCCAATACACTATTTACTTCTGGATGCCTTAGCCTTTCTGCCAGCTGACCTGGTTTACCAAATACTCATGAGCCTACTCAACAGTCTGTGGACGATATTGGTTTCAGGGTAGCCTGGTGGCTCCCAAATGCCACACACTGAGAGATATCTTGATTTGCTGATGTTCCTCTTTGAGGTATTGGTAGAACCACCCATCTTCTGCTGTGGCATCGTAGAAGGGATACTTCTCCCATTATAGCCCCTCTTCAATGGGTTGCTGTTCTGTTCTCCTTCCTCCATCGAGGGGAAGCTCCTCTCAGTCTCAATGGTAGAAGGCAGTCACTCAGTTTATAACCAGATCTCAGAATGAAGAGTTCTGACCTTTTCCCTTTCGAAGGATCAGCCTAGGCTCAGAACTAGCTCCAAATGGTCTTCCCTCTCCAGGAACTCAACACCTCTTTATGGGATATCTCTTGAGTTTTCAGTTCTCTCAAATGGACTCTGCATGATCCTGGAATAAGCATCGGATATGACCTTACCCCAAGTCTACTTGTGAGCTTTGGCCTCAGCATTGAGAAGAGGTGTACCACATGACTTTTCATATGTCTTGAATGATTCTATAACAGATGAAAGTCTTCCTCTCCTTTAATCTGGAGTTATTGTTCAAGAGACAGATTTTAGCAGTACACAACTCCAAAGTCAAGCTCTCCTCTATATCTTCTCTTCTCTATATCTTCTTTACAAGCGGACATCAGGATGACTCGCTCCTCTGTCCTGTAAAGACAGGACGACATTCTTTAGAGGACTCAGGTCCCCTTATGGAGCACCTGAAAAATTTGCTGCACCAGTTGGTCAGAGAAAATATCCAAGAATATTACTTTCTCTGATTTGTGCAACATCAGATGTACTGATCCAAAGAGAGGACAGAAGGAGCACCCTGGTTCAAGCTTACAAAGTCAGGAATATTGGTTCTTCCCTTCAGGAGGAACATGTAAGTGGATCTGATCCTGAAGGCAGGATTCAGGGACGACAGACAAACTTTGCTGCCCAGTACACAGTGGTTTACCTACAGGTATTTGTAAAACCTTATCCTTGGTCATGCTGAAGCTTCTCACCAAGTTGTATTGCTAACTGAGCTACCTCCTGGGATAAGAAGCATCTCGTCTAACAAAATGGAGTGTGTGGCCGTTCTCTTCCTGTTTCCCCTTTATTGGAGTTATGCAGTCATTCCGTTATATGCTGGACTGAACGCTAGATGCAGGCAAGCTTCATGACCAAGTAACTTCTTTACAGACAAGTCCTGATTGAAGTATATCCCCCATCCTCTCAGACAAGGGGAAGGATGAATGAAATGTATGTAAACCCATTTGTTATAATGATCATATATTCAGACATATCCTTACAAATATACTGTAGGTTCTTCCACGATCGCCTATCCATTTCCGGGTAGGGATCTAGCCTAACACCATCGATGGTTGACTGCGGTTGATCTCTTTCACTCTTCCACAAGACCAAAGTGCAGTGACATTTCCTGCCTTAGTAAATCAGCCAGTCTTAATAATAGGGACTTCCATCCTCCTAAAGATGAATCTGCATGTAAGGAAGATGGTTTGTTCTCATGTAGGAATAGATAACAAATTGTTCTTTTTAGCATTTGATTTTTTCCTTTAAGTTACACTGCTAGCCTCAATGACCCCGCATGTCCTAGGTTAAAGGTCAAAGTGAGGGTCACTCCATCTGTCGGGTGTGCAGGGAATACCCACCACTTGACCAGCAACTGAGTTTACCTTGTTATAGATTTAAATGGTTGTTCCAACTTCGCTCTAGTCATAGTTAGTAGGTTGGTCAGGGCACCAGCCACCCATTGATATACTACCGTTAAAGAGTTATTGACTGGCCAGTCAGTACTACAATGAATCCTTCTCTCTGGTTACAGCTTATTTTCCCTTTGCCTACATATACACTAAATAGTCTGGCCTATTCTTTACATATTCTCTGTCCTCATACACCTGACAACACTGAGATTACCAAACAATTCTCCTTTGCTCAAGGGTTAAACACTGTACCATAGATGTTCAGTGGCTACTTTCCTCTTGGTAAGGGTAGAATAGACTCTAGCAATGGTAAGCAGCTCTTCTAGGAAAAGGACGAAGGTTTGTATAGTTATGAAAAATACAAATTGATATTAATTTCTTTAATTTTTTATCAAGGAAAAATGTAGGATTTATTATCATTAGTAACTTAGAATGATCCAAGCAATGTATGGAGTTGAGAAGGAAGCCCAAAAAAGTTATAATACAGTACTTTAAACATTCATTTATAACAAGGGAAAGCAGACTATACTAGATTGACATGAGTGTTGTTTAAGAACAATAACCTAAATGCAAGTGCTGTAACTACTTTTGTAAATGAACCACACTTGGTATACTGTAGGCTTTACTAAATTTTGCTCTGTCCCCTTGGCCTATAGCTGCACCGGCTTTTTAACCTTCTAGATCGCTGTTATTGCTTTTATCTTTCATTTTTAAACTCCATAATTTGTTGTAGGTTCTCTCCCAATTGCACATTTAAAGGCTGTCATGAATGGCAGAGGCAAGGGACAATGACAATGTCTTAGGACAATGCCCTAGAGACTGACCATATATACATATGATTAGCACCCAAACCCCCTCTCCACCCAAGCTAGGACCAGGTAGGGCCAGGCAATGTCTGCTGATGACTCAGCAGGTAGACCTTTAGGCTTCCTCCAAACCTCCCATCCTTACCTCACAAGGATGATCAGGTTGCAGACACTGCAGAAAACTATTGAGCAGGAATGGGTCTCGAACCCTAGTCCAACATATTACTAGACAAGGAGGTTTCCTATGGGCTACCACAACCCATTGGTGGTGAATGGTACCTGTGGCCCCATTGTGAGTCCATATGACTTTAATTCTATTAATCCAAATCCTTGTAAACTTTGATCTTGTGGATATTGATAAATGACTGTAATTTTGAATTTCCAAAGATTATCCAGAATAAATTTGGGTATCTGCACTGTTCTAATGAAGTTCAAAACTTTTTTTTTTTTTATAAGATATCCAATTAGATGACCTGATCTTAAAGAGCTACTGAAATTGTGATTTTCCATAAATAGAATAAGAGGTTAGTTATGGTCTGGGAATTTATAAACCCTAAAGTACTTCTAATTGTTGTTTGTACTGTGGATGTTTTCCTCTTAGATCCTCCAGTCTTCATGCACCTATTCATTGTGCAGTAGATTGTAAGTAAATGATGTAGCAAGTTCTCCATAATAAGGAAGTCAGACCAGAGTAAACACTGCTTATCAGTTGGTAGAAAATCAATTCTGAACTTTTTTAAGCTCAATATGCATTGGTTTTAAGTAAATGAGAGTTTTGTTATTATTTATCATGTCTGCTAGCCACTAAAAATATGTTAAGGCATTGCAATGTTATATTCAAGGCTAACTTTGGTACTCCTCTGTTTAGATAACTTTATTTAAAAGTGATATATCATTGCTTTGAAATTTCATATCTGTGACTTAATGAGGGTTTCCCTTGCATGATATACAGAATCTCTTCATACTTGAAGTATTTAAACGTCATTTATTTAACAGTTTTTTTTTTTATTAAAATCTTGATGTCATTTCCAGGAGAGAGGAGTATGGGTGCTTCTGATGAAAAGCTACTCGATTCAATATTCAAAACTTTACTCTCTTTTCAGAAAAGAGGGATGGTGTAGATGATATTCAGGAGGATTTGACTGACATTCAAAACTTCACTCACCTCTCAGGAGCGAATGAGACTACAGATGCTTTTAAGGAAGATCTACCCGATATTCAAAATTTCACTCTTCTTTCAAAAGGATTATATAATGAAGATGAAGACATAAAAATGGTAAAGTTTAATATTAAGAAATACATATTTTTTCTGTAATGTTTTGATTTTTTTCTAGATTTTCTGTTTACATTGAGAAAGCAGATGCCGGAATATGTTTGTATGAAGTTACAAGTCATTGTAGATACTGTACTGTACTCTATTCCATTCCAGGCCACCCCGCAATAACTGAAAAACCGTGAAGTAGATAAAAAATCTATGATATATTTGTTCGGCACCAATTGAAAACCTTTCAGCTCTTTACTATGGAGATATATTTTGGCGAAAACTGAAACTAGCCTTAAAAGTTTTAGGGAGGTGCTACTCCCATTTGCTAGTTAGCGGTGGTTAGACCAACCACCCTGCTCATACTTGCAGTAGCTAACACAAGCCACTTTTTATTTTGTCTCGGGGGAAAGCAGATGTCGATTCTCCTCCACTTTATTTAGTTTAAGAACCATAATAAAGAATTACCTGGGCTAGAATTTTAGATTTTTCTTTTTCTTCGATACAGATTGATTTCTGTAAGTGTTACAGTTTACTGTAACACACATTATTTTGGTCATCTTCGTTCCTGTAGCCTCAGCATAGGAATGAGAGCAGAGGCAGACAGTACCTTGGGGCTTCCAGTTGGAAGAGGAATTCCTTGGGTGGAACTCAGAAAATAGCTTCGACTACGTTTCACAGGCAACACTCTATGCAGACCTTCAACTTGAGCTCTGCTTGGTGACGGAAAGCATAGAGCGCTGCCCAGAGGCCTGCCTCCAGGTGTTGGACAACTTCTCCTTACGAGGGAGAGTTACCCTCCGCCAACCTCTATCCAGAAGTTTCCCCTCTTATGGGGAGAGATACCGACAGCAGCAACAGAGGTTGATTGTCTCTCCTACCTGTGGGAGAGACAGACTTCACCTGATTGTTTTCCCTCCAGAGGATTCTTCCGACGGGATTGTATTTGACCACTCCCTGCAAAGCTCTTCAGGGCTTGACAGAGGAGTTAAGTGACTGCTTGCAGTGTCTGCTCTTCGCCGTCTTGTGACAACTGCTTGCGGTCGCCGCCTCTCATCGACAAGACTTGTAGGCTCCAACTCCCCGGAGTTAACTGTTACATCGTCCCTGTTGAGCACAACAAAGTTCATGGAGCTTTGTGAGACCAGGATCTTTGGGATCTGTGCCTGATAGTTTTAACCTTTCGTAGGCTATAACTCTTTGGAGTGATGGCCTACATTATACCTCAGGGGCTCAACTGAGCTCATGGAGCTTTATAAGGACCTGGCCTCATAGTTTCAAATTCTTATGAGGGAGAAACTTCTGTTCTTGGACAGGAAAATGACGAACCTAACGCATTAGCGTGCGTAACCTCTCACCCAGTGACGTTAGGGGCAAGAAGCGAGGAGCAAAATGAGCAGTTTAGGGAGTTTACCGCATAACCACAGCTAAACGGTATACCTCCCATTCATATGTGCCTAACCCAACACTCACCAACTGTAAAGGGTGTTCAATTCTTAATGCCTCACTTGCTCATTCAGGACTTGTTGTATAAAGAGGGTGTTCAGCGCGCTCCCCATCCTAAGGGCTGAATATCTCACTTGCCCATTTGGGACTTGTATAGGGCACAAGTATAGTGAGAACAGTGCAGATCTCTCCATGCAATATATCTTATTATAACTTCGTCTTCTCACAGTGAGTAAGCAGTAACTATGTGAGCTTTAGCTCAATATACCGAAGAAATATCATGCACAAATATTTCAAATATCTAAGTTGCCTGCATATTCGGATGCACACGCTTCCACATCTGCGCAATTGTCTCGTCAGCGATCTCTAACGCTCTTCTCCAGCGTTTGCATCACTAACACTCTTTCGCCAGTGTTCGCACTGCTAACGCTCATTCGCCAGCATTCGTATCGCCTCGCCGAACAACGATTGTGCAAGACCTTATCTGCTAACCTCGGGGCTGTTGGGTTTGGGTTCTTTGCATGCTTTGGCAAATAACCCTTACATGCGAGACTATTCATTGTTGCCATGAGAGAGTGCCCTCCCAACACTACTCGTTAGCTAGGTGTGCGGATGAGTTCCTTTCCCTGAAGCTGGGCAATCACATAACATTCCCAATGGCATTGTGTTTCTGTTTGCTTGTAAGTTCAGCTACTAGTTCCTCACACATTTGATGGGGTAAATTCTAACATGAGTGATTTTGAGTCTGGCTATAAAGAAGATGTGAATATTATAGCAGGTTATTTTGTATTTAGTGAAGAACTCTTAGTTAAAAATAAGAAAAGGTTTAATTCACAAGTAATACGTCACTATTATTTGGGAGGCAACGTTACATAGGGTATGTCTTTCAACCATGAGCCTCCACCATAGGTGCAGCACTAACATGCCAGTTGTAAAGATTGATGCATAAGTTAAGTGCTCCTAAGATAGTAGCATAGAACTACCTTATAAACCTTTCATCATCATCATCTTCTACGCCTATTGACGCAAAGGGCCTCGGTTAGATTTCGCCAGTCGTCTCTATCTTGAGCTCTTAATTCAATACCTCTCCATTCATCATCTCCTTGTTCGCACTTCATAGTCCTCAGCCATGTAGATCTGGGTCTGCCAACTTTTCTAGTGCCTTGCGGAGCCCAGTTGAATGTTTGGTGAACTATTCTCTCTTGGGGAGTGCGAAGAGCATGCCCAAGCCATCTCCATCTACCCCTCATCATGATCTCATCCACATATGGCACTTGAGTAATTTCTCTTATAGTTTCATTTCTAATCCTGTCCTGCCATTTAACTCCCAATATCCTTCTGAGGGCTTGGTTTTCAAATCTACTAAATCTATTGGAGATTGTTTCATTGTCATACCATGACTCATGTCCATAGAGTAACACCGAACTCACTAAATTGATATATAGTCTAATTTTTATATTTAATTTTAGGCAATTTGATTTCCAAATTTTACTTAACCTAGCCATTGTCTGATTTGCTTTTTTCAATCTTTCACTAAACTCTCATTATAAAGACCGTGTATTGGAGATCATAGTTCCTAAATACTTAAATGATTCTACCTCATTAATCCTTTCTCTTTCCAATGATATTTCATCTTCCATTGCATACTCCGTTTTCATAATCTCTGCCTTTATTCTATTTATCTTCAGCCCAACCTCATGTGATATTTCATGCATTCAGATAAGCAAGCATTGCAAATCCTGTGGTGTTCTGCTAACAAGGAGAGCATCATCAGCATACTCTACGTCTGCTAAATTCTCACCAATCCAGTCCAATCCTTCTCCACCATCTGTGACTGTTCTACGCATTACAAAATCCATGAGGAGGATAAACAACATAGGTGACAACACATTCCCTTGGAGTACCCCGCTGTTCACTGAAAATCCATTTGAGAAGACTCCATTGACATTAACTTTGCACTTGCTATGTTCATAAACAGACTTAATTAAATTTACATATTTAACCCTTTTACCCCCAAAGGACGTACTGGTACGTTTCACAAAACTCATCCCTTTACCCCCATGGACGTACCGGTACGTCCTTGCAAAAACTGCTATTTAAATTTTTTTTTTACATATTTTTTATAATTTTTTGAAAAAATTCAGGCATTTTCCAAGAGAATGAGACCAACCTGACCTCTCTATGACGAGAATTAAGGCTGTTAGAGCAATTTTTAAAAAATATACTGCAAAATGTGCTTGAAAAAAAATAACCCCTGGGGGTTAAGGGTTGGAAATTTCCAAATAGCCTGGGGGTAAAAGGGTTAAGAGGAATTTCATAATAATGCAGGACTCTCCATAAAATTGGCTTGTGCACACTATCAAAGGCTTTTTCATAGTCCACAAATGCCATCAAAAGTGGAATTCTATATTCTATGCATTGCTGTACAACATGTCTTAAAATATAAATTTGGTTAGTACAACTACTTTTTTGAAATCCTACTTGTTCATCTGTCAGCTTTTCATCAATCTTTCTCTCCACTCTCTTTAGAATAATCATAATATATATTTTCATAATAACTGACGGAAGTGTTATGCCTCTGTAATTACTGTCAGATCTTTTTTTTTGCCATTTTCACCAACTTTTCTACCTCTCATTCATCAGGTTTTGCATCTTCATGCCTCAATTCCCCCTTTTCATTGTCAATAAAAGTCTGTATTCTTATCACTACTACAAAGAATGTCTGTTGTTTTAGTTGCTTTAGGCTCTAAATTCTTTGATGCATCAAAGACATTGTGACTGGTATCAGATTACTCTGTTATGTAACCTTTTTATAAATTTCAATATAATTTCCTCCTTTGAGTACATCTTTACAACTAATACTGTAAATGAAAAACTTTATATTCATGGTTTACAAGCTAATTCACTAATTGCTTTTTGGGATAAGCTCAGAAGTATTTTTGAAATACTTTCCATTGTAGTTAATTCTAGTGTTTTCGAAGGATGTATTTAAATAAAGACGACTGGGCTCATTGATTATAAAGGGAACGATGACACTGCTTCTACTCCAGGCTTTGTGTTTGCTACAACCTATGTAGTTAGTTTTTGTTATATTTTGATTTTAGCTCCAATACCGTAACTTTTTTTGTGGTGGCTTAAAAATTCATTTAATTTTTATTTCAGAGTATTATTTCAGGCATAGCCTACCTTTCAAATCCTAACCTAAATCCTCAAGTGGTGATTAGTGGTTGTAATGAACTTTTCAGTAAAGCCTAGTGATACATGGTATCTACCAGATCCAAGCTATTTTTATAGAGCCTCAAATTCTGTATTTATTTTGCCCTTTAACAGAGACAACATTGGTCTCCCACCTTCTAGCTGGTCTTTTAGATATCTAGAATTTGGAAGGTTTAAAACCGAGATGGTAGTCTGGATCCCTATTTCTCTACTTTCGATATCATAAGTACTTCCAAACCTCTACTTATCTTTTATGTGGAGAATGGTTATTTAGGTATTTTAGTACTCCTCTCTTGAAGTAAAAGCTCTTTACTTATTATCATTCATAGCATTCACTATGATTCAGCAGGTGTTAAACAAGTTCAGGATGATGCTAACACTTTCTGGCCACAGAAGGAATAGTTCACAGGTCTGTGGCACCTGTTGTTGGAGTATCCAAAAAGGTTGCTGTACAATGCCTATATGCAGGAATAACCTCTCTCAAAGGTGAGTCATCCAAACCTATCTGTGCCACAACTGACTGATTGGAGACTATACACTGTATTATAAGAAACAAATGGTTACTGAAACTCTCAAGACCCATTATAGGTTCTAAAGGACAATCTACAAATATTCCTTTTCAAAGACAATGCAATGTATGTTTTGATTAATGCAAAATAGAGTTCTGTCGGTGACAAGGTCTAACTTTGATATTGTTGAATTTTTACAAATAATTTTTTATAAGAAATTTTCAAATTCAGCCTTTAAGGGATTTATATCCATGCCTAATTCTATGCTCAAGCATCAGAGATTAGATCTATCCCTCTCTGGTATTATAGCGGCTGTACTGTATTATATCATTGAATATTGAAAGGCCTGCAGTAGTAAGATCAATTTTAGGGAATTTGGATAAGGTTTTGCAGTATGCAAAAGATTCAAATATTAAACTTTTGAAATATCTTTCTTAAAGATCTAATGGGTAAAACCCTTTTCTTATTGGCATTAGTTTTAGCAAAACACACTTGTTGGTTGCATATGGTATCTGTTAAAGTAACCTTTGGAGAACACAAAATGATTTAGTCCCTTTTTGTCTTTCTTCAGAGCCAAAAATTATTGTAAGGCTAAAGAGATTTCCTCAGTTTTTTCATATATATTCTTTGAAAATAGATGAAAGCACCAGTTACCAAGTACTGTACCGCTAGAGTGCTCCTTCCTTTACTAATGGCACGTTTATTGTAGGGAAGAAAATGGTGAATTAATTATTATTAATTTTATGGGTAAATATCAATTAAACTAAGCTTCTGGAGAAGAAATATGAACATCAGGTAAGAATAGAAATAAGAAAAGAAATTTTATTATTAAAATTCTGTTGTTTGGATGTTTATGTATGATTGGTTTGTAAGGGAAAAATCTACTTAGATTTTTAGATACTGTACATATACTGTATTCGATAAGCATGAATATTATTCATAAGACTTTTTTTTATCAAGTTACCTACATTTGATTGGCTTTTTATTCATTTATTGACCTTCATATAATGTATTATAATGTTGATATCAAATTATCATGCCCCCCTAAAAAAATAAAAATCCTTATTTATAACTTAATACATAGTTTTGGGTCAGTGATGACTGAAGTGACTCAAGTTTTATTAATGTGAATAGATGATGCTGATTGTGATATGCAAGAGCACTGTACCACAAATACTGTATTATGGTGGAACTTCTATCTGGTATGAAGATTTGATGATATAGCTGACTAACCAATACTGTGTTACAATGCCTTGTTGGGAGTATAAGTTTTGAAAATTATCATGCAACATGAAATTCAGGGATGTAGAATTTTTAATTCCCTTTTATTTTTAGGTTGTGTCTCCTACTGTATCAAAGAGAAAACTTAAAGCAGATGAGGTCAGGGAAGAGAAAGAAGCTAAACGCAAGGAGAGGGAGGCTTTGAGAAAGCAGCGAGCCTTAGAAAAAGCAGAAGCAAAGGCACAAAGAGAGGCAGAAAGGACATCCCGTAAAGCAATGAAGCCAGGAGAGTGTTTGAAGGTAAGAGACCAAGATTTGGGGCATATTTTGGAAAAGAATGCTGTAATTCCATGACAGGGCCTTTGTTGATAGTTTTTACTTATTTCTGACATTAGTGTTGTATCTCCATTGTCTGCTTACAAGAACTAAAATAGTAGTTCCATTATTACAGTTGTTCCTTAACATTCTCCTGTTTAAGATTTGGGAATCTAATTATTTGTGGGGATGTCTGCAAATTCCTTGAAAAGATAATTTTGGGTATTCAGGAATTTCATAGTTATGTGACAGTTAATAAAGACCAAGATCCACAATTATATACAGTAACAGCAAATGCAAGACAGTGCTTTGACTGAAAAGATGTGTAAGCTCTTACTACACTAAGATTTTAAGGTTACTAATAGTAAAACATACTTATCCGGGGTCATTAGGTTCCAACCCCTCTATGGTTCAGGAATTTCACGGATAATAGGCCACTTAAAATCTACGGCTTTTAAAAAGTTTCCTTCCATGGATTACAGTACAGTACTGGCAATATAAATATCACCACCTGTGTGTGTGTGTGTTCCTAACGCTCTTATAAACCAATTATACATTCTTAATCATTTGTTATGCTAAATCGTACTTTAATTGTAGATATCCTTACATATACTGTATATAAAAAAAAAGATTTAAAATCGGAACACTCAACAGTGGAGATACGTAAACTGGATTTAATGATATTGATTAGCTGTATACTGCTGAAGCATTTAGATGGCGACCATAATGAGGTAAATCTACTGCACAGTAAAGAAGATTATTACTGCTTCTCTAGAAGCACCACTTCAGCTGGCACTTCATCAGGTGGTACAATATCTTCGCTGTCCTCCAGCAAAGTAACTTCTTTTCTTGCTGATGAAGTAGTGCCCATATCTTCTTTTTCTTACGAGTGATGAACATAGTGATAGACAATTGCTAACGCTGCTTATTCTGATGTAAAAGGATGTTCTTATGTACTTCCATGGCTTTGTAGATTGCCTTTTGAACTTTAATTCACAAATCATTTACAGGTCCCAATCTTTAGGTATTGTCTGAAGTTACTTTGCTATTTTGCTAGAGTTGAGAGGCAATCAGTATAAGGCCGACCTCCTCTTCTTCCTCTGAATCTTCATGCTCTTCTTCTTAGTCCTCCCTTGCGGACTTCATCATATCCGTCAGATCTTCATCACTAAACGCTGCTAAGTTGGCCTCAATCAGGTCATTTACGTTGTTGGTAGTCATATCTGTGAAACCATCTTCTCTGAGCTATGTCACGAGTTTCTTTGCCTTATCTACTGCAAAGTGGTGGATTTCGTCAGGAGAGAATCCTTTATAGTCGTTGACTACTTCTGACTTCAATTTCTTCCAACAACCTTAGTGTTTCTTTCTTCATCTTCTTTATTAGCTTCTGGATATTGCAATGGTGTATCCACACCAGTGCAGTACTCCTTCAATGAGAAATCATTATCCGCATCCATAAACTCGACCAAATATTGAAGAGAGTTTTGCATATAAAGTGGCGTGAAAGCACAAACAACTCCTTGATCCATGTCAAGTTTGGTTGTAAGAATTCTACCTGTATGCCCTCATAATGCAAGTTGATCGTGCGGCCTCCAGCATTGTCTATTAGGAGAAGCACTCTTAAATCGTGGCCTTTTTCGGCATGATAATACTTTACTTCGGGGATGAAACCAATCCTATGTAAGTGCTTTTGTTATCCTTTCCTTTTGGTTGTGCAGCCAATGCACTTGCAGCATTGTCTTACAGTATTTCTGTTTTTGAAGGCTCTTGGGTTTTTAGACTTATAGAGAAGTGCTAGCTTTATCATAAAGCCCACAGCATTTCCACACATTATAAGTGTGATGCGACCTTTGTAGATCTTCAATTTAGTGACTTTACCCTCCTCCTTCATAATAAAAGTTTGCAATGGCATACGTTTCCAAAAGAGCTCGGTCTCATCCATATTGAAAACTTGCTTGTGCAAATAACCCCCTTCCTCAGTGTTGGTCTGGAACATCTCCATGTATGCATCAGCAGTCGGTTTATTAGCAGAGGCAGGGACACACTCATAAGGTTGAACCTCCTTTGAAATTTATCAAACCAGTCATTGCTGGCATTAAATTTGGTTGGTTTTTGGGGGAGATGTCATAGATGGTCCTGCTTATGGGATGTTGTCACCCTAATCTGTTGATTTGCCGTTGAGGTGCCCTGCCTTCTCGTATATGGTGTTGGTATCCAGTAAACTGGGGGTGGAGGGTGCGGGCAAGAAACCCTGCCCCCCTCGTCAGTCTGAAAGCTTCACTTTTGTTTTGGCTGCTGATGTGTATGGATGTACTGTCAGCTCCTGATCGAACTTTTCATTTTCTTTTTCTTTTGCATTAAGTGAATGCTTGTTGTTGGATTGTGGAATGAAGGTTAAGCAAGAAAGTCTTACGTACTTGTTTGGGGAAGGGTAGACATTGCAACCGGTCTGTGAGTAAATTGGCTGTAGATTCACACTCCCTCTGTGCTTCTTGTAGGAGACATGATTGTTCGCAGTCCTCCCCATGCACCAAGTCCAGTTCATGGCCACCTGTGCAGTGGCAAGCATTCGCCTTGAAGGGAAAGAAGCAAGCTAAGCCTTTGCCAGTGTCTAGCTTGGCAACGCTCAAGAAGTCACTGAAGATATCTTTTGTCGCATCGGACTCCTCAGTCTGCTGCCGCTTCCCCTGTGCATACCCGTGTTCTTGGTAACATAGAATAGTTGATTCTCATCTAACTCAGTGACGATGAAATTGTGTCCTTTGGCAAGACAAAGGAGTTGGAAGTGGACAAGGATGACGTCAGTGTTCTGCCGGCCAAGCATGGTGATTAGCTGACGACTGAGGGGCTGATGGAGTTGCATAAGAAGCAGCAATAGGAGGATATGGAGGAGATTTCATCTGAGGTGGAGGAGTAGGGACAGTGTGACAAACCTCTCGCTTCAAATGAAAGAAGGGAGATGCTGAAAATGTGGGAAACCGTGCTAAATTCTGTAGAAACACATCACCCAGATAAGGCTTTGGAAGGGCAAGCAGCCAACCTATTTACTGAAAATCAGATGTTACATTTCCATACTATTTTGAAAAAAAAGTCTTCATCTCTAGATAGGTTCCTCGGGAAAGTTGAAAGTAAGATTTGTAAAACAAGTCGACAAAGTGTCCAGGAAGCGTAAATTAAATGATTCAATTACTAATGAGAGAGAACTCCCGATTTTTTAGCAGACGTTTTCATAGAGGGAAATTTTACGCCAAGCAGTAATCCTTTTTTCCTCATCCTTATGCCTCCCACAACTCAAA
The DNA here is from genome assembly GCF_036898095.1 of Palaemon carinicauda. Classification (NCBI taxonomy): domain Eukaryota; kingdom Metazoa; phylum Arthropoda; class Malacostraca; order Decapoda; family Palaemonidae; genus Palaemon; species Palaemon carinicauda. The sequence goes on from NC_090746.1 coordinate 6,001,291, forward strand.
AGCAAAGTGTAAGTTAATTTGTAAATATTTTTTTTTTTTTTTTTTTTGTGAATTATTAATTGATATTCATTCAGGATGTTAGGGACTGTCATTTGTTCACCAAATTACATTATAAATCCTTAAAATATTAGTGTACAGTACTGTATATGTGTATTTATGGGTCTGCTGAATGCTTTGAGTAAATTTCTTTTATTTCTAATGGGAAAAGTTGTTTTAGTTTGCAAGCGAGCGCCAATAAAGAATTAAACTCGTTAAACTAATAAACCGAGGTACTACTGTAGAAGGATCTGAAGAAAATGAGATTGAGGCTTGTGGGGAGGTTATTAACTCATATTGCATTGTGTACCATCAAAACCATTACTAAATGGAACACTAGAATCCTGATGCTAAATGCCATGAGTTAGGGTTTGGATATGGGCAGGTTAGGCCATGAACTCTGCCACCTCACCAAGGGTTGTTAGCCTTCTTAGGTTGCCCGAATATAGCAAACTCTTCCATAAAATTGAGTTTTAAGTACACCACTACATACTTCCTTTAGGGTAAGTAGTATGATTTGTAACATTCCATCACAATCTAAATCTACTAGCCTTGTTTTTGGATGCTCCTGTGAATTTAGGTTTACTTTTTTTCTATGTTTAGATTCCTCTCTTGATCTCGTCCTGATGTAAGCCTAATATATTCATCCATAATAGTGTCTGGTGAGCTCTCACATCAGAATTACTTTGATCAAAATCTTATTGTTGCCCACAGCACAGAACACAACAAATTAGGATTCCTGATTTGTAACAACAACCCACTTGAACAATTAAAACACATACTGTATATATTCCTGATCACATTAATGCTAACTAACATTTGAGATACCTGTTGAAATCCTACCGCTAGAGAGGCATGGGGTCCTTTGACTGGCCAGACAGTACTACATTGGATCCTTCTCTTTGTTTACGGTTTTTCCCCTTGCCTACACGTAAACCGAATAGTCTGGCCTATTCTCTACATATTCTCCTCTGTCCTCATACACCTGACAACACCGAGATTACCAAACAATTCTTCTTCTCACAAGGGGTAAAGTACTGCACTGTAATTGTTCAGCGGCCACTTTTCTCTTGGTAAGGGTAGAAGAGACTCTCTAGCTATAGCAAGCAGCTTTTCTAGAAGGACTCTCCAAAATCAAACCAATGTTCTGTAGTCTTGGATAGTGCCATAGCCTTTGAAGCATGGCCTTCCACTGTCTTGGTTAGAGTTTTCTTGCTTGAGGGTACACTTGGTCACTCTATTCTATCTTATTTTTCTTCTTGTTTTGTTGAAGTTTATATAGATATTTATTCTGATGTTACTGTTATTAAAATATTCTATTTTTCTTTGTTTCTTTTCCTCACTGGGCTATTTCCTTGTTGGAGCCCTTGGGCTTATAGCATCCTGCTTTTCCAACTAGGGTTGTAGCTTAGCTAGTAATTATAGTAATATAAACACTAGGTTTTATACTTGTAGAGTGTAGAAATCGACTGCCTACTTACTTGTGTTCGACAAATAGACTGAAAATGGCTTACTAATCCATCTATCATTGTCATATGCTGCCATATAGGCACAATAGTATAGTGATGCAGTTGTGGCTATTGAAGTGAAGGAAAACAGTAAACTTCTATAATACTGTAATAGGCCTAAATGTCGACATACAGTGAGCTTCGATTAGGGAGCAATATGGACCTTAGGTGACTTTCATAGAGATGATATTCAGAAACCATTATTGCTGTGAGAAAGGTCTTGCCATTTCTCAAGAATACAAATAATTTTCTATCATTTATAAATTAATATTTTTCTGTATTGTTTGATTACATACTGTATTTCTTATTCGACTGTATCTACCGTACTGTACATATGACCAGTTTATTGAACTTGCTTTACTCTCAGGATTTCTATTGAATGTATTTGTCTGACATTGTTTCAAATGAATATGTCCATCCATTACTTATAACAAACATTCTTACAGCATGTACTTAACTTACTCGCAGTTAACTTTTGAAAAATGGATAAAACACAATTGAAAAATACATTTCAGTCAGGCCTTATCAATAGGAGATTTGCCATTCACTATAAAGCAATATTTATTATTATTTATTCACAATTAAAAATACATAACAGGCCATGATAAAAAAGACAAAACCCCATTAAAGTTCAGTATTACACAAAGTCGCGAAAGTTTCCTTATGTAACAATGTCCATCTCAACTTACTTTCTCTCTTTTGTTACACAAATGAGTATGAGTACTGTATTTTTTTTTATATAACAGAGTGCTGTTATTTCTTTTCAGTGAAGGTACATTCACACTTGCATAAACGGGAATTTGCCTTAACGGATAAGAAAAAAAAGCACCGGAATATAGAACAACAAATGCATACTCATTTATATAACAAGGGAGGGTATGTTAAGACTGATACTGTTATATGAATGAATTTTCAAGACATTGTTTAATATTTTATTTTCACTTTTATAACTTTGAATGCTTTCCTGTATTTGGTTTAGTAACTTTAGTGTAACTATGAATGCTGAACTATTCCTTTTGTCTTTTCTCTCTAGACTGAAATGCATAAGTTTTATTTATTCATATAAGGAAATAAGGGTCTGGAAGTGTCACTGAGGGTGCATTAATTATTTATGGTTTTCCCTTATTTCCTGATATCTCAGTTATCTAACCCCCAAGAAAGGTAAGGTTTGACTTTATTCGAAAAAATCCCAGGAAGTTCCAAAGCAAAAAAAGATTTTTATGTTTACTTATACAAATTACAAAAGGAATTTTAGAATGCTGGAAAATGTTTTTGCTTAAGACTGAATAGCATTACAATATGTTCATTGTTATTACCATCTTAAAATATCCTGTTACATTGTAGATAACCAAGACTTAAAACTAGAACTATTTATCTACTTATATATATGAATTACTGTACAATATGACAAAGTGAAAGTAAGAGAAACTGGTAATTTAGAGGAGTAGAAGTTAGTAAAAGAAAATTTTGTTGGGATTGCAAGTGATGTGTGTGGCAAGAAGTTTGTTGGAGGCAGCATGAGGAAGGGCAGTGAATGGTGGAATGAAGTAGTGAAGGTAAAAGTGGAAGAGAAAAAAAGAGGGCTTTTGAAGAATGGCTGCAGAGTAATAGTGTAGAGAAGTATGAAAGATATAAAGAGAAAAATGTGGAAGTAAAGCGCAAGGTAAGTGAGGCAAAGAGGGCGGCTGACCTTAGGTGTGGTCAGGGATTTGGTCGTTCATATGAAGAGAATAAGAAGTTTTGGAAAGAAATGAAGAGAGTAAGGAAGGCTGGCTCAAGAATTGAAGAGACAGTGAAAGATGGAAATGGAAGGTTGTTAAAAGGAGAGGAGGCAAGGAAAAAGTGGGCGGAATATTTTGAAAGTTTACTGAATATTGAGGATAATAGGGAGGCAGATATAATTGCTGTTGCAGGTATTGAGGTGCCGGTGTTGGGAGATGAGAATGAGAGAGAGATTACAAGAGAGGAAGTGACGAGAGCACTAGATGAAACGAGAGTAGGGAAAGCATCTGGTATGGATGGTGTGAGAGCTGAGATGTTGAAGGAAGGGGGTGTGACTGTACTTGAATGGTTGTGAGATTGTTTAATGTGTGTTTTGTGTTGTCAATGGTACCAGTAGATTGGGTTTGTGCATGTATTGTACCACTATATAAGGGTAAGGGAGATGTGCATGAGTTGTAATTCAAGGGATATTAGTTTGTTGAGTGTAGTTGGAAAAGTTTATGGTAGAGGACTGATTAATAGGATTAAGGATAAAACAGAGAATGCAATCTTAGAATTACAAGGTGGTTTTAGAAGAGGTAGGGGTTGTATGAATCAGATTTTTACTGTTAGGCAGATATGCGAGAAATATTTAGCAAAAGGTAAGTAGGTGTACGTTGCGTTTATGGGTCTGGAGAAAGGGCATGATAAGAGTTGATAGGGAAGCAATGTGGAATGTGATGAGGTTATATGGAGTTGGTGGAAGGTTGTTGCAAGCAGTGAAAAGTTTCTACAAAGGTAGTAAAGCATGTGTTAGGATAGGAAATGAAGTGAGCGATTGGTTTCCGGTGAGAGTGGGGCTGAGACAGGGATGTGTGATGTCGCCGTGGTTGTTTAACTTGTATGTTGATGGAGTGGTGAGAGAGGTGAATGCTCAAGTGCTTGGACGAGGATTGAAACTGGTAGACGAGAATGAGCATGAATGGGAGGTAAATCAGTTGTTGTTTGCGGATGATACTGTACTGGTTGCAGACGCGGAAGAGGAGCTTGGCCGATTAGTGACAGAATTTGGAAGAGTGTGTGAGAGAAGGAAGTTGAGAGTTTTAATGTGGGTAAGTGTAAGGTTATGAGATGTACGAGAAGGGAAGGTGGTGCGAGGTTGAATGTCATGTTGAATGGAGAGTTACTTGAGGAGGTGGATCAGTTTAAATACTTGGGGTCTGTTGTTGCAGCAAATGGTGGAGAGTGAATGAAGGATGCAAAGTGTTGGGGGCAGTTAAGGGAGTAGTAAATAATAGAGGGTTGGGCATGAATGTAAAGGGAGTTCTGTATGAGAAAGTGATTGTACCAACCGTTATGTATGGATCGGAGTTGTGGAGGATGAAAGGGACGGAGAGACAGAAATTGAATGTGTTTGAGATGAAGTGTCGAAGGAGTATGGCTGGTATATCTCGAGTAGATAGGGTTAGGAACGAAGTAGTGAGGGTGGGAACGGGTGTAAGAAATGAGTTAGCAGCTAGAGTGGATATGAATGTGTTGAGGTGGTTTGGCCATGTTGAGAGAATGGAAAATGGCTGTCTGCTAAAGAAGGTGATGAATGGAAAAGTTGATGGGAGAGGTACAAGAGGAAGGCCAAGGTTTGGGTGGATGGATGGAGTGAAGAAAGTTCTGGGTGATAGGAGGATAGATGTGAGAGAGGCAAGAGAGCGTGCTAGGAATAGGAACGAATGGGGAGCAATTGTGATGCAGTTTCGGTAGGCCCAGCTGCTCCGGTGCCTTAAATGACCGCGGAGGTAGCAGCAGTAGGGGATTCAGCATTATGAAGCTTCATCTGTGGTGCATAACGGGGGAGGATGGGCTGTGGCACCCTAGCAGTACAAGCTGAACTCAGTTGAGTCCCTAGTCAGACTGGGAGGAACGTAGAGAGGAGAGGTCCCCTTTTTTGTTTCATTTGTTTGATGTCGGGTACCCCCAAAATTGGTTGAAGTGCCTTGGTATATGTATGTATGATGTTATATAACTTAATGTTTGAATTCTAAATGTATGCTTTTTTATTTCAACAGTATATAAAAGTTCAGTTAGATCGTCACTTACTGGAACTGCCTGTAGGAAGTCAAGTTTTAAGTCATCTTCAATCAGCAGATCTTCGATATGAAGTAGTAGATTCTGTTGTTCCTTGTGTAGCCAGTTTTACAAGGATTGATCCTCTCACTTTGCAGGTTTGTAATTTCTATTTATTGCTAACTTTCCTAAATTATATAAATTCACTTCAAGGCAGCCAACCAAATAGGTACCAGTGTTGGAAATTATACATAAAAACTCACATCCATGTTACCAACCCCTTAAGAAAGATATTTGTTTCATAACTGGAATACAAACCACGCTATTTAATTGGGGTATTACTTTCGGCGTAGCTGAAATGACGAGCCATTAATTTTTAACAAGGGTTAACTACCCATACTGCTAGTTAGCGGGGGTAGCTTGCTACCCCCCCCCCTCACACACTTGAGATTGAGCTCACTTTGCTTTCGGCTCGGATTGCGAACGGGCGTTACTACTTTTCATCCTCGCCGAATATTGGCATCTATTAATGAATTTTGCTTTTTCTTTTTCTCTTTATGTGTGTGTGTGTGTGTGTGTGTGAAGTTGACTTCTGCGATCATGCGTACCTGCCCTGGACTCTCCGGCCGCCCTTGTGGGACATTTATGTCGGCGGTGGAGACTGATCCTCCCACCCTTTGTCCTTTATGCAGAGGTCAACGGTGTGATAGCGTAAATAAGTGTAATGAGTGTTAGGGAGTGGTCTTCCTCCCAGTGGGAGAGGTTTGCGCGACGGCGGAAGAAGAAGTCCAAGCGGGATATTGTTCCTTTGAAGGAAGAAAAACCCAAGGCCTCTTCTTCCGTCTCCCGACCCTCCTCCGAAGCTCCTACTCGTTCGGTCTCTTACAAGAGACCGTCGAGTAGTAGCGTAGACCAAAGTTAATGTCGGCCAACCCCGGTTCTCGAGAGATGATGTTGCTTACCCTAGTGAAGCAGCCACACCTCTCCCCCCAGGTGAGGCCTTGTCACTAACCTCTCTTTTACAGATTTGGTCTTCCTTGGGACTTATGGGTGCTACAGTTCATCCACATGGGTGTTTCTGTTAAGCAATCATCGTCACCGTCAGAGGTAGATCCTCTAACCCTTGTCGACGTTATTGTATCAGAGGTGTCTCATGCGGTATCATCCAACTCCTCTGCCCCTCCAGACTCTTCAGCGGTTGCTGCCGACTTAGTTTCCCCCATTCCTGAACATCCTTCGAGGGGGAAATAAGTTCAACGTCTGTCTCTCCTGCTAGTGTTTCTAGTTCACTTAAAGAGACTCCTCTTTGGAGGACTGCTGCGGCGCACGGTCAGCTGGCTGATCCAACGGCCCCCAGAGGGCGCATTCATCGGAAAGCACGCCTTCCACTTCGCCTTAGAGGTCTCCCTTCACCAGCGGTGAAGAGGCACCTCTTTGGTTCATCGTCGTCGCAGCCGTCCCCTGCAGAGGAGCCTCCATTGTATTCTGACCTTCATTCATCGATCATCACTGCTCCTGTAACTAGTCTTGTGACTTCGGTCCTGGACCTCTCTGCTGATCGTTCGCGATCCCCTTCAGTGGATGGTCGCCCTTACAAAGGGCATGTTGACCATCCACCCTCCAGACCTGCCAACCTGCCATCACCGTTGCTGTCACCGGTAGAGCTTATTTTAGCTCTACCAAAGTGCGCAGCTGCCCGCCATCGCCCTGCAGCTCGCCAACCAACAGGACTTCAGCGCTCACCAGCAGCTCGTCAGACTGCACGTCAACACTACAGCGCTTGGGCGCACCCCTTCACCTGCTCGCCCTCATAGAAGGCAGCAGATTCATGCGCCTGCGCACCAACGCTCTCCAGCACGCCAGCACACTACTGCGCGCCCACACGCCCATGTTCACCTGCGCACCCTGCGAGCACACACCAGGGTCACCCACGCGCCAGCGCACTACAGCGCTCTCCTGCGCGTCTGCGCTCTCCTGCGCGTCAGCGCTCTCGTGTGCTTATGCGCCACGATCTCTTACGCGCCAGCGCCCACCTGCGCGCCAGCGCTCACCTGCGCGCCAGCGCTCTCCTGTGCGCCAACACTCTCCTGCGCCCCCTTACTCTCCTACGCGCCAATTATCTCCCGCGCGCCAACCTGCGCGCCAATTCTCTATTGCACACCAGCGCGCTCCTGCACGCCAGTACTCACCTGCGCGTCAACAAATGCCTGCGCGTCAACAAATGCCTGCGCGTCAACAAATGCCTGCGCGCCATTATTCTCCGGCGCACAAACACTCTGTAGGCGAGACAGCAGGCACAAGGCAGCTCTCACCTGCGGGCGGGCACTCTCCTGGACATTCGCACTCTCCTGCGTGCCAAATCTCTCCCGCGCCCACTCACAGAGACATGCGCACGTGCGCCAAAACTCTCCCGCGTGCCCGCACGCACCAATATTCTCCTGCTCGCCCGCGCGTGCCAATATTCTCCTGCACGCACCAACAGGCACGGGCGCAGGATCTACACCCGGAAAGGTCACCATCGCCTCATTCCCCTCCCCGCAAACGCATTCCAGCGCGCCCTGTGGGAGAAAGGAAACAGGCACAAGCAGAGGCGTTCAGGATCCCTAAACTGCCTTCTAAGGTGGACCCACCTATTACAGTGACTCCTCGTAGGGAACCTCCAGTCCCTTTCCCTTCAGGGGATCTGTCTTACAGTGCATCAGTCAGTCAGTAGTCTTGATTCAGTGCCTTAGTCAGAGCTGTAACACAGGCATTCAAGCCCGTCCTGTCCAACTGCTTATCAGAGCAACCTATAGCTCTGGACTCAAGACACGGAACCATGGCTTCCTCTACCCCTTTGAAGAGGAAAAGAGGAGTTTCCGACGCGGTCACTTCCCCGAGGATGAAACTGTCTCCGTGTAGACCATCAAGGCTAGTCCCTCCAGTTTCTCCCCAGGGATAATCTTCCTCCCTGTCAGATGAAGACCATCCTTCACCAAGGGAATTGCGTGAGGAGAGACACTCTTCTGTCGCACCATTGGAGGAAACCTCCCTTCACGCGGAGAGTTCCCCTCAATCTGAGACCAGGAGAGACATGACACTCAGGCCTTCGATGTTGGAGTCTTACCTCCTTCCTCAGAAGGAGTCCAAAGACTCCAAGACACTGCCAAAGTCCTCCACCAGGGCTAGAACGGAGACAGCCAGCTACTCAAGGAATGTCCGTGACTCACCGCAAGAAGAGCTCTTGGGGATAGAAGGAGACTTCACTGTGAGTCCAACATTAGGAGGAGACCAACAAGAATCAGAACATGCATTCTGGCAGATTCTGACTCTAATGAGGGTTCTCAATGGCTTTTCCGACCCAGAGATACTCCCTCGAGAGGCAAAGACACGGTCTTAGACCGCATCTTCGGCACTCAGAAACCCTCAAAGACCAGTGCAGCCCTGCCCTGGTCTTAAGGGTTGAAGAGTACCAGGGACAAGATCACCCAACAGCTCTCCAAGTGTGTTTCCTCCAACCGTGCTGGCTCTACGAACAAGCTCCTCCCACCTCCTCACGTACAGCAAAGGAGGTACTTTGAGATCCTGGAGGAACCCAGTTCAGCTCTTCCACTTCACCATTCTCTGGAAGAGCTAACCAGGGGAGTCCCTCTTGAGACTCTCCAGCCGGCAGGACTCGTTCTCGGTGGCCAAAGTCCTTTACCAGGAAAAGGTACCTCACTAAGTATGCGATGCAAGCTACTTCATGGCTGGACATCTGGTTAGGGACCTTAGGTATCCTGATACGATCCGAGGATTTTTCCAAGGAGCGTACCAGGAAGGCAATGGAGACCTTTTTACTCAGGCACTTGCCCGATCGAGTTTCTTGCCCACCAAGTTTCGAACTTGTGGGCAAACACTATTTTGAAACGTCGCGATGCAGTGTCTGAGAGGTTCCATCAACAGGTCCCAAGCGTCAAGATAAATAGGCTCAGACATTCCTCCCTAGAGGGGTCCCATCTGTTTGAGCCTAAGGATGTGGAACTTGCTGCTGAGAGGTGGAGGAAGTCTCATCGACACTCCCTCCTCCATAGGGCTTTAACAACCAAGCCCTATAAACCTCCAGCACCTCAGCAGTCCCGTCCAACCAAGACCGTAACGACGAAACCAGCAGCGAAGACACTGGTGTCTAATAAGCCCTAGGCAAAAAGTCCTCCAGGGGAGGAAAGAATCCTAGAGGGAGCAGCTGAGGCTGCAAATGCTAGGATAGGCACTCCCCCTGCGTTTCCACCAGTTGGGGGATGCCTACAAAGTTGCTCAGACAAGTGGAAGCAACTCGAGGCCGATTCCTGGACAATCTCCGTGATCCGTCTAGGATATCGTGTCCTGTTCACAACATCTCTACCTCCCTTGACCAGAAATCGTGTTAATAGACTCCCTTGCCATGGGATCAGCAAGGGGGCAGGCCCTTCGGGCAGAAGTCCAGACCCTGTTGAAGAAGGGCGCTCTCCAAGAGGTCCTTGACGGGTCCCCAGGCTTCTTCGTTCGACTCTCTCTTGTAAGAAAGACGTCTGGAGGCTGGAGACCAGTCATTGACCTCTCAGCCCTGAACAAGTTTGTCAAGCAAACTCCATTCAGCATGGAGACGGCAGACACGGTCAGACTAGCTGTAAGATCTCAGGACTTCATGTGTACACTGGACCTAAAGGACGCGTACTTCCAGATCCCAGTCCATCCATCTTCAAGGAAGGAAGTACTTAAGATTCAGGCTAGACAACAGAAAGTACCAGTTGAAGGTGCTGTGCTTCGGTCTTTCCACGGCACCCCAAGTTTTCACCAGAGTGTTTGCCCTAGTGTCATCTTGGGCGCACAGGATTGGCATCCGTCTCCTCCGTTATCTGGATGACTGGCTAATCCTAGCAGGCTCGGTGTCAACCCTTCTTCAACACCGAGACAAACTTCTGAGACTTTGCCAGGATCTAGGGATCATGGTAAATCTCAAGAAGTCTTTTCTGCTTCCTACACAGAGACTGGTATACTTAGGCATGATCATAGACACTAATCTCCACAAAGCCTTCCCATCAGACGACAGGATATCAAGGCTGATAAAGGTCGCAAGACCCTTTCTCAGACGAGAAGAACTTCCAGCCCAAACGTGGTTACGTCTCCTCGGTCACCTTTCATCGCTGGCCCGTCTAGTTCCCAATGGTCGCCTCAGGATGAGATCCCTCCAGTGGCAACTCAAGCCCCGGTGGAATCAAACTCATGATTCCCCCGGACATCCGGATCCCCATGGGATCAGAGGGACTGACAGACCTCCAGTGGTGGGTAACAGATGAGAACCTACGAAAGGGAGTGGAGTTTCTCGTCCTCTCCCTGGATTTGATGCTATTTTCAGACGCTTCAAAAAAAGGGTGGGGGGCCCACGTGCTGCACCACACAACCTCAGGCCTCTGGTCAGAGTTAGAAAAGTACCTCCACATAAATCTCCTAGAGATGAAGGCTGTATTTCTGGCCTTTCAACAGTTTCTGGCGGGCCACTCAGTGGTGGTGATGAGCAACAACACTACTGTAGTGGCTTACATCAACAAGCAAGGAGGTACTTTTTCGCTGCAGCTATCCCATCTAGCAGTAGAGATACTGAGATGGGCCGAAATCCACTCGATACCACTATCGGCATGCTTCATTCCAGGCCAAAGGAATGTGCTCGCCGACAACCTCAGCAGAGCATCTCAGAAAGTGAGTACCGAGTGGTCTTTGGATCATCTAGTAGCCAACAAAGTCCTGACTTTGTGGGGTTCTCCGACTGTGGACCTCTTCGCAACGTCCCTGAACTTCAGGCTTCTGCTGTATTGTTCGCCAGTCCAAGACTCCAAGGCTCTCCTCAAGATGCTTTCCAACAACGTTGGGACAACATCGACGTTTACGCTTTTCCCCCGTTCTGTCTGATGAGGAGGGTACTCAACAAGACCAGAACATCAGTCAATCTTTCAATGACCCTCATAGCTCCGCTATGGCATCACGCAGAATGCTTTCCGGACCTTCTGCAACTCCTAACGGAGCCCCCAAGAGAACTCCCTCCAGGACACAATCTACTCAAACAACCAGGTGCCAACATATTCCACAGAGTTGTAGCTTCGCTACGACTTCACGCCTGGAGACTATCTAACATCTCTCTCAGAGAGGATTTTCGCAACAAGTTGCGACTAGGATGTCTGGATACCTGCATAAGTCATCAGCAGCAGTCTACCAGGCAAAGTAGAAAGTCTTCTGTGGTTGGTGTCGTGGAAGGGGTATCTCTCCACTCGATGCCACTATTCCGTCAATAGCTGAGTTCCTCGTGTATTTGCGTGAAGAAATGCGCCTGTCAGTCTCGGCAGTAAAAGGCTATCGCTCAGCCTTAAGCCTCGCCTTCAGACTGAAAGGAATGGACATTTCTTCATCGCTAGAACTTTCCTCACTCATACGGAGTTATGAACTTACCTGCCCCCAGGCAGAAGTGAGACCTCCCCCATGGAACGTGGTTCGAGTTCTCAGGTCTCTTAAGAGACCTCCCTATGACCCATTACGCCAAGCAACCGATCGCCACCTGACTTGGAAGACGGTGTTCCTGCTAGCTTTGGCTTTGGCCAAGCAAGTCAGTGAACTTCATGGTCTCTCATACGACATCGCCCATTCAAGGGGATGGGGAGAGGTAACGTTCAGCTTCGTCTCTGAGTCTATTGCTAAGACTCAGAACCCGGGAGTAGCGGATCCACGATTCGACTCCTTCCGGATTTTTAGTCTCCGTACTGTAACAGATGACCCAGACCATCTCTTACTATGCCCAGTGAGGAGTTTGAGGCTGTATCTTAAGAGAACAGCCGCAGCCCGTCCTCATGTGCCTGCTCTATTCATCAGCACAGGAAGGACCAAGAGGAGGGTCACCAAGAACACCATCTCAGCATGGATTCACAATGTCCTAGACCATGTACTGAATCCAGATCCTCCTCCTTCATGTCGTCCCAGAGCTCATGATGTCAGAGGTGTAGGTATGTCCCTGGCATTCAAGAGAAACTTCTCAGTGACGCAGGTTCTTCAAGCTGGGGTGTGGAATCGTCAGACCACATTCACATCCCACTACCTGCAAGACATGACCCACAGGAGACTCGATACGTTCTCTATCGGTCCTGTGGTGGCTGCACAACAGCTGGTTTAAAACCTCAAGCTCCTTATTGGACAAGTAGCAGAAGGTTGAGGGCATTGTTACCCAGTTTTAGCCTGTGTGAATGAAAAGGTTTGACTGGTCCTTATTCTTTTCTTCATTCTCCCCTCTCTTGGGGAAAGCAGCATCCTGGGTTCTCTGCATAGCTGACCTCAAACCACTGCAGGTAAACCATGCTCCCTTGTGTACCTAGTATTGAAACTAATACTGTTGCGTCCCCATACCCTGACGAGGTGGTATTGGGAAAGTCCTAGTTACACAGTTTTTCCTTCTAAAGAACTCGGAATAACTTTACCAGGACAGTCACACTTCTACATACCTCAACACACAGCTTGCGTCGGCAGCGGACCTTGCATAGCAAGGTTTTAGCGAGGTGCAGGGTCCTTATTTTTTGAGTACTAATACACTCAGATAAGGAGCCCCAGGGTAAAGCCAAAAGCCAGATTGGCTGGGACGTCCACCCTTCCTAATGGGTGAGTCACCCCTATTGAATAGCGTGATTTGTATTCCAGTTACGGAACAAATGACAAATTCGTAGATAATTTGTATTTTTGCTAACTATACAAACCTTAGCTATTTAAGCCCTATCCCCCTTGAAGTCCTACCTCCAGGCAAAGTGAGCTCAATCACAGTTGTGTGAGGGGGGCCGGTAGCAAGCTACCCTCCCCTACCCCTGCTAACTAGTGGTATGGGTAGTTAACCCTCATTAAAGATTAATGGCTCGTCATTTCAGCTACGCCGAAAGTAATAAATACATACATATACCAAGGCACTTCCCCCAATTTTTGGGGGGGTAGCCTACATCAAACAAATGAAACAAAAAAGGGGACCTCTCCTCTCTATGTTCCTCCCAGCCTGACAAGGGACTCAAACGAGTTCGGCTGGTACAGTACTGCTAGGGTGGCACAGCCCACCCTCCCACATTATCCACCACAAATGAAGCTTCATAATGCTGAATCCCCTACTGCTGCTACCTCTGCGGTCATCCAAGGCACTGGAGGAAGCAGCAGGGCCTACCGGAACTGCGTCACAATCACTAGCCATTCATTCCTATTTCTAGCACGCTCTCATGCCTCTCTCACATCTATCATCCTATCGCCCAGAGCTTCCTTCACTCCATCCATCCACCCAAACCTTGGCCTTCCTCTTGTACTTCTCCCATCAACTCTTGCATTCATCACCTTCTTTAGCAGACAGCCATTTTCCATTCTCTCAACATGGCCAAACCACCTCAACACATTCATATCCACTCAAGCTGCTAACTCATTTCTTACACCCGTTCTCACCCTCACTACTTCGTTCCTAACCCTATTTACTCGAGATACACCAGCCATACTCCTTAGACACTTCATCTCAAACACATTCAATTTCTTTCTCTCCGTCACTTTCATTCCCCACAACTCCGATCCATACATAACAGTTGGTACAATCACTTTCTCATACAGAACTCTCTCTACATTCATGCCCAACCCTCTATTTTTTACTACTCCCTTAACTGCCCTCAACACTTTGCATCCTTCATTCACTCTCTGACGTACATCTGCTTCCACTCCACCATTTGCTGCAACAACAGACCCCAAGTACTTAAAGTGATCCAATTCCTCAATTAACTCTCCATTCAACATGACATTCAACCTCGCACCACCTTCCCTTCTCGTACATTTCATAACTTTACACTTACCCACATTAACTCTCAACTTCCTTCTCTCACATACCCTTCCAAATTCTGTCACTAATCGGCCAAGCCTCTCTTCCGCGTCAGCAACCAGTACAGTATCATCCGCAAACAACAACTGATTTACCTCCCATTCATGCTCATTCTCGTCTACCAGTTTCAATCCTCGTCCAAGCACTCGAGCATTCACCTCTCTCACCACTCCATCAACATACAAGTTAAATAACCACGGTGACATCACACATCCCTGTCTCAGTCCCACTTACCGGAAACCAATCGCTCACTTCATTTCCTAACCTAACACATGCTTTACTACCTTTGTAGAAACTTTTCACTGCTTGCAACAACCTTCCACCAACTCCATATAATTCACATTCCACATTGCTTCCCTATCATCTCTACCATACGCTTTCTCCAGATCCATAAACGCAACATACACATCCTTACCTTTTGCTAAATATTTCTCGCATATCTGCCAACCCCTACCTCTTCTAAAATCACCCTGTACTTCTAAGATTGCATTCTCTGTTTTATCCTTAATCCTATTAATCAGTACTCTACCATACACTTTTCCAACTACACTCAACAAACTAATACCCCTTGAATTACAACACTCATGCACATCTCCCTTACCCTTGTATAGTGGTACAATACACGCACAAACCCAATCTACTGGTACCATTGACAACACATAACACATATTAAACAATCTCACCAACCATTCAAGTACAGTCACACTCCCTTCCTTCAACATCTCGGCTCTCACACCATCCATACCAGAAAGTAATACCCCTATTAAATAGCGAAGGTTTGTATAGTTAGGAAAAATACAAATCATATATGAATTTGTCATATTTTTGCATAATTTTCTATGTTTATTATTTCATAATGCCTCCTAAGATATCTAAGCAAAAACCTAGCTGAAGGAAAGGCATTGTATCAACGTTTACTAAAGAAAGTAGAAGAAAAGAGTAGTGCGCCTTCATTGTCTTCACCTCAATCCCAAACAATAACAACCTGTTGGGACTCCCAACCAATGGCAGCTACTTGCTCAACATAATAATCTTGGGTTCATTCAGCTGACAAAATTATTCATAATGAACGAAAAAGGCCTTTATACGTAAGAAAGGAGATTTTGAATACTGCAGACGAAAAATTCATAGACGATAGTGAGAGAATTAGTCCTTAGGCAGAAAAGAGAATCTTCACTTCTGAATGTATTAGTACCTAGATGTTCCTGTATACAACTTTTCTTTGACTTGTTGGCATTGGAATGTTTTTTGTGGATATGATTGACATCTTTGTGCTAGTGTGAATTGTGTAATATGCCCTGCTTCATAATTCCTCTAAAGATTGAAACTTTGTTCAACATCACTTAGGTGGATGGTACTTTGATTACTATTAGAAATTTTATAATTAGGAAATTCATGTAGTAGAAACAAAGAGGGTAAAGTGTTAATCATTTAACTAGTGCTGTAGCATTAAAATTTTAGAAACCGTGTTATAAGGGCTTCAAGCCTATGTGTGATTGTGATTGTAATTTTTTTACTTTTTTTCAGGAAACATTAGCTGAAGATGCTGTGATAATTGTACCATTGAAAGACTTCATAACCCTTGTTGAGAGGCAGGTATTTTATAATGGGGTTGCTGGTCTCTGTGAGAAGTGTAAGGAGTGGAAGAGTGCGCTTTCTGTCCCAAGAATCACTCTTGTTGTAGCAGGTGTTCAAATATATTTAAGGTACAGTATTCATAGCAACAAGTGAAAATTTACTTCATGTTAAGCAATGTAATTTCTGATCAGTAATTTTTTCATTCG
>NC_090746.1:6017749-6027749 GCF_036898095.1 Palaemon carinicauda
AAATGTCCTAGATCTAGTATTTGTGAATGAGGTGAATTATGTTAAAGAAATAATAGTGTATAACACGGGAATTTCAGACCACAATGTCATAGAATTGATAGTTCATTCCAAAGCAAGTGATCACAGAATTAATAAAAACACAAAACTTTGGGAAGGATATGGAAAATATAACTTTTACAGTAAGAATATAAAATGGTCAGAAATAAATGAAGAACTGGATAAAGAATGGAAAAATGTATTTATAAGTGATAATATACAGGTAAATACGGATATACTGTACAAAATACTGGAGAAAATTGTTGAAAAATATGTACCGAAAAAAAACAATAAACAAAAGACGTGCATACCAAGAGACAGAAGGATCTTATTTCAGAAAATTAAAAAGTGGAAGAAAAATCTTGCAAAAGAAAAAAATGTGTGGAAAATGAGGGAAATAAAATGTAAGATAGAAAATGCAGAACAAAAGATTATACAGTCGAAAGAAAATGAAAAAAGGGACTTAGAAGAAAGGGCACTTCAAAATATAAAAAGAAACCCCAAAGTACTTTACTCCTATGCAAAAAAGATGAATAAAAGGAGAATAGAAATAGGCCCTCTAAGAATTGAAGGACGGCTAACGAATGAAAAAAAAGGAAATATGCAACATATTAGCAGAAAAATATAAGAGTGAGTTCACGCCAAGAATTGCGAATGAGAATAATGAAACAGAAATGAGAGAAGAAAATGTTGAATATCTAACGGATATAGATATTAATGAAGCAGATATTGTCACGGCTATAAACGAAATTAAAAATGGATCGGCAGCCGGACCAGATGGAGTTCCAGCGATTTTGTTAAAAAAAACTGCAAACACTATCGCGAAGCCACTTGCAATACTGCTAAGACAGAGTATAGATATGAGCGAGATATATGTTAAACATAAATTAGCTTATATAACCCCTATCTTCAAAAGTGGATCAAGACTAGAGGCAAGCAATTATAGACCTGTTAGTCTAACATCACATATTATGAAAGTGTATGAGAGGGTAATAAAAAAGAAAATAATGAACCATTTGGTCAAAAATAATTTGTTTAATATGGGTCAACACGGTTTCGTACCTGGAAAAAGTACACAGACCCAACTGATAGCTCACTATGAAAACATATACAATAATATGATATATGAAAAAGACACAGATGTGATCTATCTAGATTTTGCAAAAGCCTTTGACAAGGTAGACCATAACATATTGGAGAAAAAAATGAGGAAAGCATAATATTGTGGGAAAGATAGGAAAATGGGTAAAAGAATTCCTGCAAAACAGAAAACAGATAGTGGTTGCAAATGACGAGAAATCAGATGAAGCCCAGGTAATATCTGGTGTGCCCCAAGGTACGGTATTAGCTGCACTGCTATTTGTTATTATGATCTCAGACATAGACTGTGATGTTGAAAACTCCGTAGTGAGAAGTTTCGCCGATGACACAAGAATAAGTAGAGAAATTACTTGTGATGAAGATAGGAACTCACTACAAAGAGATCTAAACAAAATATATGAATGGGCGGAGATAAATAGGATGGTATTTAACTCCGATAAATTTGAATCAATAAATTATGGAAACAGAGAAGGAATGGTGTATGCATACAAGGGACCTAATAATGAGACAATCACAAACAAGGAAGCAATTAAAGACCTTGGTGTAATTTTAAATAGGAATATGTTATGCAACGACCAAATAGCAACACTGTTGGCTAAATGTAAAGCAAAAATGGGAATGTTATTCAGACACTTTAAAACAAGAAAAGCTGAACACATGATTATGCTTTACAAAACTTATGTGCGTAGTACACTCGAGTACTGCAATGTGATATGGTACCCACACTACCAAAAGGATATTGCGCAAATAGAGAGTGTACAAAGGTCCTATACTGCTAGAATAGAAGAAGTTAAGGACCTTGATTACTGGGAAAGACTGCAATTTTTAAAACTATACAGTCTAGAAAGGAGAAGAGAACGCTACATGATAATACAAGCATGGAAGCAAATAGAAGGAATTGCTGAAAACATCATGGAGCTTAAAGTATCAGAAAGAGCAAGCCGAGGTAGATTAATAGTGCCAAAAAGCATCCAGGTAAACTGAGAAAGGCGCAAAGGACATTAATCCACAACGCACCAGCATCGATAATGCAGCGACTATTTAATGTGCTGCCAGCTCATCTAAGAAACATATCAGGAGTGAGCGTAGATGCGTTTAAAAATCAGCTCGATAAATACCTAAGATGCATCCCAGACCATCCAAGACTGGAAGATGCAAAATACACTGGAAGATGTATTAGCAACTCTCTGGTGGATATACGAGGTGCCTCACACTGAGGGACCTGGGGGAACCCAAACAAAAAATAAGGCAATAAGGTAAGGTAAGGCTCTCTCTCATTTCTGGGACATGTCTAAATCAAAGACGTCTTTTCAAATCCTCTCTCTCTCTCTCTCTCTCTCTCTCTCTCTCATTTCTGGACATGTCTCTAAATCAAAGACGTCTTTTCAAATCCTCTCTCTCTCTCTCTCTCTCTCTCTCTCTCATCTCTGGGACATGCCTCCAAATCAAAGACGTCTTTTCAAATCCTCTCTCTCTCTCTCTCTCTCTCTCTCTCTCTCAATTCTGGGACATCTCCAAATCAAAGACATCTTTTCAATCCCCTCTCTCTCTCTCTCTCTCTCTCTCTCTCATTTCTGGGACATCTCCAAATCAAAGACGTCTTTTCAAATGCTCTCTCTCTCTCTCTCTCTCTCTCTCTCTCTCATTTCTGGGACATGTCTCTAAATCAAAGACGTCTTTTCAAATCCTCTCTCTCTCTCTCTCTCTCTCTCTCTCATTCTGGGACATGTCTCTAAATCAAAGACGTCTTTTCAATCCTCTCTCTCTCTCTCTCTCTCTCTCTCATCTCTGGGACATGCCTCCAAATCAAAGACGTCTTTTCAAATCCTCTCTCTCTCTCTCTCTCTCTCTCTCTCTCATTTCTGGGACATCTCCAAATCAAAGACGTCTGTTCAAATCCTCTCTCTCTCTCTCCTCTCTCTCTCTCTCACATTTCTGGGACATCTCCAAATCAAAGACGTCTTTTCAAATCCTCTCTCTCTCTCTCTCTCTCTCTCTCTCTGTTTCATTGCAGAAACATGCCTCCTAATCAAAGACGTCAAAAACTTAGTCTACTTCATTTCTCTCTCTCTCTCTCTCTCTCTCTCTCTCTCTCTCTCTCAACTATTTGACCCTATTTTCCTGTTTGATTCATACACAGAACATAATTGTCAAATTTCATGATCATATCATAATTTGCACTAAGGTTAATTTTTAGCAAAACTACAAAACAAGGACACGTCTGGTGGCCATCTTGAGAAAATGGCCGCCATGTTGAACGTTTTTCGTGACTAGCACCTTTTTTTCTGAAAAAAAAAGTGACCTATTAGCAACAATCGTGCCAATTTTCATGCTTAAATCACAAAATCTGCCTTAACCTGCTCCACTGTATCACTCCCACTTTAGTATTCATATTTGGAAGCTGAAAAGGATATTCATTGGTTAAATTTCTACTTCAATGAAAGAGAAGTACATTTTTCGACCGCCCCACTATTATTCTCATTTAAGGTAGACATGTTATAGGCGTCATATAAGTATTAGATCCTCTAGGTCCTCTAGGATCATTTTTGAAATTACGCTTATACATTCTTTGGAAAGGTCTAAGACGTCTTTCTTTCTCTTTCTCCAGTAACGGGACCACATCGAATATGTGACGTTCCTTACTTTTATTATTATTATTATTATTATTATTATTATTATTATTATTTGCTAAGCTACAATCCTACTTGGAAAAGTAGGATGCTATAAGCCAAGGGGCTCCAACAGGGAAAATTAGCCCAGTGAGGAAAAGAAATAAGAAAATGGATAAACTACGAGTAACGAAAAATTAAAATATCTTAAGAAGAATAACAATATTTTAAATTACCAAAGGCTTATGAGACATTCTGGACAGTTTGCTGACTATGCCTTTGTTATAAGATGGATGAAACATTCAGTTATAGTTCAGGTTCCTCATACAATTGAATCCTTGATGATTATTGTCCATCTATGGAACATCACTTATCTTCTACCGCTTTCAGTCTGTTATTCATTGCTATCTGGTGATCTTTTCGTAGTATACTCCTCTATGCAATTTTGCCCTTTAGAAAAATATTTTTCTCTAAATTTTCTACTATTGAGCTTACTCTTCACAAATTGATCCCTGGTTTTAATGAAACTGAATTATATCTTCGTTGTTCACAATATTCATCAGCTAAACACCTACTGGATAATGTATATGCTATCCATATGCCATTTGGTTCATGATTCTTCACACTTTTTTCCAATAAGTTTTTTTCAGTTCATACTTTTGCCCCTCCGTATTCTTTTTTTTTTTTTTTTTTACTCACTTCTACAGTATAGTTGCCGCAAAGATTCCGGGCGAAATAAGCCATACCCTTGATGACGTCATAGCCATTCATGTTGTGTCCCACGTTAACAGGTTACAATACATCCCTTTACAAATGTCAAACTATACAAAATTAAAATCCCCTACAAATCTCAAACTATACCAACTTAAACAAACCTATAATCAATTTAAGGGGATATGTTGTGACCACTGTTAACGTAGGAGACACCAATATTGGCTATGACGTCATCAGAGGGAGGGGCTTATTTTGCCGGAAATAACTGCAACGTTAGTCATCCAATCTAGATTCGATCTTCCTTCATACATCAATTCTAATCTTGAGATAACTCCTGGAATGTGATGTTTACTTATTTCTCTGTGAATTATTTCATTCTATCGCTTTATGTTTCTGTTTTGATGACATTGTTCAATTCCTCTATCCAAACATTATTCATTGCTATGGTTATTTCAAACTTATATTTAAAAGGTTAAGGTCAAATCTGTTGAAATATGTTTTCTTAAGGCATGAAGCTGATATCGTATTTGGACGACTTCTTCCTCTTCGATTACAGTTTATTAGAAACCATCTGATTAAGCAATAATCCCACTTGTTTTTCTTGCAAGGAAAAGTTCATATTTGACGTTTCTATTAGTAACGCTTTTTCAAGCGTTGAATAGAACAGAGAAAAAAAAGTGTTTTTCTTCCTCTGCGGTGAAAGTACACTCGCCAGCCCATCACTTCCCAAAGTAGTAAAGCACTCTGAGAGTACAGACCTGCGCCATGACAGCTTATTTCTTGAAACTAGCTTGCCTTACCCAGAATCAATATAGATCGTAGGCGTTCTCTTCCGTCGACCTTTTCCTCGACCTTGACTTGACCTTTGACCTAGGACTTTCAAAATTGAATCACTTCCACATCTCAACAAAACAATTAATCACTGAGAGTTTCACTACTCTACGAATATAATTGTGGCCAGGAAGTAGTTCACAAACAAACAAACAGACAAATGGACAAACAAACAAACGGGCGAAAACATAACCTCCTTCCAACTTCGTTGGCGGAGATAATTACTATGTAGAATTCAGAAATACTCTAGTTTCTCTAAAAAATCTCACCTGATTCCATTTCTCATGAGTCCTCCAATCATCTCTCATTGCACCTTATTACCTCCGCCAACGAAGTTGGAAGGAGGTTATGTTTTACCCCCTGTTTGTGCGTCTGGTTGTTTGTTTGTTTGTAAACAGCTTTCTGGCCACAATTTTAATCGTAGAGTAATGAAACTTACAGGATTAACTGTTTATATAAAAAGCTGGAAATGGTTAAATTTTGTATGTTCACGGTCATAGGTAAAGGTCACGGTCAAGCAAAATGTCCAATTCAAGTCATCAGCCATAAGTTTAGACATCATGGTCACAGAGACTTCAAACTTGGTTCAAATTTGAGTGTACGAAAATCCACGCCCATCAATACATGTTAAGGTCAAAGGTCTAGGTCAAGGTCGAGCAAAAGGTCGAGAAATAAGCTGCCTCGGCGGATGTTTGCGCTCTACTGAGTGCCCCTCTAGTTCATTTTTGTTACTGACCTCCCTCTTTCACGTTTCACGATAAGCTGACCTCTTTATTCAACTCCTTTTACTATAGGGTAATTTCATATATCGATGTGACGTCAATTAAGCACATTATTTGCGTGTTTATAATATAGAAGACTATATAAATTTCTTTAAAGTTCGTCTTCACTAAATTATAATTTGCCATGAAACCCCCTTTCAATCATAATAATAATAATAATAATAATAATAATAATAATAATAATAATAATAATTATTATTATCATTATTATTATTATTATTATTATTATTATTATTATTATTGTTGTTGTTGTTGTTGTTGTTATCCTTATTATTATCATTATTTTCTAAGCTACAACCCTAGTTGGAAAAGCAGGATGTTATTAGCCCCCAAGGGCTCCAACAGGGAAAATAGCCCAATGAGAAGAAATAAAGAAATAAACTACAAGAGAAGTAATTAACAATTAAAATCAAATATTTTAAGAACGGTGACAAAATTAAAATAAATATCTCATATATACACTATGAATAACTTAAAAAACAATGGAAAGATAAATAAGATATAATAGTATGACCAAGTGTACCCTCAAGCAAGAGAGCTCTAACCCAAGATACTGGAAGGCCATGGTACAGAGGCTATGGCACTTCCCAAGACTAGAGAACAACGGATTGACTTGGAGTGTCCTTCTCCTAGAAGAGCTGCTTACTATAGCTTAGGAGTCGAAAGTAGCATTTGTGCTGATTGTGACACCCATGTTAATGGCAGAAACCCCAAAAGCAATAATAGTAATTCAAAATGCTTCAGGCATTTTCGATTTTAGTAGTAGTAGCAGTAGCAAAAGTAGTAGTAGTAGTAATAGTAGTATTAATAGTAGTAGAAGTAGTAGTAGTGGTAATAATAGTAGTAGAAGTAGTAGTAGTGGTAATAATAGTAGTAAGAGTAATAGTAGTAGTAGTAGCAAAAGAAGTAGCAGTAGTAGTAGTAGTTGTAGTTGTTATAATAGTAGTAGTGGTAGTAGTAGTAGTAGTGGTGATAGTAGCCTTAGTAGTTGTAGTAGTAGCAATAGAATAACTCTGGTCATCTACAGTAGAGTCTCTTCTAACCTTACCAAGAGGGAAGTAGCCAGTGATATAATCCCCTTCCTGTGTTACAGACATTGCAACGAGTCACCCTGATGAGAAGAGCATCCTGACTTACTTAGCATCTCTATACCAGAGTCTGGGCCACTTGAAGAAGCCGGATGTAAAGGTATGAACAAGATTAGCTTGGTATTTTATTGATTAAGTAGAAAATAACTTTGGAGGGTGTTAGAGATTAATGGGACTATAATCAATTCTTTTTAGCGAGGCAGATTTGCACCGACTTGTAGGGGTGCCCTTTTAGCTTGGAAAAGTTTCCTGATCGCTGATTGGTTGGACGAGATAATTCTAACCAATCAGATATCAGGAAACTTTTCCGAGCTAAAAGGGCACCCCCAGTGCAAATGCGCCTCATTAAAAAAAAATGAGTAGAGTAACGGTTGTCTGTTACCGAATCTTGTCTCCATGATTTTATCAGATTTATCATTGGATAGGCCTAAACATTTAAACACAACAATCATGCTGCAATACTTATATTATTGTATATCATAAGTTTAAAAACAAACACGTAATTACAATATACATATCCTATTAAAAACCTATTTTCTTCCGAGCACATGGAGTGTAATTATCAAATATTTTTCATTTCCTATTGATTCGTCAGAAATCGATCCTAGATGATTTTCTAACCAATAATTGACCTTCGAAAATCCCCTTATTTCCCTCATTCTCGTAGCTGAATATTACTTCATTTGCATATTTCCTCTTTTAAGCGAGAATTTTGCCAATACTCTCAAGTCAATGTGAGTTTCACTTATTTTCTATTCATATCGAGGTCCATTTGCACCATCTGGATATTCATTACAACTCTTTGATCATGATTGTAAAAATTCATATGAAAATGTAGTGTAGTTACACTGTTAAAAGAAACCATAATTTCAGTCGGAAATTCTTTGTAAAAATATATACGGTTCTCAGCCATATTTCAGTAAAATACAGGCGACCGTCATTTTTACCCTACTTTGTTATTATCTTTTACCGGTTGGTGACCGTAATATCACTCCTTTACGTGAATATATCCGTTTTGAAGGTAAATGCCTGGCAACATTTATTCCAGAATTTTTACCATTTTGAGGCAAATTTTTAACATTGTAAGATATTTCATCATACCCTGGAGAATGAAAGTTATAACATTTTAATAAAAAGGAATATGAAAATATGCAACGTGATTACTGTTATCCATGAACTTCTACAGATATCCTAAAAAAACTTCATAGCAAGTAAAGATCCCACCATTACATGATGTCTGTTTTCCAAGGAGAATATTCAATATGTATTCCTCGGCTTAATGCTATCTTGTTCTTCCTATATAGTGATTTCAATTGTAAAACTTATTCCAAGATTTAATATGTAACTATTAACATCGAGAAATCTATGATTAAAAAATAACTGAATTAATTGTTTTAAAACATCCATGTCACTCTTCATAGGATCTGCTTCGATTTTTATTATATATACGAATTAAATTATGTATTTTTTTTAATGGTTTAAAGGCTGCTCATGAATGGCAGAGGCAAAGGACAGTGACATTGCCCTACCAAGCAGGACAATGCCCTAGAGACTGACCATATTATACATAATATGATCATCATCCAAGCCTTCTCTCCACCCAAGCTAGGACCAAGGAGAGCCATGCAATGGCTGTTGATGACTCAGCAGATAGACCTATAGGTTCCCTCAAACCCCCCATCCTTAGCTCACAAGGAGGATGAGGTTGCAGCGACCAAAGGAACTAACGAGTTTGAGCGGGACTCGAACTTCATCATGTTTCATGCCTATTCTTCGTTTGGATTAGTAACGTCTGCCTGGTGATCGCCAGACAGGGGTTCGAGTCATGCTCAGATTCGTTAGTTCCTTTAGTTTCTGCAACTTTACCATCTTTGTGAACTAAGGATGGGCGGTTTGGGGTACCCTATGGGTCTACCTGCTGAGTCATCAGTAGCCATTGCCTGGCCCTCCCATTGTCCTAGCTAGGGTGGAGAGTGGGCTTGGGCGCTGATCATATGAAATATGGTCACTCTCTAGTGCATTGCCCTGCTATCTAGTGCAATGGTACTATCCCTTGCCTCTGCCATTCATGAGCAGTCTTTAAAACCTTTAAAAAATAAAAATATCTATATAGATATTGATAAGATTTGTTTGCATTACTAAATCAGTCACAGATCTTTATAAAAGTGAATTCTTCAATATTTTTTTTTCCTCTGAACACAGCTCATGAAAAGCAACGACGCCATTAAGACCAGATATGATACTCTAGCGAGTGAACTGATGAAGTGGATTTTGGCTCAAATTTCTCAGCTGGAAACTCGGCAATTTCCAGACTCGATGGAAGGAATCCTTCAGCTGAAGCGAGATTTTGCCTTATATATGGTAAAGGAAAAGCCTCCGAGGTAAGACCCTGGGTGTCTAAAGTCAATGAAAAAAAAAGAAAATTAAAGACAGTTTTAGAAAATGATAATCAATGAAAATGGCTGAACTTAGTATGTTGCTCCCATGATTCCTATTACATCCTTTATTACCTCCGACAACGAAGTTGGAAGGAGGTAATGAAACTTACTATGAATACCTGTTTTGTAAAAAGGTGAAACTATTAAATTTTGGAAAGTCAAGGTCAAAGGTCAAGGTTATGGTCAAGCAAAATTTCCAATTCACGTAATCAAACATAAGTTTGAACATCTTTGTCACAGAGACTTCAAACTTGGTTCATATCTGAGTGCATGAAAATACAAGCCAATTAATACATGTTAAGGTCAAAGTTTAAGGTCAAGGTCGGGCAAAAGGTCTAGAAATAAGCTGCCACGGCGAAGGTCTGCGCTCTTCAGAGCGCCCCTTTAGTTTAATTATTTAG
>NC_090746.1:6032749-6047749 GCF_036898095.1 Palaemon carinicauda
CTATTTTTCCTTGCTGGAGCCATTGCCCTTAGAGCATCCTGCAGTTCAACAAGGATTGTAGCTTAGCAAGTAACAATAACAACAACAATAATAATAATAATAATAATAATAATAATAATAATAATAATAATAATAATAGAAATACTATTTCTAGGTTTAAACAGATCTTTGCTATCAGCTAGAATACTAGATTATCTAAAAAAGAAATGAAACGAACGTTAAAAGAGCAATAGTGAAAAGACAAGGGAATGAAAAAAACGATCAAACGTAGGTAAAAAGTATCAAAATAAAATAGAATAATTTACAGAACTGAAAACTAGTCGCACATATAGGTAACTGAATATCGTATTGCGATAATGAGTCATTCACAATAGAGATTTATGTGTGATTGTACCAATTAACTCAAAATGATAATTGCGATTAACTTATTTTTATTGTACGTTCACTGTTACAAACGTCAATCGTCTGACCCTAATACTGTAATACTTTAATACTGTATCAGTTGGCTAGCAGCATTTATTGATAGCTAGTTGTCAATGGGATGATCATAGCCATATTCATGCGGAATGCAGATTATGTTAAGAAAATAAGTTTTAATTATACCGCTGTGACAACTATAGTCGCCGCAGAGATTCTGGGCGAATTAAGCCCAACCCCCTGATGACGTCTGAGCCAATCATGTTTTCTCCCGCGTTAACAGCAGTCACTGCTAACGTAAAACGTGATTGGCTATGACATCATCAATGGCTGGGGCTTATTTCACCCGGAATCTTTGCGGCGACTATAGTTCTTCTATTCATAATTTTGGTTTCTTCATCGGTTTCTTGGTTGTTATCATTAGCAGAGTTATCTTCCTATCCTTAGCAGGTAATCTAGATGTGTGAATTACCAATTCTGTTCTAAATTATAAGCGCTGGAGAGATGACGTAAGGAGTAAAAAGCTTGATGTTTAGATTTCCTCCTGCAATGATCAGATTTGAAATTTAGATCAATTTTCATAATGCATATATCTACTTGTTCTATTTTCATTTTATACCGATAGAAATGTAAGGTTTACATTCCTAAAAATATTCTAATTCTGTTTGAGTGATGATCAGTCCTTACTGTGGCAAAACTGTTCATTATTTAAAGACTCAATCTTCATCTGTATAGCCATTTTGATACAACAATTGAAGAGGTTTTCTGTATCCTTTGTGTATCATTTCAGGCACCAAAGGTTAAAGTCAAGCGAACTTCAAGTTCATCAAGTTCATCTAGTTCCTCCAGTTCAAGCTCTTCAGATTCATCTTCTGATGAAAGCGAAACCTTATCCAAAGGCAAGGCAGTAAAATCGAAATCGAAATGTAAGAGTTGGAAAACATATGTATTGTTTATCATTCAAATTGCATTTTGTAATGCTATAAAGCAAATTTAATGCAGCACATATTTAACAAGAAAGAGCTTTTGATTTTAATTTGAAATTACTATCAACCTTTCAGAACTTACGTACAATTCCATACTGTTTTCTTCAGAAATTATATCATGAAGCAATAGGCTTGCCATTGTTAGCAAGTTCTGGAAATGAGCAATTATCATCATTGTTATTGTTAAGGCTTTTGGTGTATATACAGCATGCATTTCAAACAATTAAGTTCAGCTGAATGTAGCTGAATTTATATCCTTTATGTAAGAAAGATGGTTTTCAATTTTATATTTCTCTCTCATATGCAGATAAGAAGTTCAATTTTGAGAATAAAGAAGCTATCACGAAATATCTGCAGTCAATCAATTCACTTTATCGACAACTTTATGAGTATTCTCAGAAGCAGCAATCATTCCTCCAAGAATCTTTTAAAGTTTACAAGTTTCTCGAAGAATGTGATGACTTCGAGGAGTGGCTAAAAGACAGAGAATGCCTTCTGACAGCAGAAACTTCAGGGGACATGGAAATCGAGAAGAGGCGTTACGAAAAAGTCGTGGAGGACTTGAAACATGCAGGAGCGAGACTTGTTGTGATAGACAAAAGCGTTCAAGAATTCATAGCATCAGAGAGCAGTCAAGTGGATAAGATTAAGCATCGCAAGGCTCAACTCTATGAACAATGGACTCTTCTGAACCGTCTCAAGCAACAGAAAGAGCACAGTTTGCAAGCAGCAGCTACTGTCAACGATTTTCTGCAGAGCTGCGATGAAATTGTAGACTGGGTGGAAAGGAAAATAGCAAAACTAAACAATGTACGGATTTCCAATGATCTCGATACTGTGCACCTTCAACAACGAAGCCTTGATCAAATGGAGAGTGAACTTGGACCTATTAAAGAGAAGGTTAGTGTTTATGCACCCAACTTTCAAACTTATGTTTTACAACTCTAAGATAATGAAAATTTTCCCAATAAAGGTCATTTGCATAAACTTTCCAATAAAAAGGTAAAAATTATTTACTGTAAATTTTCAGTATCTTACAAGAATAGTCTCCATAAAATAATGGAAGTTTGGAAACAAAGCCTCAATTTATTGAAAATATATATCTGGTTTACTTGTTATTTTTTCTTATGGATTTTCTTTAAAGCATAAGTACAACTATTTTACCCGACCATTTTTTCGAAACTTCTACGTTTTATTTTCAAAACTTCCTCTTTGCTGTCAGTAAAAATAATAGGATACATAAACCTACTTGTCAAGAACTTGGCATTTGTAATGTTTTATAAATTCATACGGAACCGTTATCTCAAAGGGTTTATAGTCGCTGCAAAGATTCTGCGCGAAATAAGCCACACCCCCTAATGGTGTCATAGCCAATCACGTTGTCTCCCACGTTAGCAGCAGTCACAGTACATCCCCTATCAAATTTCATACTATACTAACTTAAAATTCCTATTCCTATCAAATTTCAAACTAACTGAAAATACCTTAAACATTTCAAACTATACTACCTTAAAATCCTTTACAAATTTCAAGCTATGCTAACTGATAATCACTTTGAGAGCATGTGTTGTGATCGCTGTTAACGCAGGAGACCACATGTTTGGCTACGACGTCATCAGGGGGTGGAGCTCATTTCGCCCGGAATCAATTTGGTGTCTATAGTGTCTTTTGAAATGGTTACTGAATTCACATATGTGTATATTCATCATGTATTACCTTTACTTTGTTATTTGATACAGAATGTATTTATGACTTTTTGTTATGCTTTTTGCAGTTAGGACGAATGAATCTAATGGCTGAATCAGTCAAAATCTCATACCCAAATGATTCAAAGGTCATAATCAAACGTCAACAAGAGCTGCAGACTTACTGGAAAACTTTTAACGACAAACTTCAAAAACAAAAAGATGCTTTAGAAGAAGCCGTGGTTTTGATTCATTATTGGAACATGGAAAAGGTAAGGCAGAATTATCAAGAAGTTTTGCTAATCATTCTTAACACTGATTATTTGTAAAATCACAAGTGGGCACTATTCTCATTTCTCAATTATCAGTAATCATTGTATATGATTTCTAAGAATATTGACTGTTAACGTTTGGTACAATTTATTTACTTCAGAAAATACCATCACTCAGCCTTTTTTAATAATTTATGTAAGCCTGTTAAACAACATGGAAACATTCTTAACTCAACAATACAGGCACTTTTCCCAGAGAAACATTATTGAAATTTCACAAATTACTTGCATGAACGGACGAAATATGAACCTAGGCACAGATCATTTCCAGTCTTCATTATTTCCTTGTTTGCCAGAAGCCGATTCATCTGTATTCACCGGAAACTAGCCCTTAACCACTTTTCTTTGTTGTAGAATGTGAATTGCCTCTTAAGTGGGATCAGACTGAGTCTAAACTCGAAGATTACTGGAGAGGATGTTACAACAGCGAAATGTCAAATGGAAGCCCACCAGGAGTTAACACATGAAATAGAGGTTCTTCAAAAAGAAGCCAATGATCTACAAAAACTCGGAGAAACGTTTGTAAAGAAGTATCCAAGCAGACAAAGCATTAGGGAGAAGGTGAGTCTCCTTCTCTACTCCTATACTAGCCCCCTGGCTAGTACAGTGGTAACGTGTTCGGCAAGCATTCGCATGGCAGCAGATTAATCCCAACCCAGGAATGAGAGTTTAAGCTGTTTACTGGGGGGGCCACTGCTGTGGTTGGGCACCACAGTGGAGGGTTGGGCTTGCCCAGCTGACTTTCTGGTGAGCATCTATTCTGATGAAACTGGAACTGAAACCAGCCACCTTTACCTTTAAATGAAGCTATCATAGAGATAGGTTCCTATTAAATCACTTATTTATCCTGAGACACTACCGCTAAAATGTTATGGGGTTTTTTGACTGGCCAGACAGTACTACATTGGATCCTTCTCTCTGATTATGGTTCAATTTCCCTTTACCTACACACACACCAAATAGTCTGGCCTATTCTGTACATATTCTCCTCTGTCCTCATACACCTGACAACACTGAGATTACCAAACAATTCTTCTTCTCTTAAGGGATTAATTACTGCACTTTAATTGTTCAGTGGCCACTTTCCTCTTGGTAAGGGTAGACGAGACTCTTTAGCTATAGTAAGCAGCTCTTCTAAGAGGACACTCCAAAATCAAACCATTGTTCTCAGGTCTTAGGTTGTGATCGCTGTTAACGCAGGAAACCATATGTTTGGCTATGACGTCATCAGGGGGTGGAGCTCATTTCGCCTGGAATCAATGTGGTGTCTGTAGTACCATGGTCTTCCACTGTTTTGGGTTAGCGTTCTCTTGCTTAAGGGTAAACTCGGGCTCACTATGCTATCTTATTTCTCTTCCTCTTGTTTTGTTAAAGCTTTTATAGTTTAAATAAGATATTTATTTTAGTGTTACTCTTTTTAAGATATTTCACTTTTTCTTGTTGCCTTTCCTCACTGGGCTATTTTCCCTGTTGGAGCCCTGCGCTTATATCACCCTAATTTTCCAACTACGGTTGTAACTCAGCAAATAATAATAATAATAATAATAATAATAATAATAATTTACAAGGCCACCCATTTCTGTATCTAATAGGCCCTGAATGAAAAGATTGTGTTCTAATTCCTAAAAAGTGAAAAAAAAAGCAATCTAACATTTAAAAGACCAGTACCTACTTTTATTCATACTCTCACAAACATGTATCTGAAATGAAGATTGAAGATTTACAAACTTGAAGAAAGTGTAACTAAATGAGAGACAAAATTTTGAAGAAATTCTTTCTCCCAACAGCTTAAAGAACTCGAAAGGGAGACAGGAGAGATTCAAAGGACTTGGGAGGTAAAACTCACACTGCTGCAACAAACGGTTGAGCTTTCTTATTTCGTCAGGGAGGCAGAATACATCGACGTTGCAACGCGGTCTTATGAAACCGTCCTCAGAACAGCTGATCTTGGTGTGAGTATTCTATTCTTCATTTTGGAACCATTTCGTGATAAATATTTCAGATAAAACAATATGACTGAAAAACACTGTATGTATTGTATTTCTTAGTGCCCTCTTTGAATTTTTTAGTATTGACTCTAGTTATCATCATTATCTCCTACGCCTATTGACGCAAATGGCCTGGATTAGATTTCGCCAGTCATCTCCATCTTGAGCTTTTAAATCTATAATTTTCCATTCATCATCTCCTACTTCACGCTTCATAGTCCTCAGCCATGTAGCCCTGGGTCTTCCGACTCTTCTAGTGCCTTGTGGAGCCCAGTTGAAAGTTTGGAGAAAGTAATCTCTCCTGGGGAGTGCGGAGAGCATGACCAAACCATCTCCATCTGCCCCTCACCATGATCTCATCCACATATGGCACCTGTGTAATCTATAATAGTTTCATTTCTAATCTTGTCTTTCAATTCCCAATATTCTTCTGAGGGCTTTGTTCTCAAGTCTACAAAATCTGTTGGACATTGTTTCATTGTTGTACCACGATTCATGCCCAATTTTGAAAAACACTTTCCTTCGATAAATATAAATATAAATATTATATAAATATTATATATATATACTGTATATATATATGTATATATATACATACATATATATATATACTGTATATATATATATATATATATATATATATATATATATATAAGTGTGTGTGTAATCGTTTGCATAATGCTTGAGTAAGTGTATATACATTAGATCAAGATCCAAAAAGTCATATTCCAGGAATTGTTGATATTTCAGTCAAACATTACTATAGATCATCAGAGTATAATTCTCCTTCTTCTTCCCCACCGTTATCCCTACATTACGGGGTCGGTTGCCTGATGCGCCCTCTCCCTTACCTTCTATCAAAGACATCCTCTTCCACCAAACCTCTTCTCTCCATATCATCCTTCGCCTTATCTCGCCATCTTATTCTCTGCCTCCTTCTCGATCTTCTTCCCTTAACAGATTCCTCCCAAGCCCTACTCACTCCCTCCCCACTATCCGTTCTCAACACGTGCCCACACCATCTCAGTCGTGACACTCTTATCATCTCTGTAATCTTTACTACACCTGCCATTCTTCTTATTCAATCATTTTCTAATATTTCAAACAGTGATATCCCCATAATCCACTTCAGCATTCTCATCTCTGTTCTCTCAAGCTTTGCTTCAAAGGCATCCTCTTCCACCAAACCTCTTCTCTCCATATCATCCTTCACTTTCTCAGAATATTAGTTTTCACAATTGACTGGATTCTCATTTTGTCTCAGGATACCTTGGATGAAGCAGAACTATTGTTGAAACGCCACAAGGAATTTGAGAATGTTTTATCTGCTCGAGCAGAAAGGCTGGAAAAGTTCATTCGCTCAGCTGATAAACTCATTCATTCCAACCACCCAGAAACCATCCTGATTACACAACGGAAGGATCAGGTATGTTGTGATGTTTGATACCAAGCGTTTGAATAAGCAGCACCTATTGTACATTGTAAAACTGTTCTATGTCATTTCATCTTCATTTTTAATCCTTTTTTATATACATAAAAAATAGGATAGTCGTATTTGCATGTATAAAAAGGTTCATCAGTATTGTTGTCATCATTTTTAATACTATTTATCTACCTTTTTACTTCTGGATTTCAGTTTTGAATTTAGAAAAAAAAATGTTTTTATTTGTAATGGTTATAGTTTACTTGGAAATAAGCATCTGGTATTATCTACGCTGACCAATTTCTATACAATGATCATTCATAATTTAAATTTTCATATTAATATCTTTTATTATGATATGAAGACAACGTATGTGTGTGCTTTCAGTGCCGAACTAAATTGCAACTAACTTAAAAAGAATATTTTGTTTAGCTTCTTCCATTTACTCTAAATGCCTTTGATCACCTCGAGTCCCAAATATCTTTCCCAGCTTTGTGAACGTCGAGCAGTGATCATTGATCTCAGCAAGGCGAGAAAAGAGATCCTTGTTGATTCGGTGGCTTATCAGAAATTCAAAGCTGATGTTCTTGAATTTGAAGACTGGATATCAGACAAGAAGGAAATCTCTCAAGATGAATCCTACAGAAGCCTGGTTTCCATCAAGAGGAAGCTTCAGGCACACCAAGTTTTGGAGAGTGAGGTCAGGTCAAATGAGAGTCGCTTCCAGTACCTGAAGAAAATTGCAGAAGGACTTATTCAAAAGAA
Organism: Palaemon carinicauda; assembly: GCF_036898095.1. Classification (NCBI taxonomy): domain Eukaryota; kingdom Metazoa; phylum Arthropoda; class Malacostraca; order Decapoda; family Palaemonidae; genus Palaemon; species Palaemon carinicauda. The sequence continues at coordinate 6,040,346 of NC_090746.1, forward strand.
ACATTACCACATGGAAAATATCGTCGTGATAGTAACTGAATTAGATGATAAATGGAAAGGACTGTGCACGAGCGTCAAGGAGAAAGGAATTAAGCTTAAGCAAGCAGAAGAAGAGTGCATCTTCAATGAAAAAATGGAAGAGGTCATGAAGAAAGTCAATGCCATTGAGAGGGTCCTCAAAGGATCCGAAGTCGCACATGACCTACGTTATGCTATTATTGTTCTGAATAAACACCAGAATCTAGAGAGAGATTTGGCAAACTTAGAAAAAATCATGAGTGAATTAAATGAAACTGCTGAGAACATGATCCAGGAGGGACACTTTGATGCTGATAACATACATGCTTCATCATTGATGTCGAAAGCAAAGTTTGATGAAATAAAGGTATGCTTTTCTTTATTAATACAAAAGTAATACTATGCTTTCAAAAATTTATTCATTATTCATACTGATATTATACATTTTGCATCAAATTATTTTGTATTGCAATAGGACACATTGCTACTTCAGATAACAGTTGCATTTTTAAATTTTTAACTGGCTAGTATGCTAAAGATGATTTCATTGTAACCTTTGTTTATAAAACTAGAAAAAATATAAATCTAACTTTATATACCCTATCTTTTAAGGCACTGGCTAGCCATCGACGTCTCAGTTTAGAAGATTCTCTGAAGGGTTTCAAGTTTATTTACGAAACGGATTTGGAGTTGCAGCTTCTTTCGGAATACGATCGCATAGCTTCATCGAAGGTGAGCGTTCGATTTTGGTAATTATTACTAATTTTATTATTACTAGCTATCCTACAACCTTAGTTGGAAAAGCATGACATAAAACTTTTCATAGCTTACATATGAAAGATCTGTTTTAATGTTGTTACTGTTCTTATAATATTTTATTTTAATTAATTATTACTTCTCCTATAGTTAATCTATTTCCTTATTTCCTTTCCTGACTGAGCTATTTTTCCCTGTTGGAGCCTTTGCGGTTATAGCATCCTCCTTTTCCAACTAAGATTGTAGCTTAACTAGTAATAATAATAACAATAATAATAATAATAATAATAATGATAATAATAAAAAAATAATTATAATAATAATAAAATAATAATAATAATAATAATAAAATTATTATAATAATAATAATAATAATAATAATAATAATAATAATAATAATAATAATAATAATAATAATAATAATAATAATAATAATATACCCCCTAACCTCCATCATGATAAAACTAAACTAATTAACTTAGCCTAATAACCTGTGTCTCATCAATAACTTGAATATTTTCCACGCACAGGAAATTGCGACTGACCTATCCGGGGCACGATTGATGATGGCAAAGCACCGGAAATTTAGATCTGATGTAGAGCATCACCAATTAAAATTTAATGAAATTCTCGAGAGGGGAAAGAGAATCATTGAGGAAAATAACTCTCATGTGCTGGAAGTAAGTATATGATAATAAGCGCCATCAAAAATAGATGGTTTGGTTCTGCGTGTCGTTTGAAAAAAATAGGCAATTTGAAATGTCAAAACAACTGAAACATGAATCAATATATATATATATATATATATATATATATATATATATATATATATGTATATATATATATATATATACATATATATATATAAACATATATATATATATATATATATATATATATACATACATATATATATTCTTTTATTTGCGTCATTTGAAAAATTAGGCCATTCAAAATTTCAAAACAACTAAAATATCAACATATATATATATATATATATATATATATATATATATATATATATATATATATATATATATATATATATATATATTATTTTTTTGTCATTTGATAGAAATTGGCCATTCAAAATTTCAGAAAAACTGAAGCATGAATTAATATATTTTTTTTTATTTGCGTCATTTGAAAAATTAGGCCATTTGAAATTTCAATACAACTGAAATATGAATAAACATATTTATTTTTATTTGCGTCATTTGAAAAATTAGGCCATTCAAAATTTCAAATCGACTGAATCATTAATCAATATATATATATATTTTTTTCATTTTCTTCATTTGAAAAATAAGGCCATTCAAAATTTCACAACAATTGAACCATGAATCAATATATATATATATATATATATATATATATATATATATATATATATATATATATATATATATATATTAATTTGCCTCATTTCGAAGTTTAGGCCATTGAAAATTTTAACAAAATCTGAAACACGAACTAATATATTCTTTTTATTTTCTTCATTTGAAAAGTGAGGCCATTCAAAATTTCAATACAACTGAACCATGAATCAATTTTTTTCTTAATAGGTTATTTGTATTGTTGATAAATAATCTATTTTTTTTTTATTTTAACAACAAGGCTGAAGAAGAGAAACTGGTTTATTTCTAGTTATTTGTAAATACACATTTATGAATCAATATTTTATTTTCTAAGAAGATTATTTGTATTGCTCTTAAATAATATTTTTTTTTAATTTTAACATCAATATTAGAAAAGGGAAACTTTGATTTATTTCAATGCTATTTGTAACTTCACATTTTCTATCAATGGCCAGTACAAGCAAAAAGTTCAGGTGAACAGTAACTTTGTTAATTTAACAATGATTTAAGTTGTCATCATGACCCCAAATATTTTGTGCAGTGTCTTGGGTAAATAAATTCATCACTAATTTATTTTAAACAGATACAAAATCGTGTAGAAATTCTCAAAGAAAGTTGGTCAGACCTCCAGGAAAACATTCTGAAACGAGATCAACTCTTAGACGACAACTTGAAAGTTCGAAACTGTCTGGCTGAGATCGAAGACTTGGAGAATTTGATCAACAAATCTAAGACAGAATTAATGGACCATGCTGGAGATGAAGTCGACTGTGGGAGAAAGAGCAAGGAGAGAAGTGATCGAAGCTGTAGTAGTAGCAGCAGCAGTAACAGCAGTCACAAAAGCAGCAATCGAGAAAGACGTAGTTCCAAAGATAAATCAGGTCCTAAACGTAAAAGCAGGAAAGGTAGGAGCAGTAGCAACAGCAGCCAAGATGATAGTAAGGATATTCCAAGGTATGAAGGAAAAGATAAAATGCGAAGTCGTAGCAGTAGCAGTAATAGTAGGAGTAGCAGTAGAAACAAGAGCAGGAAAAGTAGTAGAAGCCCTAGTGGGAGAAATGAAGATAGACAACGGAGTCAAAGTAGCAGTAGAAGTAGCAGTCACAGCAAGAGCCCTAAAAATACACATAGAAAAGGTCGTAATAGCAGCAAAAGCAGGAGCCGTAGCAGTAGCAGTAGCAGAAGCCATAGTGATGGCAGTAAATCTGAACCAAGACGTAAACAGAGACGAAGCAGAAATCGTAGTCATAGTAGCAGTAGCAGCAGAAGCCGAAGCAGGAGTCATAGTGATGAACGCAAGGAAACTTCGCACGACAGAAGTAGACGAAAGGAAAAGCTCATTAGCCCAAATCGTGATGCTCGTAGAAGACGTAGTAGAAGTAGCACCAGTCAGGATAGTGCCTCAGACAGTGAGAAGTGTCCAACCCAGAGGAGGAATGACTCTCCTGGCCGTGGTCGGAGACGGAACCGCATACGGAACCCCAAACTTCGAAAACATCGTAAGGGCAGCGGTCGGACCAATAGCAGTAGTAGTTGCAGTAGTAGCAGTGATGATAGTGAGGCACACGACACTGAAGAACTGTTGCTGAAGCACAAGGTAAGATCGAAAGAATCATAGAAAATATAGTGTGATAAGGGAAGAAATCGAAATGGTATATTATTCATAAAACATTGAACAGTTTCTTGTTTTATTAATGAAATAACTTCGGAGCAAAGTTCATTGATGATCTTGGATTCTTGAAGAATAACTTTAAATGGATTTAAGTGAATATAGCAGGTAGGTTAGAACCCAAACTTAATTATTTTCTATTTTATATCATTTATAGTATATTACTTATATTATTTACGACCTTGCACTCTCTACAAAGTCATTTCTCTTAGCATTAATGGAAGTCAAGATGAGTTGTGGCACTATTTATAATGTTTTTACAAATGTAACCCCAAATGAAATTACAAAATTGTGTTAATTACCTAATTTTTCTATCTTCCATTTATTTTTCGTTTATGCTCCAACAGATAGAGATTTTTATTTTAAATTTTTGCATAAAATACCACAAAGCAGCACATAACGTATCTCTTGCTCTACTACGTTGGCTTCCTATCTCTGGTTACGGTTCACTTTCCATTTGCCTACACATACACCGAATAGTCTGGCCTATAATTTACGTATTCTCCTGTCCTCATACACTTGACAACACTGAGATTACCAAACAATTCTTCTTCGCTCAAGAGGTTAACTACTACACTGTAATTGTTCAGTGGTTACTTTCCTCTTGGTAAGGGTAGAAGAGACTCTTTAGCTATGGTAAGCAGCTCTTATAAAAGAAGGACACTCCAAAATCAAACCATTGTTCTCTAGTCTTGGGTAGTGCCATAGCCTCTGTACCATAGTCTTTCACTGTCTAGGGTAGAGTTCTCTTAATCGAGCACACTATTCTGTATTATTTCTCTTCCCCTTGTTTTTTTTCAAGTTTTTATTGTGTATATATATGAAAAATCTAATTTAATGTTACTGTTCTTGAAATATTCTATTTTCATTGTTCATTACTCCTCTTGTAGTTTATTTATTTCCTTATTTCCTTTCCCCACTGGTCTATTTTTCCTTACTGGAGGCCTTGGGCATATAATATCCCTCTTTTCAAACTAGGGTTGTAGCTTGGTTATTCTATTCTATTTACCAAGACACTGCCCACAATTTCGGTGAGTAGCCGACATATAAAAAAGGGAACAAAAGGTGATCCTTCCACACTCTGCTCCTCCCAGCCTGACGAGGGTTTCAACCGAGTTTGGCTGGTAATGCTATGGGTCCACAGCACAAGTAATGATAATGATGATATTGATATTTTTCTCATTTTCAGGCCATCGATCAGGACATTCAGAAGTATAACGATGCTGTTGCGAAAATATCACTCACAGTAAACACACTTGACGAAGACAGCCATCCCGACGCGAGGGAACTTCAAGACCGCTTGCAGGTATTTCTCATTTCTAATGATAAATCGAATTAACGACAGAAATATGATTAAGTATATGGTGTTTTGTAAAGAAAGCTGCGTTAGCATGTCATTCATTTTATGATGTGTCTTTGGTTTGCTAGCATTAAAAGAAATATACGCAGTTTCCTTATATTCATAAAGTAGATATTCTTTTAGTTTTCAAATTTTTTACGAGCGCACACGCTTACACTCATGCCAAAATACACACACACACATACATATATATATATATATATATATATATATATATATATATATATATATATATATATATATATATATATATGTATATATATATATACATACATACTGTACATATAAATATATATATATATATATATATGCATATATATTGTATATATACATATATATATATATATATATATATATATATATATATATATATATATATATACATATATATATAAGTGTATGTGTGCGCTCGTATATACAGTATGTGCATAATTAGTCCACTAATTTCCACAGATGCTATAGTACACTTGATAAAAAATAATAAATTTTAACGAGACTCTTCTTCTTCCAAAGGCAATGGCAGAGAAGCTGGAGGATCTGAGAGAAGAACTGGGTCACAATCAGGTCAAAGTTCACCAGGGTCTTGACCTTCAACAGTATTTACAAGAAGTCAGAGATCTGAAAAGGTGGATAGCACAGCACAATCCATCTGTCACCTCATTGGATTATGAACAAGGCTATGAACACATTGTGGTTAGTTCAATAACAATGAAATCTATTTATCATTGTTGTTCAAGATAACAGAAAGATCTGATTGGAGAGGAGTAGTTCTTTTGCTTGGGGAGTATACTCAGGCATGCTGTTCTATGTTATTTCTCTTCTTTTTTTTTAAAGTTTTTATAATTTATTTGTCAAGGATCTTATCTAATGTTATCACTGTTCTTCAAATATTTTATTTTGATTGTTTATTCTTTTGTAGTTTATTTATTTCCTTCCCTCACTGGGCTATTTTTCCCTGTTGGAACCCTTGGGTTTATAGCTTCTTGCTTTTCCAAATAGGGTTATAGATTAGCTTGTATTAATGATAATAATAATAATAATAATAATAATAATAATAATAATAATAATAATAATGTAGGATTAGACAGTGAAGACTGTTTGCAGGTCATATTTTTTCATAAAACATTTATACAAAAAGTTTGAAATGAAATCAAAACGTTGTATGTGGTTAATATGAACCCCAAAAACGTTTATGATATAAACAAAGGAGATGCAATTTGTAGGATGTACAGTAGATGTTTGCTATATAATTTATAAAGAGCGATTGAAAGTCTCTGATAAAAGTGAGGCGCTTTTAAAGGCCGCTCATGAATGGCAGAGACAAGGGAGAGGGACATTGCCCTATCAAGCAGGACAATGCCCTAGAGACTGACCATGTATTATGATCAGTGCCGAAGACCCCTCTCCATCCAAGCTAGGATCAAGGAGGGCCAGACAATGGTTGCTGATGACTCAGCAGGTAGACCTGTAGGCACTCCCAATCACCCCATCCTTAGCTCACAAGGATGGTGATATTGCAGCGACCAAAGGTACTAACGAGATTGAGCGGGACTCGAACCCCAGTCTGGCGATTACCAGTCAGGGATGAAGTTAGAGAAAAGAGTAGATGGAGGTACAAAGAGATCAAATAGGAAAATGAGTTTTAAATGGAGTTTAGAATCATTTTGCATTGTATATGAATCAGTACAGATTAGAAAAAGAAGAGACTGCAGATACCAGCAATACTTTAGATCATGTAGCTAAAGAAGGTATTTGAGATTAAATGTGACCAACGGTAAGGTTATAAGAGTGAAAGGAAACCTGGAAAATATATATGAATATAAAAGGGTACCAAGGTACTTGAATTATCTATGGATTCTAGGAAGGTTATCTTGAGTCATCTCTCTATTATTAACTCCACCAACGAAGTAGGTAAGAGGTTGTGTTTGCCCCAGTTTGTCTGTTCGTTCGTTTGCTTGTTTGTGAACAACTTCCTGGCCACAATTTTACTCATTGAGTAGTGAAACTTTTAGGGATTAATTGTTATGTTGGGATGTGGAAGTGATTCAATTTTGAGGGTCATAAGTCAAAGGTCAAGGTCAAGATCGAGCAAAATGTCGACTGAATTAACCCCAAGTTCGCACATAGTTGTCACAGACTTCAAATACGCCTACGGTCTAAATTAATTCTGGGAAAGGCAAGCTGGTTTCAAGAAATATATAGTGGTGGCGGAGGTCTGCACTCTGAGTGCTTTTCTAGTTGAA
>NC_090746.1:6052749-6055249 GCF_036898095.1 Palaemon carinicauda
AATCTTCGAGGCTGGACGCATGTCTTACAAGCAACGATCAAAGATAAGGACGAACCTCGCAGCGTTGAAGAAGCGATCATGCTCAAAGTCGACAAGGAACAACTCAAGGCTGAGATTGAGTCCCGCAAGGAGGACGTTAGCAAGGTTATTGAAAGTGGTCGATTGATAGTGGAGGACAGTAGCAGTCATTCTGAAAGTGAATCAAGTTCGGATGTAAGTTTACGTTTTACTTAGTCAGAGTGCGAGTGAATTAAATAATAAAGTATAATATAATTAATAAAACTTTGGCTTTAAGACGAAATGAGGAAGCCAAGCTTGAGAGAATAGAGATGAGAATGCTAAGGTGGATTATGGAAAATGATGAAATAAGAAGAATGGCAGGCATAGTAAAGATTACAGAGATGATAAGAGTGTCACGATAGAGATGGTGTGGTCATGTGTTGAGGATGGATGTTGGTGAGGGAGTGAGGAGGGATTGGGAGGAACCTGTAAGGGGGATGGAATAGATCAAGATGGAGGCAGAGAGTTAGATGGCGAGATAAGGTGAAGGATGATATAGATAAAAGAGGTTTGGTGGAAGAGGAGGCCTTTGAGAGAAGGCATTAGAGAGGGCGCATCAGGCAACCGACCCTTTAATGTAGGAATAACGGTGGAGAAGAAGAAGAAGAAGAAGATAAAAAGGGAGAATTAAATGGCGAGATAAGGTGAAGGATGATATGGAGAGAGGGGGTTTGGTGGAAGAGGATGCCTTTGATGGAAGGTATTGGAGAGGGCGCATCAGGCAACCGACCCCTTAACGTAGAGATAATGGTGGGAAAAGAAGAAGAAAAGTAAACATAATAAAGGTTTACAGTTACATAACTACTGGTATCTTTAATATTTTCCAATTTGATGGCACCTACTGTATGTACTTATAATTAGATTTGGTGCTCATTCTTGCAATCCAGGTTATGAAATTGGCATTTATTAAAACAGATTATTGACTATAGATTCATTGTACATGATTTGTTATGCATTATTTTATGAATTTTGTCAAGAATATATAAATTTTCACTAAATTCTGTTTTCAGTGTTACATATTCAGTTTCAAATAATATAAAAAATTAAATTAAATGAAAGATATTGATAGCTATGTTATTTTCTTAGCAGTTAATCTATTCGTTCATTCATTTAATTAATTTCTGCTATATTCTGTTTTCAGTGTCACATATTCAGTTTCAAATGATATAAAAAATTAAATTAAACGAAAGATATTGCTAGAGAATATGGTGTTTTCTTATCTGTTAAGCTATTAGTTCATTCATTTAATTAATTTATACTATATTCTGTTTTCAGTGTCATATATTCAGTTTCAAATTATATCAAACGAAAGACATTGAGAGAGAATATAGTGTTTTCTTGTCAATTAAGCTATTCGTTTATTCATTGAATTAATTTCTAATATATTCTGTTATCTGTGTCACATATTTAGTTTCAAAGAATATACAAAATTAAATTAAACGGAAGACATTGATAGAGAATATGGTGTTTTCTTATCAGTTAAGATATTCGTTCAGTCATTTAATTAATTTCTACTCTATTCTGTTTTCAGTGTCATATATTCAGTTTCAAATAATATTAAATTAAACGAAAGACATTGATACAGAATATGGTTTTCTTGTCAGTTAAGCTATTAGTTCATTCATTTAATTAATTTCTACTATATTCCGTTTTCAGTGTCATATATTCAGTTTGAAAAAATTTAAAACATTGATAGAGAATATAGTGTTTTCTTATCAGTTACGCTGATGCACTAATACTATTCGTTAATTATTCAATTATCCATCAACACAAGTACAATAAAATCTCTATCTTTCAGTCCAGCGACAGTGACACTGTTAATAATGACAAACCACTATCAGAAGAGATCAAGAACGAAATTAAAGGTCTTTCAAAAGAATGGACTGACCTGTTTAAAAAATTGGACAATCAAGTTCGTGGACTGGAGAGCGTGAAGGATATCATTGACTTTGATGCCAAGATAAAGAGAATCCTGGCCAAGATCAGGATTAAGGTACGTGTGTAGATCATCCTTGAAGGATGCTAAGAAAGTTTTGATGACATATTGCTAACTATTATTATTATCATTATTATTATTATTATTATTATTATTATTATTATTATTATTATTATTATTACTTCCTAAGCTACAACCCTAGATGGAAAAGCAGGATGCTATAAGCCCTGGGGCTCTAACACGGAAAATAGCCCAGTGAGGAAAGGAAACAAGGAAAAATAAAATATCTTTAGAACAGTAACATTAAAATAAATATTTCCTATATAAACTACAAAAACTTTAACAAAACAAGACGAAGAAAATTTAGATAAAATAGTGTGCCCGATTGTATCCTCAAGCAAGACAAATCTAACCAAGGCCAGTGGAAGACCATGGTACAGAGGCTATGGCACTACCCAAGACTAAAGAACAATGGTTTGATTTTGGAGTGTCCTTCTAAGAATG
>NC_090746.1:6057749-6065249 GCF_036898095.1 Palaemon carinicauda
ATTCACAGATTTCGGACCACCGCCAAAGGATGATGTTGATATAAAAAAATGCAAATCCGGATCTAGAATCCGGATCAGGAACCGGATCATCACCAAAAGTTAAAGGAATCGACCGTGGCTTAAGATTTATCTGTGGTGGAAATTTCGTCAAAATTCATCAAGTTTGTTTTGAAGTTATCTTTAAAATGTACAGTAAATCCCGATTTACAATCTGGATCCGGATCATCTCCAATATTTAATGGGGTCGTCCATAACTTAATATCTATTTGTGGTGAAAATTTCGTCGAAATCCGTCGATTTCTTTTGACGTAGTCAACAAAATTGTGAAAATGCAAATCCGGACTCTGTAAAATTTAATGGGGTCATCCATGACCTAAGGTCTATATATGGTAAGTTTTCCGTTAAAATTTGTTGGGTAGTTTTGACGTAATCCTATCCACAGACACACTGACAAATAAATAAATAAATATATAGATAACCCGACTTGAAAACATAATCTCCTTAGCGGAGGTAATTATGTATTTAAAAATCTGTTTTTTAACTTTATGTTCTAAGTGTGTCCAACAATGGTCGCGCATGCACTATCCTAAAAAGTCAATCTAGTCTTTTCTTTGCAAATTCATTCCACCAGAACTAGTAGTAACCGTTGGTTTGTAGATTTTACATCGAGGTTTATTTCAGCCCTTTATAATTTCTATTTCTTTTCAGGTTAAACAAATGGAACATGAAGGGAGAGTCCTCAAAGATACACAGCCACAGGCCAAAATCCATATATCATCGAAGCTCTCCAAAATGAACGAAGCGTTTGCCGCGTTCCTCAAGAAATCTGAAGGTCGTCGAAGAAACCTGCACCTTGCAGAACGAATAAAGGACTTCTTTGATCAGTATGAAGAACTAATGTAAGAATGCTTAGTCAGGTTGTTTTCGTTGTAGCATAGATTTTCAGGTTTCTTTAGCAGCAGTCAATTAATGTACTTCTAAGAAATAAGATATCAATGAATTAATTGAAAACTGTATATAGGAGTATATACTCTCTATATCAATCAGAAATAAAAACTCCCTCCTTTAAAACCAGAACAGTGAATGAATGTACGTCTAAGAAATAAGTAAATATCAATGGGATGATTAATTGTGACTGTATATATGACTATATACTCTCTACACAAATCAGAAATGAAAATTCTCTCCTATAGAACCAGAACAGTGAATGAATGTACGTCTAAGAAATAAGAAAATATCAATGCAATGATTAATTGAAAACTGTATATAGGAGTATATACTCTCTATATGAATCAGAAATAAAAACTCCCTCCTATAGAACCAGAACAGGTACAGTTTCTTCTCATTACCATTCTGTATAGGTTTAACAAATCAATTTTTTTCAGTAGCAACGGAATACATTAGCCCAGACACACTTTCCGCTATACAGTACTAGGAGAATATCTAACCATCCTTTACATTCAGATCTTCCCAGGCAATAACATCCTGTTCGTAATACTAGTCATTTTTTTTTTTTAGCGAGGCAGATTTGCACCAATTCGCAGCGGTGCGCTTTTAGCTCGGAAAAGTTTCCTGATCGCTGATTGGTTGGACACGATAATTCTAACCAATCTGCGATCAGGAAATCATCCGAGCTAAAAGGGCACCGCTGCGAGTCGGTGCAAATGCGCCTATTTAAAAGAAAGTGACGATAGGTATGCAGTTGATCATAAGAGTCTTGCCTTTTCCATCATGAGGCTCAATACTATACAGTATTCTAGAAGTTTTATTCCAGCTGTGACCATGTTGTGGAATGGGGTTCCTAATCGGGTAGTTGTATCGGTAGGACTTCAAAAGTTCAAACTTACAACAAATGTTTTTATGTTGAACAGGCTGACGTAAATATAATAGAAATGTAGGTTTTATTGTTGTTACTGTTCTTGAAATATTTCATTTTAATTGTTCATTACTTCTGATATAGTTTATTAACTTCCTTATTTCCTTTCCTCACTGGGCTATTTTTCACTGTTGGACCACTTGGGGTATAGCATCCTGCTTTTCCAACCAGGGTTGTAGCTTAACTAATAATAATAATAATAATAATAATAATAATAGCTCTAGAACAGGAGCAGTTCCTTATCATTACCATTCTGAACAGGTTTAACAAATCCTTTTTTCAGTAGTAACTGAATATTTTTGTTCATACACACTTTCTGCTATACAGTACTAAAGATAAAAGACTCATAAAGATATTACATGGGTAGCGGTGGCCTGTTGGAAACATCCCTGCCTGGTGATCGCCAGACAAGGGTTCGAGTCTTGCTCAAACTTGTTAGTTCCTTTGGTCGCTGCAACCCCATCCATCCTTGCGCGCTATGGATGGGGCGTTTGAGGGAGCGTATAGGTCTACCTGCTGAGTCATCAGCTGCAATTGCTTGGCCTTCCCCGGTCCTAGCTTGGGTGGAGCGAAAGCTAGGGCGCTGGTAATATATATAAATATTATCAGTCTCTGGGGCATTGTCCTCCTAGCTAGGGCAATGTCACTGTCCCTTGCCTCTGCCATTCATGAGTGGCCCTTAAAACCCGAAACTGTGCCGATTTTAGTTTGCTGAAACTCCAGACTGGTAATTTCTTAAAATTTGTTTCCTTCCACGACAGGTCTTGGTCGTACGAAATGCTAGCAAAGATGACGTCACCAGATCTTCCCAGAAACATCTCCGGCTCAGAGTCGGTCCTTTCTCGTCACGCCCAATACAAGACTGAACTAGACCAACAAAGAGAGCAGTTCGAGAAATTCACAGAGAGCGGCTGGGCTTTGATTAATGAAGAGCATTTCATGAAACGTGAAATAAAACACAGAATTAAGAGTTTGGAAGCTCGCGGGCTTCTGTTGATGAACACCTGGAAAGCAAGATTGGTCATCTACAAGTGTAACTTAGACGTGAGGGTGAGTGTTTGACCATCAAATTATTTTTTGGTATCTATAATTTCTATATAACCTTCCAAGTATACATGAATACTAATATGAGAGAGAGAGAGAGAGAGAGAGAGAGAGAGAGAGAGAGAGAGAGAGAGAGAGAGAGAGAGAGAGAGAGAGAGATTGATTTGAAGTTTTCAGAGGGAGAGAGAGAGAGAGAGAGAGAGAGAGAGAGAGAGAGAGAGAGAGAGAGAGAGAGAGAGAGAACTCTATTCTTGAGTTCTTTCAGTTGAAAAAAAATCGTGGTTTTGGACGCAAATAAAAATGTAATCCATTGAAATAGCAAAAATGAAATAATCAATGACTTTATCCTAGAAATAATGTTACTAAATTTCATGAGATACCTTAGGAGAAGTTTTCTCAGACTGGTGAATATATAAAGACAACAGACAATTATTTAAGGTTTTATTTCTCGTAACGTAAAGAAAAAAAAAGATTATTGATTTTCACTAAACTGTTGGTTTGCTCACTTTCATCAGTAAGTTTGGTCACATTCATTTTTATACATCCATTATTATTCAAAAATTTGTTTAACTATTCATAATAATATCTAAATTAATTGACTCCTGTTGTATTCTTCTTCCCCACCGTGTGCATTAAGGGGTCGGTTGCCTGATGCGCCTTCTCCAATGCCTTCTATCAAATGCATCCTCTTCCATCAAACCTCTTCTCTCCATATCAACCTTCATCTTATCTCACCATCTAATTCTCTGCCTCCCTCTTGATCTTCTTCCCCTAACAGATTCTTCCCAAGCCCTCCTCACTCCCTCCCCACCATCCATCCTCACCACATGCCCACACCATCTCAGTCGTGACACTTATCACAAATCAAATTCCTAATACTGTTTAGATAAAGGTTACCCAGTTTTAGTTCCGAAAAATGTCCACTGTGTCCATATCCATCCTGTTCGTAATACTAGGCATACAGTTAACTCTAATAGTCAGGCCTTCTCCATCATGAAGTTTGATACTACACAATACTCTAGAAGTTTTATTCCAGCTTGATAGGGCAATGTCACTGTCCCTGGCCTCAGCCATTCATGAGCAGACTTTAACCCTTTAATATCAGAACCATTACACTGTTTTATGATTGATGGCTTCTCTTATTTACTAGATCTATCTACGAGATGCGAGGGAGTTTGAGGAATGGGTGAAGTCTGAAGAACGGATGCTGAAGACTGAGGATCTTGGACAGTCAGTTGAAGAAGTTGAAGACCTCATTCGAAGACACGAAGCATTCCTCGCATTAGTAGAGTCTCGAAGTCATAATCTCTGCAATATCACTAGACTCACGTCTGTAAGTATTCACTTATAACCCTTGCATGGGTTTTACTGTGGATTGTGTGGTGATTATTTCAATGTGATTTTGTATAAATTGCAAAGAACATTTTGTATACTTATTCTCGTTGGTTGATCATACTTTAAACATTGGAATTATTTAGAAATATGACAAATTTTTCAATATTTAAAAGAACTAAGTGTTTTTATGATCCCATAAGAATTGTACTGAAAATTTGTTATACTTATTCCTGTTGGCTGATCATTCTTTAAACAGTATAATTATTTATAATTATGACAGATTCTCTAATATCTAAAAAAAAAATAAAAGTGTTTTGGTAAAATACTGATTCTGTAAAAAAAAAAAAAAATATGCCCCTTACTGTACAAATTCACCCATCTGAAAATTCTCATTTCCCCATTGACTATACTTAATTTGAAAAAGTAATCAATTATATTGATTCTTCTGACAAACTAAAGCGGTGATAACTCGTATTCTATAAATAAATCAACTTATTTGCGACATGAATCAAACCTGTTTGCTGAGGGGTTTTGCAGGTGATACAGTAATTATGATGGATTTTAGGGAATCAATAACTCTGGAAAAATTGACCCCAGAAATAATCCAACAATTTGTAAAAAGATCTGAAATTACTTTTATCTAAGAATCCTTTACAGTCAGTTTTACTTTATTAAATAATTAAGTATTTAATGTATATTGTATATTGTATAATGTATATTGTTTGTTAATTATTTAATACATCTTATTTGCTGAAGTTAGTTGTGTTAGACCTTGCATAGACATCTTCTAAATATTCCTGAAACATCATATTTATCTATATATCTTTTTACAGATAGAAGAAAATTTCCAGGCCCAGAAAATACTGGAAAGCACTTCGCTGGAAGAAGGGAAAAGAATGGACAAAGAACTTGCTCAGAAGATGGAGGAATCAACCAGAAGGATAGAAGAGGAAGAGAGGCAAAGAGAAAAGGAGAAACAGAGACGTAGATCAAGAAGCAGCAGTAGCAGCAGTAGTAGTAGTAGTGGTGGTGGTGATGAAAGAGAAAAGAAAGATGAATTTGAGAGCCAAAATGAAACTTCGGACTTCGCCGATGATACCACAGACGCGTGTAATCATAAACCAATCAAGATTGTGGTAACAGAATTCCATGATGTCCATGAGGAGGATTCCAGTCCAGTTACCAGTCAGTCTACAGAAGTGGCAGAGACTGAATTCCATGATGCAATAGAAGACGATACCTGCCCAGTTATTTCAAGCCAAGTCGAGGTGGGTAGTTATAAATTTGAAGATCCAATCGGTGAAAATGGCAGTCTGTGGCCTACAGGCCAGGAGAGTGGCCTACAGGCCGAGAAGGCGGTGAATCTAGGAACACCTAGAGGTTCTACGAGTAGTGAGAGTAGCAGTGATGATAACGAATGCTTCGTGGATGTGTCTGAGGCCCACGGCAACACGGATAAAAAATTTACCTCTACGAGTAGTGGAGAGAACTCCGGCGATGGTCAAAAGAAAAAACACAAGAAGAAGAAGAAGAAGAGTAAGAAGGATAAGAAAAAAGATAAAAGGGATTGTAAAGTCATGTGAAGTGCTGTAAAATCTCAACGAAATTTATTTTAACATCAGAGATGTGATAATTACTAAATGGGTCGTTTATATATAAACTATAATTGATTATACTCACTGTTTCGCGTTTTTACAAGGCGGATATCATCTCGATGTCACAATTGTAATGTTACAAGCATCTATTATAAAACACAATGATTTTTCTCTAATTTCTTATTACCTCCGGCAACGAAGTTGGAAGGTTATGTTTTACCCCCTGTTTGTGTGTTTGTTTGTGTGAATGTTTGTGAAAAGCTTCCTGGCCACAATTTTAATCGTATAGTAATGAAACTTGCAGGGATTAACTGTTATGTAAAACCTGGAAATGATTAAATTTTGAAAGGTCAAGGTCATGGTCAAGCAAAATGTCCAATTCACGTAATCAGACATATGCTTGGACATCGTTGTCACAGAGACTTCAAACTTGGTTCATATTTGAGTGTATAAAAATCCACGCCAATTAATACATGTTCAGGTCAAAGGTCAAGGGCAAGGTCGAGTAATAAGCTGCCGCGTTGGAGGTCTGCGCTCTACTGAATGCCCCTCTAGTTGGGAATGTTCCTACAATTTATGAGTGTTTCACAATACTGTAATAGGTATTTTTTTTCAAATATCTTAGCATTTTTGTAAGACTGGTTGATTTTCGTCTTCCACGTATGTTAGAACCATTAATTGTAGTAATATATAACTGTCCAATCTTATCTTTATTGGGTGACCACTTAAACAATAGGTTTTTATGATTGAAAGTTTTTGAGAACTCACACAAACTGAAAGTGAATGTAGATACTACTTTGATTTCTTTTTATTTTATAATCCGGAATAAATGCATTCAATTTTATCAGTAAATAGGGAAATGTATTACTGATTCATTAAATTTGCTCTTGAACAATATCAAGAACAAATCTTTAATTATTTTCAATTTTGTCATTTTAAATCTTTTACTCCTGTCCCTGGGGTTTAAATCTTTATCATACTATTGTTCATAAGAGAGAATTTTGTGTTCTTGGAATTTTTCAAATACATGTGAAACAAAAACAAAAATATATATATATATATATATATATATATATATATATATATATATATATATATATATATATATATACTTTACAAATAATTTTCGCAATGATTTTTGTTCCGTTTCAGAAAAATAAAAGTTATTGTATTTTGAAGTGTTTAATTTCATACTTCTTTAGCAAGTTTCTCACAATTAGCCAATGATTCAGTATCGTGCAGAGAAGGTTTAAAGGCCGCTCATGAATGGCAGAGAAAAAGGACTGTGACATTGCCCTATCGAGCAGGATAATACCCTAGAGACTGCCCATTTATACATATGATCAGCACCCAAGCCCACTCTCCATCCAAGCTAGGGCCAAGGAGGGCCAGGTAATGGATGCTGGTGACTCAGAAGATAGACCTATACGCTCCCCCAGGACCCACTGGGACCCCAAACACCCATTCTCAGCTCACAAGGATGGTGTGTTGTAGTGACCAAAGAAACTAACGAGTTTGAGCGGGACTCGAACCCAGGTCTGGGGATCACCAGGCAAGGACGGTACTAACAGGGCTTCTATTCAGTGTGCCGGTTTTTATACAGCATATGAACTTTAAACCTTTTTCCCAAGTAGCCAGGGCAGTGTCTAA
>NC_090746.1:6070249-6127749 GCF_036898095.1 Palaemon carinicauda
TATATATATATATATATATATTTATATAGTTTGTATGTATGTATGTATATATATTCATATATATACATATACAGTATATGTATATATACATATATATATATATATATATATATATATATATATATATATATATATATATATATATACATTATATATATATATATATATTACAGTATATATATATGTATATATATATGTGTGTGTGTGTGCGTGTGTGTTCTCCGTTGCAGTAAGAATTTATTCGGTGCTGTTTTGGTATGTGATCTTATTTATGGCGTCATCTCAGAAATTCAAAATATGCACTAAATAGAAAATGGAGTGATTATTCAAAAGTGTCCTATTTTATGGACACATTTGAGTAATTACTCATATTTTTAATTCAGTACATATTTTGAATTTCTGAGATGACGCCATAAATGAATTCGCATACCAAAACAGCACCTTTTTTTTTTTTACTTAGTGATTTAAATAGAGGAAAAAACACAACATTATACCATGAATTTATTTATATGCATAAAAAAGATAGTAGTGTTGGTTTTAGTCCTAATGTCGTGGTTTGTCTTACTATCTTTAATTATACAAAAGATTAGAAAGAATGTTCGTTATCTCATTGTCACTATCAGCAACCTACTGATAAACACTACTTGCTGCTTTAACTATGTATCTTCTCACCTCCTTTGAAATGTAACAATCATCATCATTGTGCACAGCTTTCTCAATATGAAGAGATAGGCCTATGTCTAACAATAAAGAATACTCTTTTTTTTATTCCCCGAATTATTTCCTAATTTTTACCTCCGCCAACGAAGTTGGAAGGGGGTTATGTTTTCGCCCCTGTTTGTATGTTTGAGTGTGTGTGTGTGTGTGTGTGTTTGAGTGTGTGTGTGTGTGTGTGTGTGTGTGTGTGTGTGTGTGTGTGTTTGCTTGTGAACAGTTTCCTGGCCACAATTTTAATCGTAATGAAACTTGTAGGGGTTAACTGTTATATAATTAGCTGGAAATTATTAAATTTTGAAAGTTCAAGGTCAAAAGTCAAATTCAAGGTCAAAAGTCAAGATCAATGTCAAAGGTCAAGGTCACGGTCAAGCAATATGTCCAATTCACGTAATCAGCCATAAGTCGGATATCGTTGTCGCAGAAACTTCAAACATGGTTCATATATGAGTGTATAAAAATCCACGCCAATTAATACAGCTTAAGGTCAAAGGTCAAGGTCGTGGAAAAGGTCGAGAAATAAGCAGCCGCGGCGGAGGTCTGCGCCCTAATGAGTCCCCTTCTAATTTTTGTATGTTATTCTTCTAATCTTGTATTGGTCAGCAATTAACAATGAAGTTTACATTGCATATTTTCGTCGTCAACTGATTGTGGGCTCTTCACTAACGAACTGTAATCGATCTTGATATTTTCTAAGAAATCTTGTCGCCTCACAGTCAATATTTTCAAATTCCTAGTGACTGTATGAATACATTACGATGCTCAATGTACATTGGTACAATGTCTCGACTGGTACTAGACATTTTCGGGCGGACATTTTGATTATCTTTTAGAGATTGATCACCTTCTAGAAATGCATACATTGTTAAAAATTTGCCGTAGTAAAAAGGTAAATGCCTGGCAACATTTATTCCTGGTATTATACCGTTTTAAAAACAGATATATTTACGTAAAGAAGTAATATTACAGTCACCAACCCGTAAAAGATAATAACAAAGTAAAGTAAAATTACGGTCGCCTGTATTTGACTGAAATACGACTGAGAACAGAGTAATTTTTCGGTGAATTTCCGATTAAAATTACGTTTTCTTTTTAAGTGTAGTTCATTAGTAAACCGAGAAACTCAGTCTTTACTGTTGACAGTAATCTGAAAATCCTTATAAGCTATGAATGGAGGGTTTGGAGGAGCCAATAGGACTACCTACTAAGTCATCAGCAGTCACTGCCTGGTCATCCCTGGTCCTAGTTTGGTTGGAGAGGAGGCTTGGGCACTGATCATATGTATATATGGTCAGTCTCTAGGGCATTGTTACTGTCCCTTGCCTCTGCCATTCATGAGCAACCTTTAAACATTGGGTTCATTCTTGAAAGTGCTTCTAGCGTCAAGTATATCGTACTCTTACTGAAATATCCTAAGTACATCGTACTCTTACTGAAATATCCTAAGTACATCGTACTCTTACTGATATATCCTAAGTACATCGTACTCTTCCTGAAATATCCTAAGTACATCGTACTTTTACTGAAATATCCTAAGTATATCGTACTTTACTCTTACTGAAATATCCTAAGTATATCGTACTCATACTGAAATATCCTAAGCACATCGTACTCTTACTGAAATATCCTAAGTACATCGTACTCTTACTGAAATGTCCTATGTATATCGTACTCTTACTGAAATATCCTAAGTACATCGTACTCTTACTGAAATATCCTAAGTATATCGTACTCTTACTGAAATATCTTAAGTATATCGTACTCTTACTGAAATATCCTAAGTACATCGTACATTTACTGAAATAACCTAAGTACATCGTACTCTTACTGAAATATCCTGAGTATATCGTACTTTTACTGAAATATCCTAAGTACATAGTACTCTTACTGAAATATCCTAAGTATACCGTACTCTTACTGAAATATCCTAAGTACATAGTACTCTTACTGAAATATCCTAAGTATATCGTACTCTTACTGAAATATCCTAAGTATATAGTACTTTTACTGAGATATCCTAAGTATATCGTACTTTTACTGAAATATCCTAAGTATATCGTACTCTTACTGAAATATCCTAAGTATATAGTACTTTTACTGAAATATCCTAAGCATATCGTACTCTTACTGAAATATCCTAAGCATATCGTACTTTTACTGAAATATCCTAAGTACTTCGTACTCTTACTGATATATCCTAAGTACATCGTACTCTTACTGAAATATCCTGAGTATATAGTACTTTTACTGAAATATCCTAAGTATATCGTAATCTTACTGAAATAACCTAAGTATATCGTACTTTTACTGAAATATCCTAAGTATATCGTACTTTACTCTTACTGAAATATCCTAAGTATATCGTACTCTTACTGAAATATCCTAAGTACATCGTAATCTTACTGAAATATCCTAAGTACATCGTACTCTTACTGAAATATCCTAAGTATATCGTACTCTTACTGAAATATCGTAAGTATATCTTACTTTTACTGAAATATCCTAAGTACATCGTACTCTTACTGATAAATCCTAATTATATCGTACTTTACTCTTACTGAAATATCCTAAGTATATCGTACTTTACTCTTACTGAAATATCCTAAGTATATCGTACTCTTACTGAAATATCCTAAGTATATCGTACTTTTACTGAAATATCCTAAGTACATCGTACTCTTACTGAAATATCCTAAGTACATCGTACTCTTACTGAAATATCCTAAGTATATCGTACTTTACTCTTACTGAAATATCCTAAGTACATCGTACTCTTACTGAAATATCCTAAGTACATCGTACTCTTACTGAAATATCCTAAGTATATCGTACTTTACTCTTACTGAAATATCCTAAGTACATCGTACTCTTACTGAAATATCCTAAGTACATCGTACTCTTACTGAAATATCCTAAGTACATCGTACTCTTACTGATATATCCTAAGTACATCGTACTCTTCCTGAAATATCCTAAGTACATCGTACTTTTACTGAAATATCCTAAGTATATCGTACTTTACTCTTACTGAAATATCCTAAGTATATCGTACTCATACTGAAATATCCTAAGTACATCGTACTCTTACTGAAATATCCTAAGTACATCGTACTCTTACTGAAATGTCCTATGTATATCGTACTCTTACTGAAATATCCTAAGTACATCGTACTCTTACTGAAATATCCTAAGTATATCGTACTCTTACTGAAATATCTTAAGTATATCGTACTCTTACTGAAATATCCTAAGTACATCGTACTTTTACTGAAATAACCTAAGTACATCGTACTCTTACTGAAATATCCTGAGTATATCGTACTTTTACTGAAATATCCTAAGTACATAGTACTCTTACTGAAATATCCTAAGTATACCGTACTCTTACTGAAATATCCTAAGTACATAGTACTCTTACTGAAATATCCTAAGTATATCGTACTCTTACTGAAATATCCTAAGTATATAGTACTTTTACTGAGATATCCTAAGTATATCATACTTTTACTGAAATATCCTAAGTATATCGTACTCTTACTGAAATATCCTAAGTATATAGTACTTTTACTGAAATATCCTAAGCATATCGTACTCTTACTGAAATATCCTAAGCATATCGTACTTTTACTGAAATATCCTAAGTACTTCGTACTCTTACTGATATATCCTAAGTACATCGTACTCTTACTGAAATATCCTGAGTATATAGTACTTTTACTGAAATATCCTAAGTATATCGTAATCTTACTGAAATAACCTAAGTATATCGTACTTTTACTGAAATATCCTAAGTATATCGTACTTTACTCTTACTGAAATATCCTAAGTATATCGTACTCTTACTGAAATATCCTAAGTACATCGTAATCTTACTGAAATATCCTAAGTACATCGTACTCTTACTGAAATATCCTAAGTATATCGTACTCTTACTGAAATATCCTAAGTATATCTTACTTTTACTGAAATATCCTAAGTACATCGTACTCTTACTGATAAATCCTAATTATATCGTACTTTACTCTTACTGAAATATCCTAAGTATATCGTACTCTTACTGAAATATCCTAAGTATATCGTACTTTTACTGAAATATCCTAAGTACATCGTACTCTTACTGAAATATCCTAAGTACATCGTACTCTTACTGAAATATCCTAAGTATATCGTACTTTACTCTTACTGAAATATCCTAAGTACATCGTACTCTTACTGAAATATCCTAAGTACATCGTACTCTTACTGAAATATCCTAAGTATATCGTACTTTACTCTTACTGAAATATCCTAAGTACATCGTACTCTTACTGAAATATCCTAAGTACATCGTACTTTTACTGAAATATCCTAAGTATATCGTACTTTACTCTTACTGAAATATCCTAAGTATATCGTACTTTACTCTTACTGAAATATCCTAAGTATATCGTACTCTTACTGAAATATCCTAAGTATATCGTACTTTACTCTTACTGAAATAACCTAAGTATATAGTACTTTTACTGAAATATCCTAAGTATATCGTACTCTTACTGGAATATCCTAAGTATATCGTACTCTTACTGAAATATCTTAAGCACATCGTACTCTTACTGAAATATCCTAAGTACATCGTACTCTTACTGAAATATCCTAAGTACATCGTACTCTTACTGAAATATCCTACGTACATCATACTTTTACTGAAATATCCTAAGTATATCGTACTTTACTCTTACTGAAATATCCTAAGTATATCGTACTTTACTCTTACTGAAATATCCTAAGTACATCGTACTCTTACTGAAATATCCTAAGTACATCGTACTTTTACTGGAATATCCTAAGTATATCGTACTTTACTCTTACTGAAATATCCTAAGTATATCGTACTCTTACTGAAATACCCTAAGTATATCGTACTTTACTCTTACTGAAATAACCTAAGTATATAGTACTTTTACTGAAATATCCTAAGTATATCGTACTCTTACTAAAATATCCTAAGCACATCGTACTATTACTGAAATATCCTAAGTACATCGTACTCTTACTGAAATATCCTAAGTACATCGTACTCTTACTGAAATATCCTAAGTACATCGTATTCTTACTGAAATATCCTAAGTACATCGTACTCTTACTGAAATATCCTAAGTACATCGTACTCTTACTGAAATATCCTAAGTAAATCGTACTCTTACTGAAATATCCTAATTATATCGTACTCTTACTGAAATATCCTAAGTATATCGTACTCTTACTGAAATATCCTAAGTACATCGTACTCTTACTGATATATCCTAAGTACATCGTACTCTTACTGAAAAATCCTAAGTATATAGTACTTTTACTGAAATATCCTAAGTATATCGTACTCTTACTGAAATAACCTAAGTATATCGTACTTTTACTGAAATATCCTAAGTATATCGTACTTTACTCTTACTGAAATATCCTAAGTATATCGTACTATTGATGAAATATCCTAAGTACATCGTACTCTTACTGAAATATCCTAAGTATATCGTACTCTTACTGAAATATCCTAAGTATATCGTACTTTTACTGAAATATCCTAAGTACATCGTACTCTTACTGAAAAATCCTAATTATATCGTACTTTACTCTTACTGAAATATCCTAAGTATATCGTACTCTTACTGAAATATCCTAAGTATATCGTACTTTTACTGAAATATCCTAAGTATATCATACTCTTACTGAAATATCCCAAGTGCATCGTACTCTTACTGAAATATCCTAAATATATCGTACTCTTACTGATATACCCTAAGTATATCATACTTTTGCTGAAATATCGTAAGTATATCGACTTTTACTGAAATATCCTAAGTATATCGTACTCTTTTACTGAAATACCCTAAGTATATCGTACTTTTATTGAAATATCCTAAGTACATCGTACTCTTACTGATATCTCCTAAAATATCATACTTTTACTGAAATATCCTAAGTATATCGACTTTTACTGAAATATACTAAGTATATCAACTTTTACTGAAATATCCTAAGTATATCGTACTCTTACTGAAATATCCTAAGTATATAGTACTCTTACTGAAATATCCTAAGTATATCGTACTCTTACTGAAATATCCTAAGTATATCGTACTCTTACTGAAATAACCTAAGAATATAGTACTCTTACTGAAATATCCTAAGTATATCGTACTCTTACTGAAATATCCTAAGTATATCGTACTCTTACTGAAAAATCCTAAGTATATCGTACTCTTCCTGAAATATCCTAAGTATATCGTACTCTTACTGAAATATCCTAAGTATATCGTACTTTTACTGAAATAACCTAAGTATATAGTACTCTTACTGAAATATCCTAAGTATATCGTACTCTTACTTAAATAACTAAAGTATATAGTACTTTTACTGAAATATCCTAAGTATATCGTACTCTTACTGAAATATCCTATGTATATCGTACTCTTACTGAAATATCCTAAGTACATCGTACTCTTACTGAAATATCCTAAGTATATAGTACTTTTACTGAAATATCCTAAGTATATAGTACTTTTACTGAAATATCCTAAGTATATCGTACTCTTACTGAAATATCCTAAGTATATCGTACTTTTACTGAAATATCCTAAGTATATTGTACTCTTACTAATATATCCTAAGTATATCATACTTTTCCTGAAATATCCTAAGTATATCGACTTTTACTGAAATATCCTAAGTATATCGTACTCTTACTGAAATAACCTAAGTATATAGTACTTTTACTGAAATATCCTAAGTATATCGTACTCTTACTGAAATATCCTAAGTATATCGTACTTTTACTGAAATATCCTAAGTATATCGTACTCTTACTGAAATATCCTAAGTATATCGTACTTTCACTGAAATATCCAAAGTACATCGTACTCTTACTGATATATCCTAAGTACATCATACTTTTACTGAAATATCCTAAGTATATCGACTTTTACTGAAATAACCTAAGTATATAGTACTTTTACTGAAATATCCTAAGTATATCGTACTCTTACTGAAATATCCTAAGTATATCGTACTTTTACTGAAATATCCTAAGTACATCGTACTCTTACTGAAATATCCTAAGTACATCGTACTCTTACTGGAATATCCTAAGTACATCGTACTCTTACTGAAATATCCTAAGTACATCGTACTCTTACTGAAATATCCTAAGTACATCGTACTCTTACTGAAATATCCTAAGTATATAGTAATTTTACTGAAATATCCTAAGTATATCGTACTCTTACTGAAATAACCTAAGTATATCGTACTTTTACTGAAATATCCTAAGTATATCGTACTTTACTCTTACTGGAATATCCTAAGTATATCGTACTCTTACTGAAATATCCTAAGTACATCGTACTCTTTCTGAAATATCCTAAGTATATCGTACTCTTACTGAAATATCCTAAGTATATCGTACTTTTACTGAAATATCCTAAGTATATCGTACTCTTACTGAAAAATCCTAATTATATTGTACTTTACTCTTATTGGAATATCCTAAGTATATCGTACTCTTACTGAAATATCCTAAGCACATCGTACTCTTACTGAAATATCCTAAGTACATCGTACTCTTACTGAAATATCCTATGTACATCATACTCTTACTGAAAAATCCTAAGTACATCGTACTCTTACTGAAATATCCTAAGTACATCGTACTCTTACTGAAATATCCTAAGTACATCGTACTCTTACTGAAATATCCTAAGTATATAGTAATTTTACTGAAATATCCTAAGTATATCGTACTCTTACTGAAATAACCTAAGTATATCGTACTTTTACTGAAATATCCTAAGTATATCGTACTTTACTCTTACTGGAATATCCTAAGTATATCGTACTCTTACTGAAATATCCTAAGTACATCGTACTCTTTCTGAAATATCCTAAGTATATCGTACTCTTACTGAAATATCCTAAGTATATCGTACTTTTACTGAAATATCCTAAGTATATCGTACTCTTACTGAAAAATCCTAATTATATTGTACTTTACTCTTATTGGAATATCCTAAGTATATCGTACTCTTACTGAAATATCCTAAGTATATCGTACTCTTACTGAAATATCCTAAGTACATCGTACTCTTACTGAAATATCCTAAGCACATCGTACTCTTACTGAAAAATCCTAAGCACATCGTACTCTTACTGAAATATCCTAAGTACATCGTAATCTTACTGAAATATCCTATGTACATCGTACTCTTACTGAAATATCCTAAGTACATCGTACTCTTACTGAAATATCCTAAGTACATCGTACTCTTACTGAAATATCCTAAGTATATCGTACTGTTACTGAAATATCCTAAGTACATCGTACTCTTACTGAAATATCCTAAGTACATCATACTTTTACTGAAATATCCTAAGTATATCGTACTTTACTCTTACTGAAATATCCTAAGTAATTCGTACTCTTACTGAAATATCCTAAGTATATCGTACTCTTACTGAAATATCCTAAGTATATCGTACTTTTACTGAAATATCCTAAGTACATCGTACTCTTACTGAAAAATCCTAATTATATCGTACTTTACTCTTACTGAAATATCCTAAGTATATCGTACTTTTACTGAAATATCCTAAGTATATCGTACTTTTACTGAAATATCCTAAGTATATCCAACTCTTACTGAAATATCCTAAGTAAATCGTACTCTTCCTGAAATATCCTAAGTATATCGTACTCTTACTGATATATCCTAAGTATATCATACTTTTACTGAAATATCGTAAGTATATCGACTTTTACTGAAATATCCTAAGTATATCGTACTCTTACTGAAATATCCTAAGTATATCGTACTTTTACTGAAATATCCTAAGTACATCGTACTCTTACTGATATATCCTAAGTATATCATACTTTTACTGAAATATCCTAAGTATATCGACTTTTACTGAAATATCCTCAGTATATCGACTTTTACTGAAATATCCTAAGTATATCGTACTCTTACTGAAATAACCTAAGTATATAGTACTTTTACTGAAATATCCTAAGTATATCGTACTCTTACTAAAATATCCTAAGTATATCGTACTTTTATTGAAATATCCTAATTATATCGTACTTTTACTGAAATATCCTAAGTACATCGTATTCTTACTGAAATATCCTAAGTATATCGTACTCTTACTGATATATCCTAAGTATATCGTACTCTTACTGAAATAACCTAAGTATATAGTACTCTTACTGAAATATCCTAAGTATATCGTACTCTTACTGAAATATCCTAAGTATATCGTACTCTTCCTGAAATATCCTAAGTATATCGTACTCTTACTGAAATATCCTAAGTATATTGTACTTTTACTGAAATAACCTAAGTATATAGTACTCTTACTGAAATATCCTAAATATATCGTACTCTTACTTAAATAACTCAAGTATATAGAACTTTTACTGAAATATCCTAAGTATATCATACTCTTACTGAAATATCCTAAGTATATCGTACTCTTACTGAAATATCCCAAGTATATAGTACTCTTACTGAAATATCCTAAGTATATAGTACTTTTACTGAAATATCCTAAGTATATCGTACTCTTATTGAAATATCATAAGTATATCGTACTCTTACTGAAATATCCTCAGTATATAGTACTTTTACTGAAATATCCTAAGTATATCGTACTCTTACTGAAATATCCTAAGTATATCGTACTTTTACTGAAATATCCTAAGTACATCGTACTCTTACTGATATATCCTAAGTATATCATACTTTTAGTGAAATATCCTAAGTATATCGACTTTTACTGAAATATCCTTATATCGTACTCTTACTGAAATAACCTAAGTATATAGTACTTTTACTGAAATATCCTAAGTATATCGTACTCTTACTGAAATATCCTAAGTATATAGTACTTTTACTGAAATATCCTAAGTATATCGTTCTCTTAC
Organism: Palaemon carinicauda; assembly: GCF_036898095.1. NCBI lineage: Eukaryota > Metazoa > Arthropoda > Malacostraca > Decapoda > Palaemonidae > Palaemon > Palaemon carinicauda. The sequence goes on from NC_090746.1 coordinate 6,080,916, forward strand.
TGAAATATCCTAAGTATATCGTACTTTTACTGAAATATCCAAAGTACATCGTACTCTTACTGAAATATCCTAAGTATATCATACTTTTACTGAAATATCCTAAGTATATCGACTTTTACTGAAATATCCTAAGTATATCGTACTCTTACTGAAATAACCTGAGTATATAGTACTTTTACTGAAATATCCTAAGTATATCGTACTCTTACTGAAATATCCTAAGTATATCGTACTTTTACTGAAATATCCTAAGTATATCGTACTCTTACTGAAATATCCTAAGTACATCGTACTCCTACTGAAATATCCTAAGTATATCGTACTCTTACTGAAATATCCTAAGTATATCGTACTCTTACTGAAATATCCTAAGTATATCGTACTTTTACTGAAATATCCTAAGTATATCGTACTTTTACAGAAATATCCTAAGTACATCGTACTCTTACTGAAATATCCTAAGTATATCGTACTCTTACTGAAATATCCTAAGTATATCGTACTTTTACTGAAATAACCTAAGCATATAGTACTTTTACTGAAATATCCTAAGTATATCGTACTCTTACTGAAATATCCTAAGTATATCGTACTCTTACTGGAATATCCTAAGTATATCGTACTCTTACTGAAATATCCTAAGTACATCGTACTCTTTCTGAAATATCCTAAGTATATCGTACTCTTACTGAAATATCCTAAGTATATCGTACTTTTACTGAAATATCCTAAGTACATCGTACTCTTACTGAAAAATCCTAATTATATGTACTTTACTCTTATTGGAATATCCTAAGTATATCGTACTCTTACTGAAAAATCCTAACCACATCGTACTCTTACTGAAATATCCTAAGTATATCGTACTTTACTCTTACTGAAATATCCTAAGTATATCGTACTCTTACTGAAATATCCTAAGTACATCGTACTCTTACTGAAATATCCTAAGTACATCATACTTTTACTGAAATATCCTAAGTATATCGTACTTTACTCTTACTGAAATATCATAAGTACATCGTACTCTTACTGAAATATCCTAAGTATATCGTACTCTTACTGAAATATCCTAAGTATATCGTACTTTTACTGAAATATCCTAAGTACATCGTACACTTACTGAAAAATCCTAAGTACATCGTACTCTTACTGAAATATCCTAAGTATATCGTACTTTACTCTTACTGAAATATCCTAAGTATATCGTACTTTTACTGAAATATTCTAAGTATATCGTACTTTTACTGAAATATCCTAAGTATATCATACTCTTACTGAAATATCCTAAGTACATCGTACTCTTACTGAAATATCCTAAGTATATCGTACTCTTACTGATATATCCTAAGTATATCATACTTTTACTGAAATATCGTAAGTATATCGACTTTTACTGAAATATCCTAAGTATATCGTACTCTTACTGAAATATCCTAAGTATATCGTACTTTTACTGAAATATCCTAAGTACATCGTACTCTTACTGATATATCCTAAGTATATCATAATTTTACTGAAATATCCTAAGTATATCGACTTTTACTGAAATATCCTCAGTATATCGACTTTTACTGAAATATCCCAAGTATATCGTACTCTTACTGAAATAACCTAAGTATATAGTACTTTTACTGAAATATCCTAAGTATATCGTACTCTTACTAAAATATCCCAAGTATATCGTACTTTTATTGAAATATCCTAATTATATAGTACTTTTACTGAAATATCCTAAGTACATCGTACTCTTACTGAAATATCCTAAGTATATCATACTCTTACTGAAATATCCTAAGTATATCGTACTCTTCTGAAATATCCTAAGTATATCGTACTCTTACTGAAATATCCTAAGTATATCGTACTCTTACTGAAATATCCTAAGTATATCGTACTCTTACTGAAATATCCTAAGTATATCGTACTCTTACTGAAATATCCTAAGTATATCGTACTCTTCCTGAAATATCCTAAGTATATCGTACTCTTCCTGAAATATCCTAAGTATATTGTACTTTTACTGAAATAACCTAAGTATATAGTACTCTTACTGAAATATCCTAAGTATATCGTACTCTTACTGAAATAACCTAAGTATATAGTACTTTTACTGAAATATCCTAAGTATATCGTACTCTTACTGAAATATCCTAAGTATATCGTACTCTTACTGAAATATCCTAAGTATATAGTACTCTTACTGAAATATCCTAAGTATATAGTACTTTTACTGAAATATCCTAAGTATATCGTACTCTTACTGAAATATCCTAGTATATAGTACTTTTACTGAAATATCCTAAGTATATCGTACTCTTACTGAAATATCCTAAGTATATCATACTTTTACTGAAATATCCTAAGTATATCGTACTTTTACTGAAATATCCTTATATCGTACTCTTACTGAAATATCCTAAGTATATAGTACTTTTACTGAAATATCCTAAGTATATCGTACTCTTACTGAAATATCCTAAGTATATCGTACTTTTACTGAAATATCCTAAGTATATCGTACTCTTACTGAAATATCCTAAGTATATCGTACTTTTACTGAAATATCCTAAGTACATCGTACTCTTACTGAAATATCCTAAGTATATCATACTTTTACTGAAATATCCTAAGTATATCGACTTTTACTGAAATATCCTAAGTATATCGTACTCTTACTGAAATATCCTAGTATATCGTACTTTTACTGAAATATCCTAAGTATATCGTACTCTTACTGAAATATCCTAAGTATATCGTACTTTTACTGAAATATCCTAAGTATATCGTACTCTTACTGAAATATCCTAAGTATATCGTACTCTTACTGAAATATCCTAAGTATATCGTACTCTTACTGAAATATCCTAAGTATATCGTACTCTTACTGAAATATCCTAAGTATATCGTACTTTTACTGAAATATCCTAAGTACATCGTACTCTTACTGAAATATCCTAAGTATATCGTACTTTTACTGAAATATCCTAAGCATATCGTACTTTTACTGAAATATCCTAAGTATATCGTACTCTTACTGAAATATCCTAAGTATATCGTACTCTTACTGAAATATCCTAAGTATATCGTACTTTTACTGAAATATCCTAAGTATATCGTACTTTTACTGAAATATCCTAAGTATATCGTACTCTTACTGAAATATCCTAAGTATATCGTACTCTTACTGAAATATCCTAAGTATATCGTACTTTTACTGAAATATCCTAAGTATATCGTACTTTTACTGAAATATCCTAAGTATATCGTACTCTTACTGAAATATCCTAAGTATATCGTACTTTTACTGAAATATCCTAAGTATATCGTACTCTTACTGAAATATCCTAAGTATATCGTACTCTTACTGAAATATCCTAAGTATATCGTACTCTTACTGAAATATCCTAAGTATATCGTACTCTTACTGAAATATCCTAAGTATATCGTACTTTTACTGAAATATCCTAAGTATATCGTACTCTTACTGAAATATCCTAAGTACATCGTACTTTACTGAAATATCCTAAGTATATCGTACTCTTACTGAAATATCCTAAGTATATCGTACTCTTACTGAAATATCCTAAGTATATCGTACTTTTACTGAAATATCCTAAGTATATCGTACTCTTCTGAAATATCCTAAGTATATCGTACTCTTACTGAAATATCCTAAGTATATCGTACTCTTACTGAAATATCCTAAGTATATCGTACTCTTCTGAAATATCCTAAGTATATCGTACTCTTACTGAAATATCCTAAGTATATCGTACTTTTACTGAAATATCCTAAGTATATCGTACTCTTACTGAAATATCCTAAGTATATCGTACTCTTACTGAAATATCCTAAGTATATCGTACTCTTACTGAAATATCCTAAGTATATCGTACTCTTACTGAAATATCCTAAGTATATCGTACTCTTACTGAAATATCCTAAGTATATCGTACTCTTACTGAAATATCCTAAGTATATCGTACTCTTACTGAAATATCCTAAGTATATCGTACTCTTACTGAAATATCCTAAGTATATCGTACTTTTACTGAAATATCCTAAGTATATCGTACTCTTACTGAAATATCCTAAGTATATCGTACTCTTACTGAAATATCCTAAGTATATCGTACTTTTACTGAAATATCCTAAGTATATCGTACTTTTACTGAAATATCCTAAGTATATCGTACTCTTACTGAAATATCCTAAGTATGTATTACTTTTACTGAAATATCCTAAGTATATCGTACTCTTACTGAAATATCCTAAGTATGTATTACTTTTACTGAAATATCCTAAGTATATCGTACTCTTACTGAAATATCCTAAGTATATCGTACTTTTACTGAAATATCCTAAGTATATCGTACTCTTACTGAAATATCCTAAGTAATATCGTACTTTTACTGAAATATCCTAAGTATATCGTACTTTTACTGAAATATCCTAAGTATATCGTACTCTTACTGAAATATCCTAAGTATATAGTACTTTTACTGAAATATCCTAAGTATATCGTACTCTTACTGAAATATCCTAAGTATATCGTACTTTTACTGAAATATCCTAAGTATATCGTACTCTTACTGAAATATCCTAAGTATATCGTACTTTTACTGAAATATCCTAAGTATATCGTACTCTTACTGAAATATCCTAAGTATATCGTACTCTTACTGAAATATCCTAAGTATATCGTACTCTTACTGAAATATCCTAAGTATATCGTACTCTTACTGAAATATCCTAAGTATATCGTACTCTTACTGAAATATCCTAAGTATATCGTACTCTTACTGAAATATCCTAGTATATCGTACTCTTACTGAAATATCCTAAGTATATCGTACTCTTACTGAAATATCCTAAGTATATCGTACTTTTACTGAAATATCCTAAGTATATCGTACTTTTACTGAAATATCCTTATATCGTACTCTTACTGAAATATCCTAAGTATATCGTACTTTTACTGAAATATCCTAAGTATATCGTACTCTTACTGAAATATCCTAAGTATATCGTACTTTTACTGAAATATCCTAAGTATATCGTACTCTTACTGAAATATCCTAAGTATATCGTACTTTTACTGAAATATCCTAAGTATATCGTACTCTTACTGAAATATCCTAAGTACATCGTACTCTTACTGAAATATCCTAAGTATATCGTACTTTTACTGAAATATCCTAAGTATATCGTACTCTTACTGAAATATCCTAAGTATATCGTACTTTTACTGAAATATCCTAAGTATATCGTACTTTTACTGAAATATCCTAAGTATATCGTACTCTTACTGAAATATCCTAAGTATATCGTACTTTTACTGAAATATCCTAAGTATATCGTACTCTTACTGAAATATCCTAAGTATATCGTACTTTTACTGAAATATCCTAAGTATATCGTACTCTTACTGAAATATCCTAAGTATATCGTACTTTTACTGAAATATCCTAAGTATATCGTACTCTTACTGAAATATCCTAAGTATATCGTACTTTTACTGAAATATCCTAAGTATATCGTACTTTTACTGAAATATCCTAAGTATATCGTACTCTTACTGAAATATCCTAAGTATATCGTACTTTTACTGAAATATCCTAAGTATATCGTACTCTTACTGAAATATCCTAAGTATATCGTACTTTTACTGAAATATCCTAAGTATATCGTACTCTTACTGAAATATCCTAAGTATATCGTACTCTTACTGAAATATCCTAAGTATATCGTACTCTTACTGAAATATCCTAAGTATATCGTACTCTTACTGAAATATCCTAAGTATATCGTACTTTTACTGAAATATCCTAAGTATATCGTACTTTTACTGAAATATCCTAAGTATATCGTACTCTTACTGAAATATCCTAAGTATATCGTACTCTTACTGAAATATCCTAAGTATATCGTACTTTTACTGAAATATCCTAAGTATATCGTACTCTTACTGAAATATCCTAAGTATATCGTACTCTTACTGAAATATCCTAAGTATATCGTACTCTTACTGAAATATCCTAAGTATATCGTACTCTTACTGAAATATCCTAAGTATATCGTACTCTTTCTGAAATATCCTAAGTATATCGTACTCTTACTGAAATATCCTAAGTATATCGTACTTTTACTGAAATATCCTAAGTACATCGTACTCTTACTGAAATATCCTAAGTATATCGTACTTTACTGAAATATCCTAAGTATATCGTACTCTTACTGAAATATCCTAAGTACATCGTACTCTTACTGAAATATCCTAAGTATATCGTACTTTACTTTACTGAAATATCCTAAGTATATCGTACTCTTACTGAAATATCCTAAGTACATCGTACTCTTACTGAAATATCCTAAGTACATCGTACTCTTACTGAAATATCCTAAGTATATCGTACTTTACTACTGAAATATCCTAAGTACATCGTACTCTTACTGAAATATCCTAAGTATATCGTACTCTTACTGAAATATCCTAAGTATATCGTACTTTTACTGAAATATCCTAAGTATATCGTACACTTACTGAAATATCCTAAGTATATCGTACTCTTACTGAAATATCCTAAGTATATCGTACTTTACTTACTGAAATATCCTAAGTATATCGTACTTTTACTGAAATATCCTAAGTATATCGTACTTTTACTGAAATATCCTAAGTATATCGTACTCTTACTGAAATATCCTAAGTATATCGTACTCTTACTGAAATATCCTAAGTATATCGTACTCTTACTGAAATATCCTAAGTATATCGTACTCTTACTGAAATATCCTAAGTATATCGTACTCTTACTGAAATATCCTAAGTATATCGTACTCTTACTGAAATATCCTAAGTATATCGTACTTTTACTGAAATATCCTAAGTATATCGTACTCTTACTGAAATATCCTAAGTATATCGTACTTTACTGAAATATCCTAAGTATATCGTACTTTTACTGAAATATCCTAAGTATATCGACTTTTACTGAAATATCCCAAGTATATCGTACTCTTACTGAAATAACCTAAGTATATAGTACTTTTACTGAAATATCCTAAGTATATCGTACTCTTACTGAAATATCCTAAGTATATCGTACTTTTACTGAAATATCCTAATATATAGTACTCTTTACTGAAATATCCTAAGTATATCGTACTCTTACTGAAATATCCTAAGTATATCGTACTCTTACTGAAATATCCTAAGTATATAGTACTTTTACTGAAATATCCTAAGTATATCGTACTCTTACTGAAATATCCTAAGTATATCGTACTTTTACTGAAATATCCTAAGTACATCGTACTCTTACTGAAATATCCTAAGTATATCATACTTTTACTGAAATATCCTAAGTATATCGTACTTTTACTGAAATATCCTAAGTATATCGTACTCTTACTGAAATATCCTAAGTATATAGTACTTTACTGAAATATCCTAAGTATATCGTACTCTTACTGAAATATCCTAAGTATATCGTACTCTTTACTGAAATATCCTAAGTATATCGTACTCTTACTGAAATATCCTAAGTATATCGTACTTTTACTGAAATATCCTAAGTATATCGTACTCTTACTGAAATATCCTAAGTATATCATACTTTTACTGAAATATCCTAAGTATATCGTACTTTTACTGAAATATCCTAAGTATATCGTACTCTTACTGAAATATCCTAAGTATATCGTACTTTTACTGAAATATCCTAAGTATATCGTACTCTTACTGAAATATCCTAAGTATATCGTACTTTTACTGAAATATCCTAAGTATATCGTACTCTTACTGAAATATCCTAAGTATATCGTACTCTTACTGAAATATCCTAAGTATATCGTACTCTTACTGAAATATCCTAAGTATATCGTACTCTTACTGAAATATCCTAAGTATATCGTACTTTTACTGAAATATCCTAAGTATATCGTACTTTTACTGAAATATCCTAAGTATATCGTACTCTTACTGAAATATCCTAAGTATATCGTACTCTTACTGAAATATCCTAAGTATATCGTACTTTTACTGAAATATCCTAAGTATATCGTACTCTTACTGAAATATCCTAAGTATATCGTACTCTTACTGAAATATCCTAAGTATATCGTACTCTTACTGAAATATCCTAAGTATATCGTACTCTTACTGAAATATCCTAAGTACATCGTACTCTTACTGAAATATCCTAAGTATATCGTACTCTTACTGAAATATCCTAAGTATATCGTACTCTTACTGAAATATCCTAAGTACATCGTACTCTTACTGAAAAATCCTAATTATATGTACTTTACTCTTATTGAAATATCCTAAGTATATCGTACTCTTACTGAAATATCCTAAGTACATCGTACTCTTACTGAAATATCCTAAGTATATCGTACTTTACTCTTACTGAAATATCCTAAGTATATCGTACTCTTACTGAAATATCCTAAGTACATCGTACTCTTACTGAAATATCCTAAGTACATCATACTCTTTACTGAAATATCCTAAGTATATCGTACTTTACTCTTACTGAAATATCCTAAGTACATCGTACTCTTACTGAAATATCCTAAGTATATCGTACTCTTACTGAAATATCCTAAGTATATCGTACTTTTACTGAAATATCCTAAGTACATCGTACACTTACTGAAATAATCCTAAGTACATCGTACTCTTACTGAAATATCCTAAGTATATCGTACTTTACTCTTACTGAAATATCCTAAGTATATCGTACTTTTACTGAAATATCCTAAGTATATCGTACTTTACTGAAATATCCTAAGTATATCATACTCTTACTGAAATATCCTAAGTACATCGTACTCTTACTGAAATATCCTAAGTATATCGTACTCTTACTGAAATATCCTAAGTATATCATACTTTTACTGAAATATCCTAAGTATATCGACTTTTACTGAAATATCCTAAGTATATCGTACTCTTACTGAAATATCCTAAGTATATCGTACTTTTACTGAAATATCCTAAGTACATCGTACTCTTACTGATAATATCCTAAGTATATCATAATTTTACTGAAATATCCTAAGTATATCGACTTTTACTGAAATATCCTCAGTATATCGACTTTTACTGAAATATCCCAAGTATATCGTACTCTTACTGAAATAACCTAAGTATATAGTACTTTTACTGAAATATCCTAAGTATATCGTACTCTTACTAAAATATCCCAAGTATATCGTACTTTTATTGAAATATCCTAATTATATAGTACTTTTACTGAAATATCCTAAGTACATCGTACTCTTACTGAAATATCCTAAGTATATCGTACTCTTACTGAAATATCCTAAGTATATCGTACTCTTCTGAAATATCCTAAGTATATCGTACTCTTACTGAAATATCCTAAGTATATCGTACTCTTACTGAAATATCCTAAGTATATCGTACTCTTACTGAAATATCCTAAGTATATCGTACTCTTACTGAAATATCCTAAGTATATCGTACTCTTCTGAAATATCCTAAGTATATCGTACTCTTACTGAAATATCCTAAGTATATTGTACTTTTACTGAAATATCCTAAGTATATCGTACTCTTACTGAAATATCCTAAGTATATCGTACTCTTACTGAAATATCCTAAGTATATAGTACTTTTACTGAAATATCCTAAGTATATCGTACTCTTACTGAAATATCCTAAGTATATCGTACTCTTACTGAAATATCCTAAGTATATAGTACTTTTACTGAAATATCCTAAGTATATCGTACTTTTACTGAAATATCCTAAGTATATCGTACTCTTACTGAAATATCCTAGTATATAGTACTTTTACTGAAATATCCTAAGTATATCGTACTCTTACTGAAATATCCTAAGTATATCGTACTTTTACTGAAATATCCTAAGTATATCGTACTCTTACTGAAATATCCTAAGTATATCGTACTTTTACTGAAATATCCTAAGTATATCGTACTTTTACTGAAATATCCTTATATCGTACTCTTACTGAAATATCCTAAGTATATCGTACTTTTACTGAAATATCCTAAGTATATCGTACTTTTACTGAAATATCCTAAGTATATCGTACTTTTACTGAAATATCCTAAGTATATCGTACTCTTACTGAAATATCCTAAGTATATCGTACTTTTACTGAAATATCCTAAGTATATCGTACTCTTACTGAAATATCCTAAGTATATCGTACTTTTACTGAAATATCCTAAGTATATCGTACTTTTACTGAAATATCCTAAGTATATCGTACTCTTACTGAAATATCCTAAGTATATCGTACTTTTACTGAAATATCCTAAGTATATCGTACTCTTACTGAAATATCCTAAGTATATCGTACTTTTACTGAAATATCCTAAGTATATCGTACTCTTACTGAAATATCCTAAGTATATCGTACTCTTACTGAAATATCCTAAGTATATCGTACTCTTACTGAAATATCCTAAGTATATCGTACTCTTACTGAAATATCCTAAGTATATCGTACTTTTACTGAAATATCCTAAGTATATCGTACTCTTACTGAAATATCCTAAGTATATCGTACTCTTACTGAAATATCCTAAGTATATCGTACTTTTACTGAAATATCCTAAGTATATCGTACTCTTACTGAAATAATTAAGTATATCGTACTCTTACTGAAATATCCTAAGTATATCGTACTTTTACTGAAATATCCTAAGTATATCGTACTTTTACTGAAATATCCTAAGTATATCGTACTCTTACTGAAATATCCTAAGTATATCGTACTCTTACTGAAATATCCTAAGTATATCGTACTTTTACTGAAATATCCTAAGTATATCGTACTTTTACTGAAATATCCTAAGTATATCGTACTCTTACTGAAATATCCTAAGTATATCGTACTTTTACTGAAATATCCTAAGTATATCGTACTCTTACTGAAATATCCTAAGTATATCGTACTCTTACTGAAATATCCTAAGTATATCGTACTCTTACTGAAATATCCTAAGTATATCGTACTCTTACTGAAATATCCTAAGTACATCGTACTTTTACTGAAATATCCTAAGTATATCGTACTCTTACTGAAATATCCTAAGTACATCGTACTCTTACTGAAATATCCTAAGTATATCGTACTCTTACTGAAATATCCTAAGTATATCGTACTCTTACTGAAATATCCTAAGTATATCGTACTTTACTGAAATATCCTAAGTATATCGTACTCTTCCTGAAATATCCTAAGTATATCGTACTCTTACTGAAATATCCTAAGTATATCGTACTCTTACTAAATATCCTAAGTATATCGTACTCTTCTGAAATATCCTAAGTATATCGTACTCTTACTGAAATATCCTAAGTATATCGTACTTTTACTGAAATATCCTAAGTATATCGTACTCTTACTGAAATATCCTAAGTATATCGTACTCTTACTGAAATATCCTAAGTATATCGTACTCTTACTGAAATATCCTAAGTATATCGTACTCTTACTGAAATATCCTAAGTATATCGTACTCTTACTGAAATATCCTAAGTATATCGTACTCTTACTGAAATATCCTAAGTATATCGTACTCTTACTGAAATATCCTAAGTATATCGTACTCTTACTGAAATATCCTAAGTAATATCGTACTCTTACTGAAATATCCTAAGTATATCGTACTTTTACTGAAATATCCTAAGTATATCGTACTCTTACTGAAATATCCTAAGTACATCGTACTCTTACTGAAATATCCTAAGTATATCGTACTTTTACTGAAATATCCTAAGTATATCGTACTCTTACTGAAATATCCTAAGCATATCGTACTCTTACTGAAATATCCTAAGTATATCGTACTTTTACTGAAATATCCTAAGTATATCGTACTCTTACTGAAATATCCTAAGTATGTATACTTTTACTGAAATATCCTAAGTATATCGTACTCTTACTGAAATATCCTAAGTATATCGTACTTTTACTGAAATATCCTAAGTACATCGTACTCTTACTGAAATATCCTAAGTAATATCGTACTTTTACTGAAATATCCTAAGTATATCGTACTTTTACTGAAATATCCTAAGTATATCGTACTCTTACTGAAATATCCTAAGTATATCGTACTTTTACTGAAATATCCTAAGTATATCGTACTCTTACTGAAATATCCTAAGTATATCGTACTTTTACTGAAATATCCTAAGTATATCGTACTCTTACTGAAATATCCTAAGTATATCGTACTTTTACTGAAATATCCTAAGTATATCGTACTCTTACTGAAATATCCTAAGTATATCGTACTCTTACTGAAATATCCTAAGTATATCGTACTCTTACTGAAATATCCTAAGTATATCGTACTCTTACTGAAATATCCTAGTATATCGTACTCTTACTGAAATATCCTAAGTATATCGTACTCTTACTGAAATATCCTAAGTATATCGTACTCTTACTGAAATATCCTAAGTATATCGTACTCTTACTGAAATATCCTAAGTATATCGTACTTTTACTGAAATATCCTAAGTATATCGTACTCTTACTGAAATATCCTAAGTATATCGTACTCTTACTGAAATATCCTAAGTATATCGTACTTTTACTGAAATATCCTAAGTATATCGTACTCTTACTGAAATATCCTAAGTATATCGTACTTTTACTGAAATATCCTAAGTATATTGTACTTTTACTGAAATATCCTAAGTATATCGTACTTTTACTGAAATATCCTAAGTATATCGTACTCTTACTGAAATATCCTAAGTATATCATACTTTTACTGAAATATCCTAAGTATATCGACTTTTACTGAAATATCCTAAGTATATCGTACTCTTACTGAAATATCCTAAGTATATCGTACTTTTACTGAAATATCCTAAGTATATCGTACTCTTACTGAAATATCCTAAGTATATCGTACTTTTACTGAAATATCCTAAGTATATCGTACTCTTACTGAAATATCCTAAGTATATCGTACTCTTACTGAAATATCCTAAGTATATCGTACTTTTACTGAAATATCCTAAGTACATCGTACTCTTACTGAAATATCCTAAGTATATCATACTTTTACTGAAATATCCTAAGTATATCGTACTTTTACTGAAATATCCTTATATCGTACTCTTACTGAAATATCCTAAGTATATAGTACTTTTACTGAAATATCCTAAGTATATCGTACTCTTACTGAAATATCCTAAGTATATCGTACTCTTACTGAAATATCCTAAGTATATTGTACTCTTACTGAAATATCCTAAGTATATCGTACTTTTACTGAAATATCCTAAGTATATCGTACTCTTACTGAAATATCCTAAGTATATCATACTTTTACTGAAATATCCTAAGTATATCGTACTTTTACTGAAATATCCTAAGTATATCGTACTCTTACTGAAATATCCTAAGTATATCGTACTTTTACTGAAATATCCTAAGTATATCGTACTCTTACTGAAATAACCTGAGTATATAGTACTTTTACTGAAATATCCTAAGTATATCGTACTCTTACTGAAATATCCTAAGTATATCGTACTTTTACTGAAATATCCTAAGTATATCGTACTCTTACTGAAATATCCTAAGTACATCGTACTCTTACTGAAATATCCTAAGTATATCGTACTCTTACTGAAATATCCTAAGTATATCGTACTCTTACTGAAATATCCTAAGTATATCGTACTCTTACTGAAATATCCTAAGTACATCGTACTCTTACTGAAATATCCTAAGTATATCGTACTCTTACTGAAATATCCTAAGTACATCGTACTCTTACTGAAATATCCTAAGTATATCGTACTTTACTGAAATATCCTAAGTATATCGTACTCTTACTGAAATATCCTAAGTACATCGTACTCTTACTGAAATATCCTAAGTATATCGTACTCTTACTGAAATATCCTAAGTACATCGTACTTTTACTGAAATATCCTAAGTACATCGTACTCTTACTGAAATATCCTAAGTCTATCGTACTCTTACTGAAATATCCTAAGTATATCGTACTTTTACTGAAATATCCTAAGTATATCGTACTCTTACTGAAATAATTTAAGTATATCGTACTCTTACTGAAATATCCTAAGTATATCGTACTTTTACTGAAATATCCTAAGTATATCGTACTTTTACTGAAATATCCTAAGTATATCGTACTCTTACTGAAATATCCTAAGTATATCGTACTCTTACTGAAATATCCTAAGTATATCGTACTTTTACTGAAATATCCTAAGTATATCGTACTTTTACTGAAATATCCTAAGTATATCGTACTCTTACTGAAATATCCTAAGTATATCGTACTTTTACTGAAATATCCTAAGTATATCGTACTCTTACTGAAATATCCTAAGTATATCGTACTCTTACTGAAATATCCTAAGTACATCGTACTCTTACTGAAATATCCTAAGTATATAGTACTTTTACTGAAATATCCTAAGTATATCGTACTCTTACTGAAATATCCTAAGTACATCGTACTCTTACTGAAATATCCTAAGTATATTGTACTCTTACTGAAATATCCTAAGTATATCGTACTCTTACTGAAATATCCTAAGTACATCGTACTCTTCTGAAATATCCTAAGTATATTGTACTCTTACTGAAATATCCTAAGTATATCGTACTCTTCCTGAAATATCCTAAGTACATCGTACTCTTACTGAAATATCCTAAGTATATCGTACTCTTCCTGAAATAACCTAAGTATATCGTACTCTTACTGAAATATCCTAAGTATATCGTACTCTTACTAAAATATCCTAAGTATATCGTACTCTTACTTAAATAACTCAAGTATATAGTACTTTTACTGAAATATCCTAAGTATATCGTACTCTTACTGAAATATCCTAAGTACATCATACTCTTACTAAAATATCCTAAGTATATCGTACTCTTACTGAAATATCCTAAGTATATCGTACTCTTACTGAAATATCCTAAGTATATCGTACTCTTACTGAAATATCCTAAGTATAAAGTACTTTTACTGAAATATCCTAAGTATATCGTACTCTTAGTGATATATCCTAAGTATATTATAGTTTTACTAAAATATCCTAAGTACATCGTACTCTTACTGATATATCCTAAGTATATCGTACTTTTACTGAAATATCCTAAGTATATCAACTTTTACTGAAATATCCTAAGTATATCGTACTCTTACTGAAATATCCTAAGTATATCGTACTTTTACTGAAATATCCAAAGTACATCGTACTCTTACTGATATATACTAAGTATATCGTACTTTTACTGAAATATCCTAAGTATATCGACTTTTACTGAAATATCCTAAGTATATCGTACTCTTACTGAAATATCCTAAGTATATCGTACTTTTACTGAAATATCCTAAGTATATCGTACTCTTACTGAAATATCCTAAGTATATCGTACTCTTACTGAAATATCCTAAGTATATCGTACTCTTACTGAAATATCCTAAGTATATCGTACTCTTACTGAAATATCCTAAGTATATCGTACTCTTACTGAAATATCCTAAGTATATCGTACTCTTACTGAAATATCCTAAGTATATCGTACTCTTACTGAAATATCCTAAGTATATCGTACTCTTACTGAAATATCCTAAGTACATCGTACTCTTACTGAAATATCCTAAGTACATCGTACTCTTACTGAAATATCCTAAGTACATCGTACTCTTACTGAAATATCCTAAGTACATCGTACTCTTACTGAAATATCCTAAGTACATCGTACTCTTACTGAAATATCCTAAGTACATCGTACTCTTACTGAAATATCCTAAGTACATCGTACTCTTACTGAAATATCCTAAGTACATCGTACTCTTACTGAAATATCCTAAGTACATCGTACTCTTTCTGAAATATCCTAAGTACATCGTACTCTTTCTGAAATATCCTAAGTACATCGTACTCTTACTGAAATATCCTAAGTACATCGTACTCTTACTGAAATATCCTAAGTACATCGTACTCTTTCTGAAATATCCTAAGTATATCGTACTCTTACTGAAATATCCTAAGTACATCGTACTCTTACTGAAATATCCTAAGTACATCGTACTCTTACTGATATATCCTAAGTATATCGTACTTTTACTGAAATATCCTAAGTATATCGACTTTTACTGAAATATCCTAAGTATATCGTACTCTTACTGAAATATCCTAAGTATATCGTACTCTTACTGAAATATCCTAAGTATATCGACTTTTACTGAAATATCCTAAGTATATCGTACTCTTACTGAAATATCCTAAGTACATCGTACTCTTACTGAAATATCCTAAGTACATCGTACTCTTACTGAAATATCCTAAGTACATCGTACTCTTACTGAAATATCCTAAGTACATCGTACTCTTACTGAAATATCCTAAGTACATCGTACTCTTACTGAAATATCCTAAGTACATCGTACTCTTACTGAAATATCCTAAGTACATCGTACTCTTACTGAAATATCCTAAGTACATCGTACTCTTACTGAAATATCCTAAGTACATCGTACTCTTACTGAAATATCCTAAGTACATCGTACTCTTACTGAAATATCCTAAGTACATCGTACTCTTACTGAAATATCCTAAGTACATCGTACTCTTACTGAAATATCCTAAGTACATCGTACTCTTACTGAAATATCCTAAGTACATCGTACTCTTACTGAAATATCCTAAGTACATCGTACTCTTACTGAAATATCCTAAGTACATCGTACTCTTTCTGAAATATCCTAAGTACATCGTACTCTTACTGAAATATCCTAAGTACATCGTACTCTTTCTGAAATATCCTAAGTACATCGTACTCTTACTGAAATATCCTAAGTACATCGTACTCTTTCTGAAATATCCTAAGTACATCGTACTCTTACTGAAATATCCTAAGTACATCGTACTCTTTCTGAAATATCCTAAGTATATCGTACTCTTACTGAAATATCCTAAGTACATCGTACTCTTACTGAAATATCCTAAGTACATCGTACTCTTACTGATATATCCTAAGTATATCGTACTTTTACTGAAATATCTTAAGTATATCGACTTTTACTGAAATATCTTAAGTATATCGTACTTTTACTGAAATATCCTAAGTATATCGTACTTTTACTGAAATATCCTAAGTATATCGTACTTTTACTGAAATATCCTAAGTACATCGTACTCTTACAGATATATCCTAAGTATATCATACTTTTACTGAAATATCCTAAGTATATCGACTTTTACTGAAATATCCTAAGTATATCGTACTCTTACTGAAATAACCTAAGTATATAGTACTTTTACTGAAATATCCTAAGTATATCGTACTCTTACTGAAATATCCTAAGTACATCGTACTCCTACTGAAATATCCTAAGTATATTGTACTCTTACTGAAATATCCTAAGTATATCGTACTCTTCCTGAAATATCCTAAGTATATCGTACTCTTACTGAAGTATCCTTCCTTATAGAATCAATCACATATTTTGTTTTGAACGTTGTAGGCAATGTAAGTGCAGTAAGTGCCATTGGTTGTTTAGCCGGTGATTTTAACGTTCTGGAAGCATTGTAAACGTTGTAGAAGCTGTGCAGTTAGTGCATTTGGTGTTGCAGCCAGTGATTTCACCCTTCTGTAAGCGTTCTGAACAATGAGGAGGCTGTCTGAAGAAAGAACTTCTTGTTATTTGAGCATTATAGTGGCTGTATGAGCAGTGATCTGACATTGATTTTAGCCTTGTGAGAGCATTGTAAACTTAGTGCATGTGGAAGTGTAGCCAATGATGTTAGCCTTTTGGAAGTGTTCTATACGTACAGTACGTGTAAGTGGTGGTGTAGCTATCGATTTTACATTTTTGGAAGCGTTGTAAACGTTATAGTGGCTGTCTGAGCAAAGATCTGGAAATAAGTTTAGCGTTCTGGAAGAGATGCAAATATTTTACAGGCTCTAAATGCTGTCATCATCATTATATTGTGCAACTTCTAAAACGTTGTATTAAGAACAATTAACTCTCGGCCGATTTGCATTTCAAATCTGAGAAATCAGATAAAATTAAAAGGGAATTCTCTACTTTACGATTGGCTGAAACAAATTAGTTTTCTCATCATATACCAAAACATTTTTTCCTATGCTTTTACCTCATATTGCTGTCCATTGTTTTCTTTTTATCTATCTTCTGTACAATGAGCTATGTTTAAATTGGCTTAACTGTTATACACACATGATTCTACTGCTTCAGATATTGATACCAACATATCCCTAGAGGCGGCAAAATGGAAAAACATGCCAAAATCTTTATTTTTGCAAACTCAAAAATGGGAAATACTTTTTTGTAGAAAAGGCTTTTTACCTCCGCCAACAAAGTTTGAAGGAGGTTATGTTTTACTACCAGTTTGTGTGTTTGTGTAGCCTATGTGTGTTCGTTTGTGAACAGCTTCCTGGCCACAATTTTAATCGTAGAGTAATGAAACTTGTTATGTAAAAAGTTGGTAATGATTAAATTTTGGAAGGTCAAGGTTCAAGGGGCAAGGTCACGGTCAAGCAAAATGTCCAATTCACGTAATCAGCCATAAGTTTGTACATCGTTGTCACAGAGACTTCAAACTTGGTTCATATTTGAGTATATGAAAATCCACGCCAATTAATACACGTTAAGATCAAACGCCAAAGTCAAGCAAAGTGGTCAAGAAATAAGCTGCCGCGGCAGAGGTCTGCACTCTACTGAGTGCCCCTCTACTTTACTTTTAGTGTTATCCAAGTTTGAAAGTTTTCGTAAAATCCAAGATTTTTATCACGAAACCTTTTTAATTTCTTCATATTAGTAATTTCTCCGATGCTAAGCCTGGTTTTTATTTCTTAAAAGATTATCCTATCGTCCATTTTCATCCTATCTTCTGTAATATTTCTATTTATTTCTATAAAAAAAAACTATTTACTATATTTATTTCTATAAAAACAACAAAGACCACCACATTAGTTACCTCGCAAAGTAAACCCCCAGCTTTGTTTGAAACATCTGTTACATTTAGAGCCGGCAACTTTATTGAACAATTACAGAATTATGAAGTTTTCATGACACGTAGATTTGTTGCTACCACATTTTAGTATTACAAATGATATTGAATAAAAAGCGTAACCACAAAATTACTTTGTAAACCCGTTTAAATTTTCACTTTCAATAAATAGGAGTTTTGGCTCAAATACTGAACAGAACAAAAGCTAACCTTAACAGTCTTATCTGAGAATTGATCCTGATTACTCCCTCGAAAATTTAATTTTTACTTCACAAGCGTTCCAACACATGGTTTAAATCCACTTAAAAAGTCATATCGAAATAAACACAGCAAACAACAACACTTAATAACGGGAATATGCAAACCTACATATCACGAATAAATATAAAAAACCGAATGATACTGAGATTTACATCTAACGATGATACACTCAGAGAATGGGGAGGTTGAAAGTGACTGCAGTTTTAATCGAAAATATATTTTCTTTATTCATGTATTAACAAATACACTCCTAGAATACTGGGTATAATATATAAAGAGAGAGAGAGAGAGAGAGAGAGAGAGAGAGAGAGAGAGAGAGAGAGAGAGAGATGTATATATATATATATATATATATATATATATATATATACATATATATAGATATACATATGTATATACATATATATATATATATATATATATATATATATATATATATATATATATATATATATATATAGACATACATATATATACATATATATATATATATATATATATATATATATATATATATACATATATGTATGTAAATATATATATGTAAGATGAAAGAGATTCCATAGTAGTAAAACTCGATGTACTTTACATAAACTAACTGCAGGAATGCTCTATAGCTACAGCTTTGAAAATCTTTAACATTACACTAATCTACAAAAAGGAAGACTCCTAGATTTTAATCAACCAAGAGAGCAGGCAGGCTTTAGAAACAGGTATTCAACAACTGATCATAACCCTGAAAGTGTAGTAGGTTGGCCAAGGCACCAGCCACCCATTGAGACACCACCGATAGAGAGTTATTGGGTCGTTTGACTAGCCAGACGGCGTCAATGACCTTCGATATCTGGATGCCAAAGAACTTCAAATCATTCATTTATTGACTGGCCAGACAGTACTACATTGGATCCCTCTCTCTGGTTAAGGCTCATTTCATCTTTTCTGTCATAGTACACAGAATAGTCTACCCTATTCTTTCACATTCTCCTCTGTCCTCATACACTTGATAACACTGAGATTACCAAACAATTCTTCTTTGCTTAAAGGGTTAACATCTGCACTGTAATTGTTCAGTGGCCCCTTTCCTTTTGGTAAGGGTGGAAAAGACTCTTTAGCTATGGTAAGCAGCTTTTCTAGGAGAGGGGCACTCCAAAATCAAACCATTGTCCTCTAGTCTTAGGGGTACACTCGGCCACTCGGTTCTATCTTCTCTTTCTCTTGTTTTTTTAAGTTTTTATAGCTTATATACGAAAGATCTATTTTAATGGTGTTACTGCTCTTAAAATATGTTATACTAATTGCTCATTATTTTTCTTGTACCGTACTTTATTTATTTCCTTGTTTCCTTTCCTCACTGGGCTATTTTTCCCTGTTGGAGCCCTTGGGCTTAAAGCATCCTGCTTTTTCAACTACAGTTTGAGCTCGGCTAATAATAATAAAATAATAAAATAATAAAATAATAAAATAATAAAATAATAAAATAGTAAAATAATAAAATAATAATGATAATAATGATAAAAATAATGATAATAATAATAATAATAAATAATAAATAATAAATAAATAAATAATTATAATAATAAATAATAAACAAGAAATAATATTAATAAATAATAAATAATAAATAATAAATAAATAAATAATTATAATAATAAATAATAAACAAGAAATAATATTAATAAATAATAAATAATAATAATGATAATCACTAATAAATAGTAAATAATAATAAATAATAACAATAACAAATAATATAAATAAATAATACATAATAAATAATAATAATAATAATGAATAATAAATAATAATAATCAATAATAAATAATAAACAATAATAACAACAACAACAACAACAACAACAACAACAACAATAATAATAATAATAGCAACCAGCAAATGGAAAACTCAACATAGTATGACAAACCGTTATGTATGGAATATATAGACTATGAGAAAGCTTCCGATTCTGTCAAACTTCAGCAGTAAGGAAAACACTTCAAAGACCAGAAATAGATGAATCTTATGTTAGAACAAACTGGGAGACCCCATCCCTCCTAAATTATCTACAGTGTACCTAAAAGAAGTTTTTAGGATTTTAGATTGGAAAAACGTAGGAATATCTTAACACCTTAAGATTTGCAGATGACATAGACCGATTTATTGAATCATGGGAGGAATTGCAAAAGATGATAGAGGATTTAAATAGAGAAAGCAGAAATATGGGACTGAAAATTAATACAAGTAAAACTACCATAATATTTAATGAAAATGTAGAGACAACAAATAACGGTTACGGAAGAACAATCTTGAGATAGTTAATGAGTATACGTATGTACCTATGTTTCCTAAGGAAAAGGGACCATAAGTAAAAGAAGGATAAACAAAATGAGATTATGATAGTAAAAAGCAATTTTCTCTAATATATATATATATATATATATATATATATATATATATATACATATATATATATACATATATATATTTATACACACACATATATATATATATATATATATATATATATATATATATATATATATATATATATATAACTTATGCATCAGAAACTTACAAAAGACTTTGAACATAAGTTACTTACAACTAAAAATGCTATGGAAAGAATAATGATGGTGTTAACGCTAACAGACAGAAAATGAGCAACATGGATACGAGACCAAACTATAGAGGATATTCTAAAAACACGCGAGAAAAAGAAATTGATGTGTGCAGGTCACATAATGAAAATGACAGACAATAGATGGGAATTAAGAATAAATGTATGGTCCCCTAAATATTGCAAAACAGGCAAGGGAAGGAAGAGAAGATGATGGACTGACAAACTAAGAAAATTTTGGGGTATAGACTAGCATAAAAAACCATAAATACAAGGGAGTGTGAGGATATGGCTGAGGCCTTTGTCCTATAGTGGACTTGCAGCTGGTGATTATACACACATACAGGCACACACACACATAGGCGTAGATGATACATACATACATATATATATATATATATATATATATATATATATATATATATATAGTTTATATATATATACATATATATATATAAACTATATATATACTATATATATATATATATATATATATATATATATATATATATATATATAGTTTATATATATATATATATATATATATATATATATATACATATATATTTATTTATTTATACATGAATATACATATATATGTATATGAATATACCTAAATATATATACTTATATATACATATATATATATATATATATATATATATATTATACTATGGTCCCGTGTCTGAGAACCAAAAATGTAATATTATATTTATTATGACTGGCAAGCTAAACAAACCTCTCGAGTTCGAAACTCACCTGTTTGTTTTCACATTGAATATGTTACACTTGAAAATATTAATACCCGAGCTCCCAGGCACTTATATAACTAGCAGGCAGCAATATTTAAAACACTGAATATCCAAAGGTCTCTTAAGTACACTCAAAACAAAACTGGGTAATCATCATTAAGAACTATTTAAAACCACCTCTTACTACGAATCATTAACAGGATACGAGCGAGTATGAAATAAACAATAGTGATTGAAATAATACACTCTTTACAAAAATGAATATATTCCATATAAATTACGACACTTTGAAAGAATTGACATAAAAACAAAAATAAATCACTCGAAATATCAAGTCTGAACAAAACTTAGATTAAGATAAAAAATGTTAAGCTCTGAAAATCATATAATCACTTGACTTGAAATATTAAATCTGCTTAAAACCTTAGACTAAGACAAAAGAAATATTTACAGTCTGAAAATTATATAATCACTTGACTCCAAATATTAAATCTGAATAAACCTTAGACTAAGACAAAAGAAATAATTACGCTCTTATGCTTAAATTCTTAAAGAATTTACATAAAGCAACTGATAAACTTACTAATTTCACTTGCACAGAGCCAGTTACAAAAATTTACGCAATGCCAACACTCACCACAACACAATAAATTTAAAATCACCTGCTAAATTTACAGCAACGTTTTAACTCACTACACACGATATATGCAGGGCGCAAAATCCCTTTGGAGAGAACACACACATGAGAGAGAGCGGGGGGTGGGCACTTTCCCTCTTTCACAGGACAGCTGTTTCTCTTTCTACACGTATCCCTGTGGGGCGCTTATATACAAATTTAGTACTTCCAGAAGATTCTAGGACCGAGATCTAGAAGCTTGGGGGTTGGCCTAAGGACGTAAGGATTGCCAAAGATTGCTCTATCGGATGGGTACTGACGCAATGCGAGACAGCTTTCTCCCTCACCTAGCTCCGCCCAACCTTAGTCCTCGAAATAAAAAAAAATAAGATCTAACACTAGTTTTCAAATACATTCAAAAGCACAGGGCACATAAAAGAATTGCGTATTTCCTCACAAACATAACGCAAAACCAGGGCTGTGGAGGCGGTACCAAAACCTTTCGACTCCTACGCCGACTCCGACTCCTTTCTTTTTTGTACCTACGACTCCAACTCCAACTCCGACTCCTTTATACAATATTTACTCCAAAATCAATTATACCCTGTTAATTGCTAGAAAACAATTTTTGTTTTTTTACTAGATGTTAGACTAGTATACTATCGACATGTCTGTGGCTAAGTAACTGGCTTTTTTTAATTATTGTCTATTGTACAATTCTGGTAAAATGAAACTGATGACAACACAGATTTAGGAAAAATACACCCGTACTCTTATCAAAAAACGTTGTATTATTAAGAAAACCAGCTCCACCTTGGTAAACATTTTCAAAGTTCAATATTAAATGAAAACTGAAACTTCAAATTAATCTTTTTTAGTGGTATGAAATCACTAGATAACTAAATAAATAAAATCACACATGAAAGCATGAAAATTATATTACTGAACTCCTATGGAAGATTTAAACATTTGTTCTTAGGAACAAAATTACCCATTTTTCTTACAATTTCTAATTTTCTGAAATAAGATCCTTCTGTCTCTTGGTTGCATGTTTTTTGTTTATTGTTTTTTTTCAGTACATATTTTTCAACAATTTTCTCCAGTATTTTGTACAGTACAGTATGTCCGTATTTACCTGTATATTATCACTTACGAATACATTTTTCCATTCTTTGTTCAGTTCTTCATTTATTCCTGACCATTTTATATTCTTACTGTAAAAATTATATTTTCCATATCCTTTCCAACATTTTGTGCTTTGATTAATTCTGCGATCACTTGCTATGGAATGGACTATTAATTCTATGACACTGTGGTCTGAAATTCCCGTGTTATACACTATTATTTCTTTAACATAATTCACCTCATTCACAAATACTAGATCTAGGACATTTTCCTTTCTTGTTGGAATGTGGTTTATTTGTTGCATATTATGTTCTAATAGCATATCTTGAAGCTTTTCAAATTGCCTCTTATTGTCTGCGCTACTATTACTCTCTTTTTTATATGTATATATACAACCACTTTCTTCTATCCGTTCTTTCCTGTCCACGAAAGGAAAGTTAAAATCTCCGGATAGGAGTATATTCCAATCTTTATTGTTTCTACATATATCATCTATTTTTTCTATTATTATGCCAAACTCCTTAGTATTTGGGGGTCTGTAAACTACAATATTCACTAGTTTTACAAATTCAAATTCTACCGCAATCAATTCACATTCTGTGTTGCAGTATTTTTCACAGACTTTTCCTTGATTTATGTCTCTTTCATATATTGCGGTTCACCCTTGATTCTTATTTGTTCTGTCTGATCTATAAGTTTGGAAACTCTTTATCTGATCATCGCTGCCAGTCTCTTGGGAATACTATGTTTCACTTATATTTAATATATCCATTTTTTCAATTTGGGTTAGTTCTTCTAAGAACTCTATTTTCCTTTTAGAGTTACTCGTGACTAAATCTTGTGCATTCATCACTATTATGGTTTGTGTTTCATCCCCATTATTTAATATTGGTAATAATATGGATTCTCCCATGCTTCCTTAATGTTCTGATATGATGTTCTTTTCTTCATTTCCAGGAATTCTGCCATTAAAAAATCCAACTTTTCTATTATATTAGCTCTTTCGCCTTCATATTTATTTTTGTGTGTATACCTGCAACTATCCCCATATCTGCACCAACCCCTGGCATTATAGATTCAATCTTTGTAGTTGGGCTCTAAATGTGCATATTTGGGTTGAAAGGCATCATATCTTGGGGCCTTTGGTGCATAGCGCGGTATATACTCGGCCTGCTTTTTTGTTTCTTTTTTTGTTTCATTTTTGCTTTCATTTTTCTTTTCTGTTTGCTGAGTTTTCTTACTTTCATTCATGGTTGCAGAATGCATATATCGACATTTTTTGTTGTATTTGCATCCTTTTCCTTCATTTAGGTTTTTGTATATTTTTGGATGGAGATCCCTGCATTCGTCTCCATATCCGTCTAAATACGCAAATTTACCATATATTTCATAATTATGGCATATCTTTGGATGCTTGTAGTAGCATCTTTCGCCAAATCTGCAATTCCCTCTTTTCAGGAAATTGCAGACTATATCTTTCTTTTCTTTTTTTTTTCTTGTTCTTGCTCTTCCCTAAAAGTATGTAGGTCCGGGTAGAGTCTATTGGTTCTATTATTTGTTTCTATCTGATAATTTATTTCTTCGTAAGTATGTTGTTGGATGGCATCATAAGTTATATCAATGATTTCCTCTGCATCTTTACACATATTCTGTTTATTTTTCTCTTCTTCTTCTTCTTCTTCTTCTTCTTCAACTATTTGCAGATTTAGTCTCGACTTAATTATATTTTCTATCTAGACTAAGCATGTTGAGCAGAATACCTTTGTGTCTCTATTTTTTATTTTTTGCTGTATTTTAGCACATGTAGGGTGTGTTGGAACATGACAGGCATCGCATTTTCTAATCAGTTGTTGAGGATTATTAATGGAATACCGTATCTTACATGTATTGCACCGTTTTGGCATTCTTTTTCCCAATGCATCAATCAGCATATCCACCATATTGGACTTCTTATTGTTCTTTGATGGAATGTGTTGATTGATGTAAACTTTCTTTATAAGTCTCTTTATCACTTGGATCTTCTTTGGAATTTCTTCTATTATTTTGCTGATGTTTTCCGCAGATTTGCTCCAGTTTGTTGGATCATATTGTTTCAATATATCTGCGAATATTTTTCCGTCACACTGGTTGGAGTTACTAGCGACCTCTGTTATCAGACGGTCGAGTTCTTGTTTCGCCAACTCATGGAATTTACTTTTGTTGACTGCAGCAATGTCCCTCCAAGCTCTGCCTGTATTATAGAGCGCCATCTTGATCAGATTTTTAGTAATTCACAAGATAATTATCCTATGCCGACATTTTATCTCACTTTTCTGACCTCAAACTAATCACCTACTATTCACGAAAACTTGTAGCTATATTGCACTCGATAGCCTTTTGTTATCCGTGTTAAATCAGGATATTTATAGGGTCGCACAAGTGTATTCACTCACCGGCATACAGAAACACTCAGAGAGAGAGAGAGAGAGAGAGAGAGAGAGAGAGAGAGAGAGAGAGAGAGAGAGAGAGAGAATGTTTCCAGAAATACAATGGCGAATCATCAATTTTCCAAAAGAGATTTCGACTGCAGAAGATCTGGAATATAACTACCTATATATTATTTCAATGGAGCTAGATTATTGTATTAAATTGTGGTGTTTGTTTTAAGTTTTTTACTATATATATATATATATATATATATATATATATATATATAACTATATATATTATTACAAAGCTGGTCTAGTGTAGAGTAAATAAGTTAATCAGGAATTTTATTTATGTTTTCATATGTGCATTGAAGAGGTGAATAGCCAGCTCTTAAGATGAGTTCCTCTCATGTGGGTGTAAGTCTGTTATGTAAATTATGTAAGACTTTCGTCGTAAATTTCATTGTATTTTTCATTCAAGTCAGTATATGTAAATTTACGTTATTTTTAAGAATTAACTTTCTATTTCACATATTTTGTTACGAAGTCCTACATAATGCGTTTAAGAGTGTTATATGATCCATACGAGATATGAACAGGGGCTTATGTAAATCTTTTTTATATTCTTATGAGGTTTTGCGCGGGCTGTGGAGTTGGAGTCGGAGTCGAGGAGTCGAAGCAATTTTGAGTCAGAGGAGTCGGAGTCGTTAAAATTGTCCTGACTCCGACTCCGACTCCAACTGGATCTGCATTGCTTTATAACACAAATACTGTATATACTCGCATAACATACAAGTTTTAAAGACTAATTTTGAAGCTAAATTCAATAGGGTCGCATCATACACGAGGTATATTAGCATATGCGCTCTTGGACTAGGCTACGTCGTTGTTCAAACTGGATATCCATTTACTCTGGTAAAAACATACAGCTATATTTTGAATAAACCAGATTTTGATCTAACTTAGGTTTTACTTAACTGTATTCAATAATAATGCATGTAATATCCACATCTTAGTATCATATTTTCAAATAAAATCATAGCAAATTATAATCCTCCCCATTGTTTATGGTTATATAATCTTATCCACTGTTTGTGTTTCAAATCAGGTGATTAAGGTAATCTACCGAAGGATATTTCATATCTTTTAAGAGTATCAATTATTACTTGATCTATCATCTTCCAATTAGTAAACTAATATCAATAGTTTTATTTGAAATACTTCTCTCATATTTTGTTTACTTTTGAATTGAATTGCATATAGAAGTTAACCGGAGTTTCATTCAAGTTGCTGATGCACAATGATTTTTATAAATATATATGTTTTTTAGTTCTGTGGTGCTTGATTATAAAGCTTACGAAATTATTAACTATATCTGGTTATACCAAATTATATTCCCTGTTTTTAGACACTGACTTCATCTTCAAAATCTGGCGTCTACATTTATGCGATTTGCAAATTCATAGGTTCCACTAAATTAAACTTTGTTTACTCTAGTTTTTTACACAGCTTTCCCTGATTCCAAACAGAATAGTGGCTATGAATATTGTTTGTTTTCTCGCCTTCGTTTACAGTTTAGTTTATATTTGACAGTATATTTTCTTGATCTTTTCTCCATAGTGAACAAGAATATAATGTTAAATTGTCAGTCTTATGCTACTTTGTTTACTGTTGTATGGTGATCGATATGCAAGCAAAACAACTGCTATTTGATTCAATTATTCATAACAAAACTTTTTTTTTTTTTTTGGTCAGTTATTGTGGGTGTATGAGTTTACGCAATGATTATAACGTTACTTCCGATACTTTTCCTTATCTCTCAATTTTCTAACCCATTGAAGTGGGAGATGTGATACAGAAAGGAAGTATAAAAATTAGTCTGTTGTAATTTTGTTTCTCAAATGATTGTATCAATCCCTGGAATGGGAAGTAAAGAATAGATTGTGTACAGCAACAAAATGTAAGAGAGCGCATTCATGTTGGCAAACACGTGTCTTTCCATCAAAAGGGATTTCATCACTTCAATCAAAATAGTTCATTACATTCTAATACTCATGCATTCAATGGTAATTATGTCTTAGATTATGTTCGATATGATGAACTTATAAAGATGGACTGAGGAAAGCACCGTACTATCGAAAGAAGCCGCTGGTCAATATAAACAAGAGAGAGAGAGAGAGAGAGAGAGAGAGAGAGAGAGAGAGAGAGAGAGAGAGAGAGAGAGAGAATCAGCTGACTTGGACTTGCGAGTTGCTCATTTATCGTATATTCTTAAAATTTATATGGCAAATTATATAGTATATTATCATACGTTGATGGTCCATGTGTAAAATTTTAAATTTTGTGAGTATGGCGGAATATAATAATGCGTGAGTGATACATGAAATGACATGTAAGAAACAGCATTCTAAAGGAAAAGAGGCACTCTATGAACTAGGAACATTCGTGTCAAAGCTACCAGCTTTGATATGGAATTAACTAACCAGAGGCGCCTCAACCGCCAGCCAAAAAAACAAAAAGCACTGATGGTGCAAAAGTAGACTTTGATTCCTACTGTGAGCCAATCGAACAAACACATGTTAAGCGTCGTTGAAGTGAAGATGCAACAGACACCAAGATGATGAAATTAAAACAAGATTTCACGATGCTCTGAATGAAATAGAAAAGTTTGATCGATCTATGAAAATGACAGTAGAAGAAGCCATCCAAGCTTATCCAAAGATCATCCGTGATGTAGCCAGACCTCTGACAACAATGCCATCCACCCAAGTCAGTGGTGAAAGAATTTTCTGCACTGAAAATAATCAGATCAGATCTAAAGGCTTCAATAAAGGAAGACCGAACAATGTTGCAAAAGAAAAAAATGCGTGGAAAATGATGGAAATGAAATGTAAGATAGAAAATGCAGAACAAAAAATTATACAATCGAAAGAAAATTAAAAAAGGGACTTAGAAGAAGAAGAAAGGACTCTTCAAAATATAAAAAAACCCAAAGTACTCTACTCCTATGCAAAAAAGATGAATAAAGGGAGATTGGAAATGGGCCCTCTAAGAATTGAAGGACGGTTAACGAATGAAAAAAAGAAAATATGCAACATATTAGCTGAAAAATATAAGAGTGAGTTCATGCCAAGAATTGCGAATGAGACTAATGAAACAGAAATGAGAGAAGAAAATGTTGAATATCTAACGGATATAGATATTAATAAAGCGGATATTGTCAAGGCAATAAGTGAAATTAAAAATGGATCGGCAGCTGGACCAGATGGAGTCCCAGCGATTTTGTTAAAAAAACTGCACACACTATCGTGAAGCCGCTTGCAATACTGCTAAGACAAAGTGTAGGTATGAGCGAGATATATGTTAAACATAAATTAGCTTATATAACCCCTATTTTCAAAAGTGGATCAAGACTAGAGGCAAACAATTATAGACCTGTTAGTCTAACATCACATATTATGAAAGTGTATGAGAGGGTAATAAAAAAAAAAATAATGAACCATTTGGTTAAAAATAATTTGTTTAATACAGGTCAACATGGTTTTGTGCCCGGAAAAAGTATACAAACCCAACTGATAGCACACTATGAAAACATATACAAAAATATGATAAATGAAAAAGACACAGATGGGATCTATCTAGATTTTGCAAAAGCCTTTGACAAGGTAGACCATAATATATTAGAGAAAAAAATGAGTAAGCACAATATTGTGGGAAAGATAGGAAAATGGGTAAAAGAATTCCTGCAAAACAGAAAAAAAATAGTGGTTGCAAATGACGAGAAATCAGATGAAGCTCAGGTAATATCTGGCGTGCCACAAGGTACGGTACTAGCTGCACTGCTGTTTGTTATTATGATCTCAGACATAGACTGTGACACAAGAATAAGTAGAGAAATTACTTGTGATGAAGATAGGAACTCACTACAAAGAGATCTAAACAAAATATATGAATGAGGATGGTATTTAACTCTGATAAATTCGAATCAATAAATAATGGAAACAGAGAAGGAATGGTATATATATGCATACAAGGGACCTAATAACGAGACAATCACAAACGAGGAAGCAATTATAGACCTTGGTGTAATGTTAAATAGGAATATGTTATGCAACGACCAAATAGCAACACTGTTGGTTAAATGTAAAGCAAAAATGGGAATGTTATTCAGACACTTTAAAACAAGAAAAGCTGAACACATGGTTATGCTTTACAAAACTTATGTACGTAGTACACTTGAGTACTGCAATGTGATATGGTACCCACACTACCAAAAGGATATTGCACAAACAGAGAGTGTACAAAGGTCCTATACTGCTAGAACAGAAGAAGTTAAGGACCTTGACTACTGGGAAAGACTGCAATTTTTAAAACTATACAGTCTAGAAAGGAGAAGAGAACGCTACATGATAATACAAGCATGGAAGCAAATAGAAGGAATTACTGAAAACATCATGGAGCTAAAAATATCAGAAAGAGCAAGCCGAGGTAGATTAATAGTGCCAAAAAATATACCAGGAAAGCTAAGGAAGGCGCACAGGACATTAATCCACTACGCACCAACATCGATAATGCAGCGACTATTTAATGCGCTGCCAGCTCATCTAAGAAACATATTAGGAATGAGCATAGATGTGTTTAAGAATATGCTTGATAAATACCTAAGATGCATCCCAGACCATCCAAGACTGGAAGATGCAAAATACACCGGAAGATGCATTAGCAACTCTCTGGTGGATATACGAGGTGCCTCACACTGAGGGACCTGAGGGAACCCAAACATAGAATAAGGCAATAAGGCTATCTCTCTTTCTTTTCCTTGAAAACTCCAAGTTTATCAGTCAAAATTTTTTTACTTGAAATCCCTAAGTTTAACAGCCAAACTTTTTTTTTCCTTGTAGGTAGTAGGTTGGCCAGGGCACCAGCCACCCGTTGAAATACTACCGCTAGAGAGTTATGAGGGCCTTTGGCTGGTCAGACAGTACTACAGTGGATCCTTCGCTCTGGTTACGGTTCTTTCCCTTTGCCTAAACATACACCAAATAGTCTGGCCTATTCTTTACAGATTCTCCTCTGTCCTCATATACTAGACAACACTGAGATTACCAAACAATTCTCCTTCACCAAAGGGACTAACTACTGCACTGTAATTGTTCAGTGGCTACTTTCCTCCTGGAATGGGTAGAAGAAACTCTTTAGCTATGGTAACCAGCTCTTCTGGGAGAAGGACACTCCAAAATCAAACCATTGTTCTCTGGTCTTGGTTAATGCTATAGCCTCTGTACCAGAGCCTTCCACTGTCTGGGGTTACAGTTCTCTTGCTTGAGGTTACACTCTGGCACACTATTCTATCTAATTTCTCTTCCTCTTATTTTGTTAAAGTTTTTATAGTTTATATAGGAAATATCTATTTTAATGTTGCTACTGTTCTTAAAATATTTTAGTTTTTCTTGTTTCCTTTCCTCGCTGGGATATTTTCCTTGTTGGAGCCCCTGGGCTTACAGCATCCTACTTTTCCAACTAGGGTTGTAGTTTAGCAATAAATAATAATAATAATAATAATAATAATAATAATAATAATAATAACCTTAAGTTTAACAGAAGAATTATTTTTCTTGAAACCCCTAGGACTAACAGTCAAACATTTTTTCTTGCAAACCAAAAAATTCAAGTCAAACTTTTTTTTTTTCTTGAAAACCCTGAGTTTAACACTCAAACATTTTTCTTGAAAACCCAAGTTTAACAGTCAAACTTTTTTCTTTAAAATCCCAAGTTTAACAGTCAAACTGTTTTTCTTTGAAACCCTAAGTTTAACAGTCAAACTTTTTTTCTTGAAAAACCCAAGTTTAACAGTTGAACATTTTGTCTTCAAACCCCTAAGTTTAACAGTCAAACTTTTTTCTTGAAACCCCTAGATCTAACAGTCAAATATTTTTCTTGCAAACCAAAAAATTAATAAACTTTTTTTCTTAAAAACCATAAGTTTAACACTCAAACATTTTCTTGAAAACCATAAGTTTAACACTCACACATTTTTCTTGAAAATCATAAGTTTCACACTCATACATTTTTCTTCAAAACCATAAGTTTAACACTCGTTCATTTTTCTTGAAAACTCTAAGTTTAACACTCACACATTTTTCTTGAAACCCTAAGTTTAACAATCAATTTTTCTTTATTTAAAACCCCAAGTTTAACAGTCAAACTTTTTTTCTTTAAAACCCCAAGTTTAACAGTCAAACTTTTTTCTTGAAACCCTAAGTTTAACAGTCAAACTTTTTTTTCTTGAAAACCATAAGTTTGTCAAACTTTTTTTTCTTGAAAACCATACGTTTAACACTCAAACATTTTCTTGAAAACCGCAAGTTTAACAGTCAAACTTATTTTCTTTAAAACCCCAAGTTTAACAGTCAAACTTTTTTCTTGAAAACCCTAAGTTTAAGTCAAACTTTTTTCTTGAAACCCCAAGTTTAACAGTCTAACTTTTTTCCTGAAACCCTAAGTTTAACAGTCAAACTTTTTTCTTGAAAACCATAAGTTTAACAGTTGAACTTTTTTCTTGAAAACCCTAAGTTGAACAGTCAAACTTTTTTCTTGAAACCCTAAGTTTGACAGTCAAACTTTTTTTTCTTGAAAACCATAAGTTTGTAAAACTTTTTTTTCTTGAAAACCATATGTTTAACACTCAAACATTTTCTTGAAAACCTTAAGTTTAACAGTCAAACTTTTTTCTTGAAACCCTAAGTTTAACAATCAATTTTTTTTTCTTTAAAACCGCAAGTTTAACAGTCAAACTTATTTTCTTTAAAACCCCAAGTTTAACAGTCAAACTTTTTTCTTGAAACCCCAAGTTTAACAGTCTAACTTTTTTCCTGAAACCCTAAGTTTAACAGTCAAACTTTTTTTCTTGAATACCATAAGTTTAACAGTTGAACTTTTTTCTTGAAAACCCTAAGTTGAACAGTCAAACTTTTTTCTTGATACCCTAAGTTTAATCGTCAACTTTTTTTCTTTAAAACCCCAAGTTTAACAGGCAAACTTTTTTTCTTGAAAACTCCAAGTTTAACAGTCAAACTTTTTTTCTTGAAAACCCAAAGTTTAACAGTCAAACGTTTTTTTTCTTGAAAACCCCAAGTTTAACAGTCAAACTTTTTTTTTCTTGAAAACCCCAAGTTTAACAGGCAAACTTTTTTTCTTGAAAACCACAAGTTCAACCATCAACTTTTTTTTCTTTAAAACCCCAAGTTTAAAAGGCAAACT
The DNA here is from genome assembly GCF_036898095.1 of Palaemon carinicauda. Classification (NCBI taxonomy): domain Eukaryota; kingdom Metazoa; phylum Arthropoda; class Malacostraca; order Decapoda; family Palaemonidae; genus Palaemon; species Palaemon carinicauda. Next base: position 6,115,006 of record NC_090746.1, read on the forward strand.
TTTTTTCTTGAAAACCCAAAGTTTAACAGTCAAACTTTTTCTTGAATCCCTAAGTTTAAGTCAAACTTTTTTTCTTGAAAATGCTAAATTTAACAGTCAAACATTTTTCGAAAACCCAACGTTTAACATTCAAACTTTTTTCAAAAAACCCAAAGTTTAACAGTCAAGCTTTTTTCTTGAAAAACCCTAAGTTTAACCGTCAAACTTTTTTTCTTGAAATCCTTAGGTTCAACAGTCAAACTTCTCTTGTAAAACCCTAAGTTTAACAGTCAAACTTTGTTTTTGGAATCCTTAGGTTTAACAGTCACACTTCTCCTGAAAAACCCTAAAATTAACCGTCAAACTTTTTTTCATGCAAAACCTAAGTTTAACAGTCAAACTTTTTTTTTAAAGGAGGGGTCGTGACCCCAGCGACCCCACCCACCAGATGCGATAGTGAAAAGGTATTTAATTTTGAAAATATCATGACACCAAATAGGCAGCACCGAATAAGGGTTACACATGAAATACGGTTTTCTAAATTAATTCACTAACCTCAGTAATATCATTATAAATGGACAATCTTTGTCAAATCCATCAAGCACTGCCTTCAACTGAACCTATATATTAATATCAAATCATCTCGTAAAACTATTACCAGCGTATGATATCTATAGTAACCATACGAGAACACAAAACCAATTAAGCGGAACCTACAACACATGCAAGTTTCTACCTCAAGGAATGAGACTGGATTAATTCTAATGAAATAGTAGTATTACCCGTTAATAATCTTTAAAAATATCATATAGTATTTAGCTAATGTAACAGACACAAAGGTAAAGTATTGACGACAAGCTTCCTCTTTAAAAATCAAAGCAGTAACCAATGAGTTTTCGAAAGGAACTCATAAAGGGAAGTGTCTACTTGGCGTTTCAAAGCACTCGTCTCAAAATCTAAACAAAGACTAGTTCTTCGTATTCTAAAAGAAAAAATATGTCTCTGTCGACCTATTATTCATAATTCTGAACATCTTCCAATTATTCTATAAACTACTGTAGAGTTTCACAAAGTCTTTTCAATCCGTTTTTTTATAGCGAGGCGTTTCGGAAGTCAGCTTTTCGACAATTGCTGTCAAATTAAAATCAATTATTGGAACACTTACCAACAGCCAGGAGCGGCGATGGCTGTCCATCCTGCCATAATCCTCATCAAAGAACAGGCAATGCCACAATGCGTGAAATCGCCATCAACAATGTTTACACAAACGGTATCAAGCAGCAGCCTTCACACGACTAGCGGTAGATTTTTCGCCCATGAATAAAAAACGCTTTTAAAGAAGGTATATTTACATCCTCCTTTCCTTTACCACTGTTCCTGTCATCGCTAGATATTGTAGCAATTTCACAGTGAATATAAAGCTTCAGCACCAAACACAATACGCGAAAAAAACATAAATACACTGGACGTTTCCACAAGATAACTTTAAAAGACTAATGTCAAGTTGTCAACAACTGATCTAAAAAAATAACCAGATCACGTTTTGTTTTTTCTTCCCTTCGCGTTTCTACTAGTTATATATTCATAAATTTCCCCCTCATATATTTTCATGCATTTGTATATTGTGCATTAGTGTATTTTTATCTTATTTGCCTTTGTCAGTTATGCATTTTATATCCATGTTATATAAATAAGTCTTTATAGATCAAAGTATTTACTTGTGTAGGCCTATATGTGTGCATGGATAACTGAAAAAGTAACCCAGTGCTGAAGTTACAGAATTTTGAAGGATAATGAAAGAGGTGCATGTCCCTCGATCTAATTTCCAATCCCCCCCCCCCCCTTAATCAGCAACCTCCCCTCACCCTTTCCTCCCCCTCCCCCAGTTCGGATCCACCAAGTTCAAAAAGGGCGGGAGGTCGGAAAGCATAATCTAAGTAGCTATTTCAAAGTTATTTTTCATGTATTTAAAACCATTTTCTCTTAATAATTGCATTTTAAGTTGAATAGGTATTATAAAATAACACCATCCAGTTAAGATATATAACGTATTCAGCAGTAATCTCTATAATTACTTTTAGTACACGCCTATTCAAGGAAACATCATCAGTTGACGAACTGAGCTATATCTGTAATTATTGGAGCGCCTGCATCCTTCTGTTCAACTATGAACCTAAAGCAATTCTCGACTCTTAGAATTGTAGTTTGTCTCTCCACTTCTTCCAACTCGTTTCATATCAGAAACACAATCTCTTTATTTCTTGTTAATATATAATAAATTTTTACCATTAGAGAGAGAGAGAGAGAGAGAGAGAGAGAGAGAGAGAGAGAGAGAGAGAGAGAGAGAGAGAGGATGATTTCACTTCCATATCTCTTTTACTACATTCTTCTTGTAGAAACTATTTAACGGAAAATGTTGATTATTGTTTTAATGTCAACAAAATTTGAAGGTTTTTGTAGAATCCAAGCTTCATATCAGTAAACCTTTTTAATCTATTCTTATCAGACATTTCTCCTAAGAAATACCTTGCTTTTCATATATTTGAAGACTTCTATTTTTCGTTTTTATTCGATATACTGTACTAATTTTTTTTTTTTTTATAAAAACAAGGTACTTAGGAAATTAAAACAGCTTTGTTTGCAACATATATTACACTTAGAACCAGTAAACTTATTGAACAATTATAGAATTATGGAGTTTCCATGCCAAGTACATTTGTTAATCATGTCACATTTCAATATTAGAAATGATATTGAAAAGAAATCCCATTTAAATTTCCACTTTCAATGAATAAGATTTTCGTCTCAATAATATAAAATATAAAACTATCATAGATTTACTTCTAAATGTTGAATTATACTTTTTATTTTTTTACTTTTGAGCAAGAGGACCGTCGTAGGAAAAACTGTAAAAAAATAACTTATTTAAAGGACGAAACATGAAAATAAAGATAACTGACAAAATAAATATTATCCACAAATATGCCAAGTGCACCAGTCAAAGTTTTCTTGAAAATGTCAAGTTTAACTGTCAAACTTTTATTTTTTGAAAACCCCAAGTTTAACAGTCAAAAATTTTTTTGCTAAAACCCCAAATTTAACAGCAAAACTTTCATTTTTGAAAACCTCAAGTTTCACAGTCAAACTTTATTTTTTTTTAAACCCCAAGTTTAACAATCAAATTTTTATTGCTGAAAACCACAAGTTTAGCAATCAAACTTTTGTTTATGAAACCCTAAGTTTAACAGTCAAACGTTCTTTTACTAAAACCCAAAGTTTAACAGTCAAACTTTTTTATTGTAAACCCAAAGTTTAACAGTAAAAATTTTATTTTAAAAACCCCAAGTTTACACTTGAACAGTCAAACTTTTCTTTTTAAATCCCAAGTTTAACAGTCAAACTTTTTTTGAAAACACAAAGTTTAACAGTCATACATTTTTTTTAAACGCCAAGTTTAACAGTAAAACTTTTTTATTTGAAAACCAAGTTTGACAGTCAAAATTTTATTTTTGATAACCCCATGTTTAACAGTCAAACTATTATTTCTGAAAACCTAAAGTTTAACAGTCAAACATTTTTTTTGAAAACCTCAAGTTTAACAGTCAAACATTTTTTTTTTAAAAATCCTAAGTTTAAGTTAAACTTTTTTTGCTTAAAAAAGGGTGGGGTTCGTAACCTCTTGCGACCAACCCCCATGGATCTACTTGTGCCTAAGATAATACCAAAAACTATTAAAATAAGTTTCACTTTGGTTTTCTTGTTCCTAGGATGCATGAGGATGTCAGGGTGGGTGGTACTTTTGTCAGTAGGACAGTTGCATCCGTATATATTGGCTCAATATAGTTTTGTAGGAAAAAAAAAAAAAAGCTATGTGAAATATGTCTTGAAATAGGAAGGACGCTGGTGACTGGTACAAATCATGAACATAAGCTACCGTGGTCTAAGCGATGTCAGGTAGGGGAGCCTAAGGTCCATGTATTCTATAGACTTTGGGGTAGCCGATCGGGACTACGGTCTACCCTAAAAGCCAAAGCAAACTCCTTCAATAAGAAGGCAACCGTGCTTACCCCATATAAAGGGGGAAAAACACGTTAATAGAAGAAGAAGAAGAAGAAGAAGAAGAAGAAGAAGAAGCAATAACTGCTGCTGGGTGGTTTAACTAATTATATCTTCTTGGAGTAAGAACAGAGGAGTTAACTAAACCTGTTATTTTTTAAAGGAAATCTTTGTTATAATGTTGATACCTGGTAAATTGGTGGTCTCTGATCTATTTCCTAATAGGACCATCTCTGGCAAAGTACTAACCCACAATTCAAGGCTTTTTATTATCTTTTAGTTCATTTTCTTAACAAACCTAACTCTAGTGCAGTGTATAACACATTTAAATGACTTGTTATCATCATTTAGGATAGGGCATTTTTTTTTGCATGGTGTTAAAGTACTGGACTTGCTGTCTTTAAAAAAAAAAAAAAAAAAAAAAAAAAAAAAAAAAAAAAAAAACTTGCTGTCTTCGGGAATAAAATATAAAAAAGAACAGTTCCACTCTCTGGCACCGGTTAGATCCTGTAAGTTAATGTATAAAATTATATAGTTTCACTTTGCTTCTCTTATTGTTTGGGTAATGTTAGGTCTTAAACTAGGCAGGATCAAGAAATGACAGTCAGCGTTGTTTCTTATCTTCATTGCAACTGACGCTGCTGCATCATGCACAGCGGAAGGAAATACAGATAGCCCGTGACGTAGACAATGACGTCACTTATGTGGGCGGAGCTTAGGCGTTGCAAGCAGCCTCATCTTACATCTCCCTCCCAAAATATTACGAGGGTAATATTTTCAAAACTTATAAATGACAATATCAAAAGCAGATATGGCAAACAAAATTCTATACTCTCTTAATGTAAAACATCAGACATTTAAGGTAAATCATAATCGTAATAATCAATGGTAACGTTCAGATGGGATAGAGAGAGAGAGAGAGAGAGAGAGAGATAACAACATCGACAGCATTAACGTAACCTCAAATGAAACAATAATTACATCAGCATTGTAAGATGTGCACTAAAATTGAGTTGTGAATGCAACACCAACCTAACTTAAAATTTCCTACAAAATATAATTTTGTAAATGAAATCAATGCACGTCTAAGTGCAGTAAAATAAAACAGAATTTTTCATTTTATAAATGCAAGATCAAAGCAGAGATAATTAAACATAATCGTTCATCCAGGCAGGGGCCTCTCTCTTCCTTGGAGGCCGTACCTCTGGCGCTGATGGCGGAAACTTAGGCTCATGACCCACTTCGTCGTAGGTAGGAGTGTCTCCTCTTGTCTCATTGACGGCAGTTCAGTGACCTTGAGGTGTCTTCTGTTCCTTATGGACGGACGCCCACTACCATCTAGTCTCACGATGTACTGTCTATGAGGTCGTTGCTCGACTATGATTCCCAGCCTGTCCCAGGCCTTGGTCATCTGGTTCTGAATCCTAACGTGAGTGCCTGGCTGTAAGGGCGTTAGCCTCCTGTCGCTGCCGCTTTCGATTATCTTCTCATTTTTCTCTGCTACTTGAAGTTCTCTTTTTCTAATGGATTTTCTCCAGTGTTGGTCTATCATATAGTTGAGTTTTGCAGTCGGTACACCATCCCGTAACTGTCTCCCAGTTGCCAGTTGCGCCGGAGATTTGTTTATACCTCTTAAAGGCGTGTTCAGGTATTGTAGCATGGCCAATGATACCTTGTCGTTATCGAGGCTTCCAGTCCCACTGATACTTGTTCTAATTATCCTTTTCGCGGACTTAACCGCGGCCTCGGCTCTCCCATTTGACTGCGGATAGTGGGCCGATGATAGGCGTATGTCAACTCTCCATCTCCTGTAGAAGGTCATCATCTCTTCACTCACCAGGTTGGTGCCGCCGTCGGTAGACAATTGTTCGGGTGCTCCCCATCGAGTGAAGTAATGCCTAAGTTTTGTCATGACCTTTGCAGACGAGGTGCCATTGGGGAAGTGGGCTATTTCTAGCCAGCCTGTAAGCCTGTCACAATATGCCATATACATGCATCCTTCGAGCTGAAACAGGTCCATGACAGTCTGTTGGAACGGATACTCTGGGGCAGGGGTCATTTTCATGACTTCGGCAGGAAGTGATGGTGCGTGGGCATCGCACGATGTACATCGTGAACGATGATGCTGGAGGTCACCCTCGATGCCTGGCCAATATACTGAATGTCTCGCTCTCCTCAACATTGTATCTAGGCCTTGATGTCCAGCATGGAGGTTGGCGGTTATCTGGTGACGGAGCCCTTCCGGAATGACAAGGCGGATGCAGTTGTCGTTGAAACAGTATGTGACCAGGTTGCCAGATATAGAGAGACGTGCTCTGATGTCGTAGAAGGGCCTCAAACATGCAATTTCTTGAGATTTCTTCGGGTTCCAATCCCCTGCATTCACTCGAGCGACTAGCAGCTGATATGCTGCGTCGACCAGGGCTGCCTCTTCAACAGTTTTCTCGTCTATAGTGCACTGCTCCTGTAGGTTTTCTGCGATTGCTGACACCATGGCAATCGTTAATTCTTCGTTGAAGCTCGCATCCTGTCCATCTGGCGTCGTCCTCAGGGTAGGAAAACGAGAGAGAAAGTCAGCAGCATGATTTCTCTTGCCTGGTAGATATCTAACGTTGAAATTATACAATAATGTTTTCTCCTTTAATCTAAACAGTCTGGGGTTGGTAATGTCGCCGAGACTCCTATTGCCTAGTAACTTGACTAAGGGGCGGTGGTCCGTGACAATGGTTAAGTTCGGGCAGCCCAATAAGAACAACCTTGCCTTTTTTAAGCACCAAGCCACTGCAAGGGCTTCCCCCTCCACAGCTGCATACCCAGACTCGGCGGGCGTGAGGAACCGACTGCCGCAAAGTGCTATTCTCCAACCATCTCTACAACAGAAGGGGGTTTCGACGGAGTTACAACTGCAATATTGTTGGAGGATGACGAAGCCCACCCCCTCCTTACTCCAGTCAGTGACTGCAACAGTCGGCCGCAGCTTATCGTAGTAGGTGAGGCCGTCCTTGGCCAACTTGCAGACGATGTCTTGCATTTGACGAAACTTTTCCTGAAGGTACTCATCCCAATAAACCTGTTTGCCCGAGGGCTTCTTCAGCAGGTCTCTAAAGTGGGTCATGATGGGCGCCGTTGTCAGGAAGGGGGCCAGCTGATTGAAAAAACCATACCATGACCTGATGTCGGATATTGTGGGCTTTTGGGGCATAGAAAAACGTTTTATGGCAGATAAATAATCTTCTGAAGGCTTGTGGGAGTCCCAACCGACGTCGAATCCGACAAATTCCACTTCTTTCTTGCAAAACTTGAATTTTTCTGGTTTCAAAGTGATGCCCTTGTATGCACAGACAGTAAGGAAGTCGTACACATGCCAAAAGGCGCTTTCTACGCTCAAATTGTCCAGAAGTGTATCGTCCACACACTTAAACTTCCTGGGTACTTCTTCAATGGCATCATCGAAACGGCATGTAAATGCGTCGGAGGCAGAACAATGTCCCATTGGTGTCCTTCGGTATTGGTACCTACCCCAAGGTGTGATGAACGTGGTTAGGGGTATGCTCTCCTTGTCCAGTTCTACCTGGTGAAATCCCCAATAGGCGTCGGCCACAGTCTTGTATGAGCAAAGGGGAATGCTGGATACCATATCGAAGGGCGTAGGGGTATGGTGCGTCTCCCTTCTACAACTTGCATTAAGTTTTTGGTAGTCGACCGTACGTCTGGGTTGCCCCGTTTTCTTTGCCACGACCACCATACGTGAACACCATTCCGTGGGCTCTCCAGGGGGAGCTCTTTGCAGGACCCCTCTCTTGACGTCCTCCTCCAACTGGGCTTTCACCTCCTTTTCCCAGTGCTTAGGTACCGACGCAGGTGTGTGGCATGCGTAAGGAACTGCGTCAGGTAATAAGTGAATACGGTGAGGTTCCCCATCCATTACCGGGAGGGGTTCTCTCTCGGTGTTGAAAGTCGTACTTGAAAAATGGGCTAATAACCAGTTTTCTAATCTGGCAATATTCTCCTCACTAGGGGGAAACGGAATGGCCGACGGTCTCACGGGTTGATCAGTTGCTTCCGCTAATGTAAGGGTTGTACTAGCTGCTGTGGGGGCAGAGTCCGTGAAGGGAGCGTGGTTAGGAAACGTTTCTGGCACAAGAACAAGTTTCTTGCAAGCATCCAGGGATAAATAAAAATCAATGGAGGACTTTACGAAGTATACTTCCTGAGTTGTATGCCTCCCCTTGTATTCTATGGTGCAAGAGGTTGAACCTAAACACTTCAGATGCAGGTTGGCGAAGTCTCGCAATCCTCCCTTTAACCTCAGCTTAGCTGGTTTTATGTTCAACATCGCAAGAATAGCGGGTCCTGCAACACAAACCTGGGCACCAGTGTCCGGCACCGCTCAGGCACAGGACCACTCTCCCGAGTTGGCCAGGCATACATCAACACGAATAGTGGGTTGTGGGGAGGGCCCATTCCGCAACCTTGCCTCTGCCGCCACGACTACTGCAATCACTGCACCCGCTATGTCCGACTCTTCGGCCAGACCACTAACGTTATTCCTGGCACTCCGCCCTCTGCAACACTTCTTCAGGTGACTGGTTTTACCGCACCCGTAACATGTCGTTCTTCTTGCGGGATATGAAGAATACCCAGGGGTATGACGAGTACCACAATTACCACAAAGACGCAATTGTACTTTTACGGAGGTACTCCTGTCACACTTAGGAAGGGCGGCTGCCACCTCCACCTCGTGTTCCTCCTCGAACCCACCGAGAGCAGCCGCTCTAGGGGAACTGCTAAGCCATGCCCTATTATGAAGGGCGTCGTCACGGGCGCCCTCGAATGCACTGCACATGACTCTAAGGGAATCGATATCACGGATATTATTGCATGATTGAAACACTTGCCTTTTGAGCACTTTATCACTTAGGCCTACCATGAGCTTGCGCAAAAGCATATATTCGGATAAATCATGATTGCAATTAGGGCATGTGAATGCACAATCAGTAGCCTTTTGCGTACACTTGATAAAATAATCATTGAAGGACTCACTAGGCTCTTGGGCCAAATAAAAAAACTCGAGCCACTGCACCGCTTGGTTAGAAGCTTTCACTACCATTTGCTTAACCGCATTAAATGCCCCTTCAGTAGACAGGGCACTCCACTGGGCGTCAGTATACCTAGAATCGAGGGCAAGTTGCAATATCGGAACACAATGCAGCCTTATATGGTGAACTGCCTCGATAGGCTTCAACTTACAAAGTTGCAACCAACACTCCATTGACCGTTTCCAAGACCTGAAGGCTGCAGGGGACACCTCAGCCTCGCACTTTTCTGGAGCTGCAGACGAAGGGATCCTTGGTTGGGGGACGTTGGTACCCCGGAGTGACAACGCTGTTATCTCGGCCTGAAGATTCTGGATGGCTTGTTGCTGGGTTTGCAACACTTGGTGAGCCTGCAGCACGGAAGCCGGCGACATCCTGACGCCGGTTCCAGAGGTTCCTGTCCTTGCAATCCTGCCCCTAGGGAATGCAAATGAGGGTCGTCTCGACGGTGGTGCCATGCTGTGCCACGGTTATTACAGTAGGTCCTCTCAAAATCCTACTCACTGCGCCATGTTAGATCTTAAACTAGGCAGGATCAAGAAATGACAGTCAGCGTTGTTTCTTATCTTCATTGCAACTGACGCTGCTGCATCATGCACAGCGGAAGGAAATACAGATAGCCCATGACGTAGACAATGACGTCACCTATGTGGGCGGAGCTTAGGCGCTGCAAGCAGCCTCATCTTACAGGTAAATACTGGTTTCAGGATGTGTAGCATCTTTGTAAATATGACAGACGCATACTTATGGAGTTCTCCATATACACTGTTCACCAATGGAATTTTAACTCACTTTTTGCCTCCAAACACCTCACCGTGGCACATAATCTCGACCGTTGGGCTAAACCAAATCAGAAGCCACACTGCCTTGAAGGCTAGTCTCTTAAGATAAATGCTTGGAGCTGAAAAGGCTTGGCTATACGGGCAGCTGGCGATGGCGAGTACTGCTCCATGAGGTATGTTTTGAGCAGGACCTGGTTTTGAGAGACAATCTTGGTGGCCACGGTCGTACTGTAGTGTCCCGTTGCTCACAAAGCCAATCGGAGATTTACGAGCCGGTAGAACGAACATAAAATATAAGCTACTATGGTGCCAAAAGATGTTAAAAAAAACTTCAGTGCATTTAATAAAAAAAATCGTATTTTTTGCGATCAAAAGATGAAAACCAATTGAAAACAAACATTCCTAGGTTTATTTCAGCTTCCATAACTCTTCAAGAGCCCATTACAGTGTTAGGTCATCGAGACTTCCCTTAGCATCTGACATTGAGAGGCTGAGTTAAGTTTAAATTTAGGCACTTGCCCTAAGCCTCTATCTACAGTAAAGAATTTCCTGGCCAAGCACTTTTTCTTCTTTTGAATAACATTGAATGTGGTCATCAACTACGACGTACCGAATTTATTAAATAAGTAAGCACTCTGGCTTTATCTAATAAAGCAGAAATCTATATCATAGCTTAATGATCATTAAAAAAAAAAACGTTTTTTTGGTATCTGTATTACTCAACTTATTATCTAAAGAACCCATAACAGAATAAGTTAGTTTACATCTTAATTTTTATGTCCAGTTTAATCCATTCTTCCTTGTCTAAGGCACTTTCAGAAATCGGAAAGGTGAACCAATGTTATTTCTATCGGCAATAGATCCACATAAGAAACTTTATGTATCCATTTGCAATAACAGTTGTTGTTTTTAAAACTCATCTTGTAGTTTTTCCTTATTTCCTTTCCTCACTGGGCTATTTTCCCTGTTGGAGCCCTTGGGCTTATAGTATCCTGCTTTTCCAACCAGGGTTGTTGCTTGGCAATTATTAATGATAATATTAATAATAATAATGATAATAATAATAATAATAAAAATAATAAGTAGGAAACCTTTTAAAACACTACATATCAATTTATAATACTTTATTCCCAAGTCCTTACAAAACACATTCATAAAACAAACATTTCTTAATATATTTTCTGAGCATTTACTTTCAACAGGAGAGAATCTTCGAGTTAGTCGCTTCTGACCTAAAGTCTGGCTGATACGCTGGAGTTGGACGCAAATACAAACTTGCCCTGAGGTCGGGATGACGAGAATTTCCCTTCGTCAAAGATAACCTTACCGCCGAGAATAGTCTTGTGAACTTTGCCTTTTAGAGTTTTGCCTAAGTATGGTGTTACCTGTAAAATAAATGGAAATTTTTAGAAGCCTGTAACATAAAGTTTTAATGCTTAAATGTAACTTTATTTCCATCTTTTAATACTGGCAATATTTATGGTGATTATTTGTTTGGCATGTACTGATTACCCATATTAAGCCATTGAGTATTCTACCAAGTCGTTCGGTCTGAATATTTTCAATGTTAGAGTAGGTGAATCACTAGCATAATGTCAAGAAGACCACCTTCCTTCACATCTGGACACATCCCATCAATTTCCTGTTTAATAAAGATGAGAGCTTTTACTTTTCCTTAAAGCACACCCTGATTTCTCTTAGTTGCATCATTACTACGCTTCTAGAAGTTGAATTCTCTGCCAGACCTCTGCTCAGACAGCTTCTAAAATGTTTACAACGCTCCTAAAAGGATCAAATTACTGGCTACACCACCACTTGCACTTACTTTACAGCCTCTACAACGTTTACAACGCTTCAATCGGTAGAATATGATCATCATCTCCTCCCACGCCTATTGATGCAAAAGGCCTCAGTTAGATTTCGCCAGTCATCTCTATCTTGAGCTTTTAAATCAATATTTCTCCATTCGTCAATTCCTACTTCACACTTCATAGTCCTCAGCCATGTAGGTCTGTGTCTTCCAACTCTTCTAGTGCCTTGAGGAGTCCAGTTGAAAGTCTAGTGAACTAATCTCTCTTGGGGAGTGCAAAGATCATGCCCAAACCATCTCCATCTACCCCTCACCATGATCTCATCCACATATGGAACTCGAGTAATCTCTCTTATAGTTTCCTTTCTAATCATGTCTTGCCATTTAACTCCCAATATTCTTCTAAGGGCTTTGTTCTTAAATCTACAAATTCTGTTGAATATTGTTTCATTGTCATACCACGAATCAATTCCATACAGTAACACTGATCTCACTAAACTGATATATAGCATGATTTTCATGTGTAATTTCAGGCGATTTGTTTTCCAAATTTTATTTAACCTAGCCATTGTCTGATTTGCTTTTTTTAATCTTTCATTAAACTCCAATTCTAAAGACCCTGTATTAGAGATCATAGTACATAAATATTTAAATGATTCGGCCTCATTAATTATTTCTCCTTCCAATGATATTTCATCTTCCATTGCACATTCCGTTCTCATAATCTCTGTCTTTCTTCTATTTATCTTGAGCCCTACCCCATGTGGTATATCATGCATTCTCGTAAGCAAGCATTACAGCGCCATCAGCATCCTTTAGGTCTGCTAAACTCCTATCACCAATCCAGTCCAATCCTTCTCCGCCATCTCTGACTGTTCTATGCATTACAAAAACCATGAGGAGGATAAACGACATAGGTGACAACACATTCCCTTGGAGTACTCCAGTGTTTTCATAGGACTCCACTAATATTAACTTTGCACTTACTGTACTATGCTCAAGAACAGACTTAATCAAATTT
>NC_090746.1:6132749-6160249 GCF_036898095.1 Palaemon carinicauda
CGGAGATAAATATGTACAGATAGAGAAAAATTCCTACCGAACTGGACAGAGGCAATGCCGCCCCAAGCCGCCATGAAGTCCATCTTTCCAGGCAACTTCAAGTCAGGGGTGCAAGGCGAATGGTCGCTCACGACTTGCTGGATAGTGCCATCTCTCACAGCTTCCCAGAGCATCTCCTGGAAAGGGTAAAGATTCAACTGTTAACAAGTTTATTTTAGATTCCTCATAACACCATTTAAGGTTTAAATTCCGCTCACAAATGGCAGAGGCAAGGGCCAGTGACATTTCTCCAGCAAGCCAGACAATACCCTAGAGACTGAACACTTCGAGTTTTCTTGCTTGATGGTACACTCGGGCACACTATTCTATTTTATTTCTCTTCCTCTTGTTATTTTGAAGTTTTTATAGTTTACATATGAAAGATTCATTTTAATGATGTTATTCTTGAACATCTCTTGTAGTTTATTTCCTTATTTCCTTTCCTCACTGGGCTATTTTTCCTGTTGGAGCTCTTCGGCTGCTTCTCCAACTAGGGTTGTAGCTTAGCAAGTAATAATAATAATGATTATATACAATGATCAGTACCCAAGCTGGGACCAGGGAGGGCCAGGCAATGGATGCCGATAACGCAGCAGACAGACCTTTGGGCTCCCCCAAAACTCCCATCCCTATCTCACAAGGAAGGTGAGGTTGCATCAACCAAAGGAACTAACACGTTTGAGCGGGACTCGAACCCCAATCTGGCATTCACCAGTCAGGGACGTTACCACATAGGCCACTACAACCTAGAATAGTGTAATTCTTTGCTTTCTCTGCGTACTTATTTGTAATAATTAATGACCTCTACTGTTAAGTCTGGATTTTATATTTTCAAAATTCAAAATATTCTTCTCTCTGACATAATTCTCATTCGCTACTCCCAACAATCACAACTCCGTCCGCTACAAAACGATCATACAAAAGGACGTTTCATACTTAAGGTACAAAAGATACATCAATAATATCAATTAAATATACATAATTTGACTTGATTTCTCCATTATCTCTACCCACATCCCTTCTATCACAATCATCAATAGTATCATTATCTAGAAAGTTATCATAATCTTCATCACTACCATCAGTAAAAGGTAAAGGTAAAGGTGTCTGGGTTAAGTTCAAGTTTCATAAGAATAGATACTTACCAGAACGTCAGCCGGGCAAACCCAATTCCTTACTGTGATGCCTCACCTCAAGGTCCCGAGCTGGGATCGATCTGCTGCCATGTGAATGCAAGACGAACACATTACCAATGTACTAGCCAGGACAATTTTCTTTCTTACCTGATTCTCAGATTCCCGAATAGGAGGACAGCACTTGTACTGGGTAGCTTTATCCGGTATTTGGTCAGCGTTGAGGGTCAAATAATGATGGCATGTTTCCACGCTAAGTTTCACGCCTCTTGCCTGCGCCTCTCTTATCATTGGCAAGGCTTTGCTTGCAGACAAATGCACGATGTGACATCTTACCTGTTGGCATGATAAAGGGAACTATGAACAACGGAGAGATTGACAGAGAAGAGTCTGCTAACCTTGATTAGATTTCCATAATTTACCACTACCGAATTTTTTTCCGTTTTCTCATTACGAGTCTGACAGAGTACTTTTTTTTTTTATAAGTTAATTGAACTTTTGCTTCATTAACCTAATTGAATATGCATTTGCTTCAATGTAATTTCTATGGGTTAAACTTAGATTGTTTGAGACCTTTCTTATTTGATAAATGTATTCGCCATAATATTCTTTTGATAGAATTTGTGATTTTGTGATATTTAGGAATCTATTCACCTTCATACTTTTTGTTTCTAAAATTCTTTAATAGAGAATCGAGCCACGTACTTGGGCCTCCCTGCGATTTCACATATCCTTTAAAAATTATCCTGACATGTATTCCTTAAGACTTGATAAGAAAAAATCAATTTATCTTCATTAATTCTTCGTAAGCCTTAAATGTCTTAAAAACTCTACACACATTACTCTGAACATTTATTTTCCAAAACTTACTTTTGTCTTCTCACAAAGTTCGATGACTTGTTCTATAGCAACTTGTTCCATCTGTTGTGGTCTGCTTTTAAGGAAGGTACTGTATTTCTCACTTGGGTCTGGAAGGATCAGAAAAACTGGAAATTAATATCAGTAAGATAAAGGTTTGAAAATTTAATAAATACAGTACACACACACAGATATCACGAAAGCTGATTCATGATTAGCATAAAATATGTATTATATTTTCTTTCGTGGCTATAATACACACAAGCATCCACAAATACATAGACACATGTACACACAAATATATATATACATACATATATATATATATATATATATATATATATATATATATATATATATATATATATGTATACATATGTGTGTGTATATAAATATATATGTATGTGTACATATACAGTATATATATATATATATATATATATATATATATATATATATATATACATATATATATATATATATATACATATATATATATATATGCGTGTATATATATATATATATATATATATATATATATATATATATATATATATATATATATATATATATGTGTGTGTGTGTGTGTGTGTGTGTGTGTTCTTGAAATTTGATATTTTTCAGTATTATGGTGGATATTGCATTCCCAAACAGAATTGTTCTTGATTATCTTGTTTATAACTTCCAGTTGTTTCCTTATAAGACTTAATATGACAAAAATGCAACATAATATTGGACTCTTCACCAGAAAAGGTGTCAAAAGAATGGAGAATGGAATTTCAGCAGTAATCAACTTCTGTGCAATACTTGAATAACCTTTTTCACCTCCGCCAACGAAGTGGGAAGGAGGCAATGTTTTATTCCCTGTTAGTATGTTTGTTTGTGTATGTGTTTGTTAGTGAACAACTTCCTAGCCACAATTTGAATCGCAGAGTAATGAAACTTGCATGGATCAACTATTATGCAAAAGGCTGGGAAAGATTAAATTTTGGAAGGTCAAGGTCAAAGGCCCAGACGCTCAAGCAATATGTCTAATTCACGCAATCTCAAACATAAGTATGGACATCCTTGTCATAGAGACTTCAAAACTTGGTTCATATTTGAGTGTCTGAAAATCATCGCTAATTAATACACGCTAAGATCAAGGTCAAGGTCAAGGTCGAGCAAAAGGTCGAGAAATAAGGTACCACAGTGGAGGTCTGCCCTGTACTGAGTGCCGCTCTAGTTAGTCATATATTCCTTACTACAACTCTGGTTAGATTTTCAAACATTACTGTAATTGTCGCAGATATTCCGGGCGAAATAAGCCCCACCCCTTGATGACGTCATAGCCAATCATGTTGTCTCTTGCATTAACAGCTTGACATTTTTAAAGGGATGGATTGTGACCGCTGCGTGGAAGACAACGTGATTGGCTATGACGTCATAGGGGGTGGGACTCATTTTGCTCAGAATCTTTGGGGTGACTATAAATGTGAATGCTTTACAAAATAGCTAATATAAACTAGTTTTTGAAGTGCAGACACTGAACGCAACAGCGGAAGTTCCATGTTTTGAATGATGGGGAAACAGGATACTATATTTTCCATTGTTTGCGATGAAAAAAAAAACCGCAACTCTATGCAATTCTACCTTAACGATAAAGATCCCTTATGACTGATAACACTCAATAAGAAATACAATATCGGAATAATGATAGACGTGAATCAGGTGGGACTAATACCACCATCTATGCAGATACAGAAGTCTTTATTACAATAAACGGATAATTTAAAGAAAAGGGTGATACAGTATATTTCAATGAAAGATAAAATATGAAATTTAAAGTTGAGTGCAACCCCAATTGTAGTCAAATGTATTCTATTCAGAACAAGTAGCAACATTCTGCCAATAATAAGCATGTAATGGAATGGGAGGAACAAGGTAAGAAATTAGTTGAAAAAGAACGTATTAGTTTTACTTGCAGAGCATAGACCCTATTGGCTACACTAGGTACTAGCATGCCAGATCTGTATCAAGGCTAATTAGAAAACTGATATAAAGATATACAAACATAAGGTGAGAAAAAGACGGAATAAGTAGCCCAGAATGTACGAGAGATGGTGCCATGTGTTTCAAAATTTCAAACTTATTCTTTCATAGAAGCAAATTTTTCTAGAAGGGGAAAAGTGTAACACAAATGGAAAGAAGAAAAAGGGGAGGAGTCTGAAAGGTAGTTTTATCCGATTCCCTTGTAGATGAGAGCCTCTGTTACTATCTCTGTCGACGAGGTTGGGAGGAGTTTATGTTTTCGACCCTGTGTGTCTGTTTGTTGTGTGTGAACAATGTTTGTGTGTGCGAACAACTTCCTGGTCACAATTTTACTCAAAGAGTAGTGAAACTTTCAGGGATTAATTGTTATGTCGAGACGTTGAAGTGATTATATTTTGAAAGCCCTAGTAAGGTTAAGGTCAAGGTCGAGCAAAAGGTCGAAAAATAAGCTGCCGTGGCGAAGGTCTGCGCTCTACTGATTGCCCCTCTAGATACTAATGTCCTTATAATGTACTTTCAATGATTGCTACCAACTACGTTTTAGTAATTGGAATTAGTTTTAAACAATACAATAAATAAAACCACACAAGGCTAAAAAAGAATGGCATTATTAATAAGAGAAAGATTCAAGTATTCTTGAGAATTACTCTTAGAATAAAATGAACATGAAAGACACGTAAAGAATGATAAAGGAGAAATCATTTCCTTATCAAAGAGAAGTATTCAATAATCAAATTTTCATAAATCCCATATATTTATTTTCCTTTCTTGGATAGTGCCATAGCCTCTGTACCATGGTCTTCCACTGTCTTGGGTTAGAATTCTCTTGCTTGAGGGTACACACTGGCAAACGATTCTATCTTATTTCTCTTCCTCTTGTATTTTCTTAAGTTTTTATAGTTTATATATGAAATATTTGTTTTGGTGTTGTTACTGTTCTTGAAATATTTTAATTTTCAATTACTTTTCTTGTAGTTTCCTTATTTCCTTTCCTGACTAGGCTATTTTCCCTGTTGGATCCCTCGGGGTTATAGCATTCTGCTTTTCCAACTAGGGTTGTAGCTTAGATAATAATAATAATAATTATAATAATAATAATAATAATAATAATAATAACTGGTGGAAAAGATTAATACCTTCTTCGGTGATGGTGTCACCAATATCACACTCTGCGTGGAACTGAAAGAAAGGAAAAAATATATTTATTAAGTAACTATGTGCACTTCATTTTGTTCAGATATTCAGTTCTTATTTTTAATTCAGTTTCATTTAATTTCTGTTCCTATTTTCGAAAGTACAAGTAAATAAATGCTAGGAAGAAAAACACACACATACACACACACAAAAAAATGGAAAATTGATATCACACTAATGAAGATAGAAACCGTATAAAAGAAAAATATTATCATTATTATTATTATTATTATCATTATTATTATTATTATTATTATTATTATTATTATTAGCTAAGGTAAAACCCTAGTTGGATAATTGGAATGCTAAAAGCTCAAGGGCTTCAAAAAGGAAAAATAGTTCAGTGAGGAAAGGAAATAATGAAATAGATAGACTATATGAGAAGTAGTAAACAATTAAAATTAATTATTTTAGGAACAGTAACAACATTAAAACAGATATTTTATATATAAACTATAAAAAGAGACCTATGTCAGCCTGTTCAACATAAAAACATTTGCTACACGTTTGAACTTTTGAAGTTCCATTGATTCAACTACCCGATTAGGAAGATCATTCCACAACTTGGTCACAGCTGGAATAAAACTTCTATGGAGTACTGTATAGGATTAAGCTTCATGATGGAGAAGACCTGACTATCAGAATTAACTGCATACCTAGTATTGCGAACAGGGTGGAAGCTTTATTACTAAGAATTAAAGAACAAGACCAATTTCTTCAGCTAACCAGAAGTACAGACTGCGTTCCAGCGAGTTGGTTGAGCGCCTCCTCAACTTGTTGACGATTGACGCAAGGGAACTCGTCCACTCCACTGTGAATGAGGAAACATTTGAATCCACAAATGCCGCCAGATACCATTTCCTTCAGATCGCCGGCGTTGCCTGGTAGTGAATATAGGGAAAAAATAACATTTTAAGAGTTTACGTGACTTTCTTGTTGCAATTAACATGTTTCATGGTTCTTCAAAACCAGGATCTAAGCATTGATAATCTTTCTTTAACACTATATGACTCTTTTCAAAAAAAATTTTACTTAGATTTTAAAATTTACGTGAATTTCTTGTTGCAAATAATAATAATAATAATAATAATAATAATAATAATAATAATAATAATAATAATAATAATAATAATAACTGCAACAAATTTCCAACAAATTTACTTAGATTTTAAAATTTCCATGAATTTCTTGTTGCATATAATAATAATAATAATAATAATAATAATAATAATAATAATAATAATAATAATAATAATAATAATAATAATAATAATTACAACAAATTTACAAAAATTTACTTAGATTTTAAAATTTACGTGAATTTCTTGTTGCAATTAACATGTTTCATAAACAGGAGCTAAATCTATCATTCTATAATCGTCAAATCAAGTTTGAGTTGAAAGTTTACATAATGAAAGTTTTCTTAACTTACTCAACCTTCGTCTGTTAAGTGAATACTGACCAGGTATAACGCCTCCCCAGAATCCTACATCTACCCAACATTGGTCTTTGGCTGCATGCATTTTCTCTTTCCAAGCTTTCATAGTGGTTGTTGGAGGAATGGAGTTCCTGGAAATAATAATAATAATAATAATAATAATAATAATAATAATAATAATAATAATATCTACAAAAGCAACCCTGAGAGTGCAGACCTCCGCCACGTCAGTATATTTCTCGAAACCAGCTTGCCTTTCCCAGAATCAGTTTAGATCGTAGGCGTATTTGAAGTCTGTGTGACAACCACATGCGAACTTGGGGTTAAGGATAGGGTTAATTCGGTCGACCTTTTTCTCGACCTTGACCTTGACCTTTGACCTAGGATTTTCAAAATCGAATCACTTCCACGTCTCAACATAACAATTAATCCCTGAAAGTTTCACTACCCTATGAGTCAAATTGCGGCCAGGAAGTTGTTTACAAACAAACACACAGAAGGACAAATGGACAATCATACAAACAAGGGCAAACAAAAAATGTTAATCCAACTAGATATCTACAGTATTTACGACAGCCAGACCTTATTTGCCCCATATAATTCTTCCAAAGTAGAAAACTCTGTGCTGTAGAAGAGAAACATTAATTCCTCATATTTCTTCAATGAAAATGCATTTTTTTATCTGTTGATGGCATATTGTAATGATACACTCTGAAACATTTTATCTATGTATGAACATATTTCACTTTACTGTGCATTTTACCTCTTTATTGTATTTCCCATATTAATTAAAACTTCTACATGTGCCCGTGTGTCATCATTAACAACTTGAATGCACCTTTCTTTGAAAATAATGATTGAAAAAGAACTCTAGTTGAGGGGTTGGGGACATGGAAATGTGAAAGGAAAATGGAAAATTAAACAATGGAATAGAAAAAGTAGGCAGACGACCTAATTAGAGCTGTTGTTATTTCCTCTATCACCTGTCTCCTTATAATTGCTTCCTTTAAACTTTAGCTCATTTAGTTTTTGTTGACCCCGATACCATGTGATTAACTTGACAAATATTGATGATTCAAAGTTTTCCATATATTACAATATAAACTAAATAGGTTACCTATGTTTTCTATGAGTGATTCCACTTTTGGTTAGCTGTACATAAAACTCTCTTCTCTAAAAACATACAAATTAGCTAGTCAGTCTCACATAGTCTATATTTCGTGAACAGCAATCATCATCATCTTCATCAACATCATCTCCTCCTACGCCTATCGACGCAAAGGGCCTCGGTTAGATTTCGCCAGTCGCCTCTAACTCGAGCTTTTAATTCAATACTCTTCATTTCATCATCTCCTACTTCTACTTCGCGCTTCATAGTCCTCAGCCATGCAGGCCTGGATCTTCCAACTCTTCTAGTGTCTTATGGAGCCCAGCTGAATGTTTGGTGGACTAAGCTCTCTTGAGGAGTGCGAGGGGCATGTCCAAGCCATCTCCATCTACCCCTCATCATGATCTCATACACATATGGTACGCAAGTAATCTCTCTTATAGTTTCATTTCTAATCCTGTCCTACAAGAAATTATTCTAGAAATTTTATGGTTTACAAATAAATATGTTCTGGCAATACTCTACGCATTAATCCAATAACCTGATAATTATCTTTAGCTTTACTTTAAATATTACTAGATGATTAATGCTGAACAAGTGTAAATGTTTCCTATAAATGCATCCTATCTCACCATTCTTGAACATATGTGAGCGTGTAAGAATTTTAGCAAACTGTATCACCTTTGTACCGCGCGTGTTTCATACATGCTTGTACATAGTAACGGCATCATTTTTTTTTTGTCTTCTCGCTTGAGCTTCCCTGCACTAATAACAGACCAACCTGTGTAAGCTTGCTAGCTCATGTTTTATTTAGTTTAAGTTTTTGTAACGTTCTTGCTCGCAAGTCCTTGTACATAAGCTCGATGTCTGTTTAATAAAGTTTAGTTGCATTCCTCTTGCCTCTCTGTTACAATCCAACAGCCCACTCACACACCATTCTGATCAAGTCTTGGAATACCTTTGCTTACAATACAGTGCATACCATTTGTAATTGCAATAGGTAAGAGCAAACATGCACAGACCACATATTTACCCATAAAACATCTCTTTGAAGCATTTCAAGACAAAATTTGAGACTGATAATCTGAGATTTTTTATGTACCGGTCCTTGCACAACTCGGACTGAAATTACGGCAAAACTCTAATACCATCAATATCCTTAATAATTACAATAGGTAAGATCAAACATGCACAGACCACATTATTAAATGTAGAATAAATAAGTTTTACCCATTAGAGACATACCCAAATATGTGCAATCTGCAGATATCTTACGAGACATACCCAAATACGCACAATCTGCAGATAACTTACGAGACATACCCAAATACGCACAATTGGCAGATAACTTACGAGACATACCCAAATACGCACAATCTACAGATAACTTACGAGACATACCCAAATACGCGCAACCTGCAGATAACTTACAAAGGCATGTCAACGATGGTGGTGATGCCACCAGCAGCAGCTGCTTTTGTGGCTGAATTATAACCTTCCCATGCTGTACGGCCTGGCTCATTAACATGGACGTGAGAATCAACAATTCCAGGCATCAGGACCAGGTCACCACAGTCGACGACCTGTAAAAAGAGGGATCTATTAGAGAGAGGCCCAGGACTTGTATTCTATAGCAGAAACTATTCACACAACTTCATAAGTTATGATTTGATTAAGTTTAGGACACACAATCTTCCATCCTCTCTTCTCCTGTGATTTTTCTTCTAACTGAGGCTCTCAATCTATATCTAGCTAGTCGATCAAACCCTCCATAAAAAGTGAGTTGGTCATTTAGTACCTATAAATACATCACAAGCAGGACTATTACATGACTCTAATCTCCTGTTTTCTTCTAATAGAAGACCTATGTATTTGAATAATTGCAAGATAAAGAATGTTTTGAAAACGTTCAATTTTAGCCTACCTGATCTTCACACCTGCTGGCTTAACAAACTGTAGAACTCATAAATTCCAGTAACTTTGTATTGTTTAGGCAGTAGCAATATGAATGACAAAATGTGCAAAGTAATTGTGTTTCTGAAGGCAACATTTGTGTGAAAGCTGATACTGATGTTGATCTTGACATCCTTTTATGGTCTACAAAAGCACAGAATTGTTTCCTAACGCCTATCAAGACTAATTCGCTTGAAGGTTTGTCTGGCGGATTCCTTTTAATACACATGTATTGATTTTTAATATGCATGATATATATAATTCATAACTTGGAAAGCTTTGTAGTTCTGTTTCTAGATATCAAAGTGTTCATATTGTGTACAAGCCTCTGGTGATCATGCACCTTCCACCGAGGATCACTATCTCTCATGTACTCAAACTGTATCACCCAGGAGGGGTTACTTGCCTTTGGGGTTATTTGCCTTTGCTGCCAAGCTGCAAAATGCTATAAGCCCACGGGCTCTAACAGGGAAAATAGCCCAGTGAGGAAAGGAAATAAGGACACAGAAATAATAGTGTGCCAGAGTGTACCCTCAAGCAAGAAAACTCTAACCCAAGACAGTGGAAGACCATAGTACAGAGGCTATGACACTATTCATGACTAGAGAACGGTGGTTTGATTTTGGAGCGTTCTTCTAGAAGAGCTGATTACCATAGATAAACAAGTCTTATGTTCATACCAAGTGGAAAGTAGCCACTGAAGAATTACAGTACAGTAGTTAATCCCTTGAGTGAAATAAAATGGTTTGATTATCTTAGTATAGGTGTATGAGGAAAGAGAAGAATATGTAAATAACAGGCCAGATGATTTGGTGTATGTATAGACAAAGGAAAAATTAACCATAACCAGAGAGGGATCCAATGTAGTACTACCTGGATAGTCAAAGGACCCAATAACAACTCTCTAGCGGTAGTGTCACAATGGGTGGCTGGTGCCTTGGAGGTATTCCAAAACAGTACAAACTTTGCAGCTTCAACAGCCACCAAGAAAAAATAGCCCCCAATCACATGACCCAGCTGTTCTTTGATACTGCTGGTGAACTTTAATTTGACCTTTGAGGATGCTTGCCTACTATAGGCAAACAAATTTTTATGTAGGAGACAACTTTCTCAAAGTCACTATCAGTCATAATTTTACCAGTAAATCCTGAATCCAGGTTAGTGTCGTTTACTGACAAGGTGAATACTGGCCTATTAGCACTGATACCTATAAGGCATGTATAATATTAGCCTTTCCCTACTTTGTACACACTTTCACCATTACTTGGTATTTAGAAGAATATACAAAATTACCTTTAACCGCAAAGTTGTGGCAATTCCTTCTAAATGCAGGCCACTTGCCGAGATGAAGGCTGTTATATTAAGGCCATTTGTGTGGAACCTGGTGCATGGACCTGTATTTCGAACAGGCCTGTACAGCATGTACGTCCTGCAGCTTCCCACCAGCAGCCTTCTTGATGTTCTGTGACTGCACATTTACCATTTCCAGTGCCCTAACATATTCTACTAGCCAATCTAGTAACCAGGTTGGCCCTTTCATCTTAGTATCAGAACCCCACTTCTAATGCCCTTTACCAGGGCATCATGGAGTGGACATCCAGTTACTAGATCTTCCATCTTTATTATGAACTTGTCCACTGATTCCCCACGATCTGTATTGCCTGTCAAAAGTGCTATTTGTGAAACTCGAGGTTCTGCTGCGAGTGCCGCTACTCCTCGGACAAACACGTTCTGTGCTGGTATATCGTCTGCGGCCAGCTTAGTATACTTCTGACCATTAGGTATGCATTTGAAAAGGCTAATGATATTACAAAATTAGCATTAGAAGCTACAGAAAAAAGGCTTCAATAAAGTCGTCGCATCTGTCACAAAGTAGACAAACATCCTGGCGAGTACAGTGGTAACGTGTTCGCCTAGCATTCGGATGGCAGATCAAGCCCAGCCTGGGACCGCAAGTTTAAGCCGTTTACTGGGAAGGCCACTGCTGTGGTTGGGCACCACAGTTGGGAGTTGGGCTTGCCCAGCTGACGTTCTAGTGAGTAACTATTCTGATGGAACTAGAACTGAAACCAGACACTTTTACCTTACCTTTAAGTGAAAACGTTGATACTGTTAAGAAAACTAATAATGTTAGTATATTTTTTTCCCTTTCTTGATAATGGCTTACAATACACTTTACACTAAAATTGGTTCAGAGGATTTGCACTGGGCTTATGCATTATAAGTTACCACTTTTAAATATCCATTATCATTCTCTTCATCGTAACATATGCATATGAAGACTTTAGTAAAGTTCATACTTTTGTCTGCCTGTATCCTTATATTTTGTGCATTTATGTATTATTTTTTTCATGAATATCTGGTAGAATAGACTTCAGGAATGAATCAAACAGAACCTTTCTAGACATGTTTTTATTAAGACAAATATAGAATTTTCTTATCACAAAATTATAGTGGGAGATTAAAATTACATTTTATCTTAGAGATACTGAGTAGATCAAATGTATATAACTTGAGATATATCCTTAGTAATTAATGTGGCAGTGATATCAAAACAAAGCTGATTGTGACGATCAAGTGCCTGTTGGCACCGAATCATGCAACACAAAATCCGTCTCTCTCTCTCTCTCTCTCTCTCTCTCTCTCTCTCTCTCTCGGTGTGTGTGTGTGTCTCACATACAGTAATATATATGTGTATGTGCATGTGATTAGATAAAATAAAACTGAAAATTAACACAAAATAATTTTCTTCATTAATGCCCTGAGAATCCACTGTCTTTTCATTGCACGGGACCTCAACACGTTGAGGTAGAGTTGTAGAAAACATTAAGTAACTAAAGAGAAACAACAACAACAACAACAACAAAATAAATGCACACTTAATCTAAAGAATGAATTAATAACAATTCACTCATAAAATGCCCTGAGTATTCACTTCCATGTAACGGACGCGTAAAAGCGAAATGTATTTCTAAACGCTAAGGAAAAGTTGTAGGCAAGTTGATCCTGACGTCCGTCATAGCAGCAGATTTCCTTTCCCATATTGTTGAAGTTAGCGATAGGTGGCCTTATGCCAGCATAGGTTCTTTCTCGTCCTTGGACACAGGAATTCATTTTAGCAGGTTGGAGGGATAAGGATAAGTATCCGTTTGAGCAAAACACATCTAGGAAGGGCGTGGATACTGGATTTACTGGCTGGGACTGACGAAGGGAACGAACAAAGGAGCCTACATTTCTTGGCAGTGAGCTGATCTTCAGGAGTTCGGCATCAGCTCCAGCTGAGTACTGAGCCTCTAATGTAACTACCTAAACTGAAAAATAAATAATTAATTTGAATGACTGGAAACGTGCTCAATGAGTTGAATTGAAATAAAGTGGGATATATCAAGAAGTCTCTTTAAAAAATTACATTTGATTTGGATATAAAACAAAAGGATTGATAGTCACACCAACTTACCTTCTTAAATTGATGAAAGGTGGAATTTGGGTAGTGTTGAGACACGACTTTGTTTGTGTGTAAATATATATATATATATATATATATATATATATATATATATATATATATATATATATATATATATATATATATATATATATATATATATATATGTGTGTGTGTGTGTGTGTGTGTGTGTGTGTGTGTGTGTGTGTGTGTGTGTGTGTTTGGCGCGTGAGTATGTGCTGTTGGATCAAAGTCCACTTGGTGTCTGACTTTTCAACAGTTCAATCGGCCCTTTTATACAGTCAGTTTCTCCCAGCAGAGTCATCTTCTGTATTACTGGGAAAATCCACTGACTGGGCTTATGACTGACCGAGTCACCAAAAGCAGGATCGCGGGAATAGTTTCGTCACTCGTGACGTCAGAGGATCTAAGAAAAGGTCTCAGGTAAGATTTATTTATCTTTATTTTTATAAGCAGTTGCAGAGAGTATACTTAAATAGATTACATAATAAAGGCATGGTGCAATTTGAATTATAAATATCAGAAATAAGCTGTAAAAATTTCTTTATCTCACTAAAAACAAAACCTCGCATTTCTGCATATATGGCAACTATGCGTAACGGAATTCCTCGACCAGCCTACTTCCAGGTTACAGTAACAACGGAAATATAGCTGATTTCTGAATTTCTTGGAAGTGATCCCTTAAGTTTTTATTAAATACTTTCTACAATTTCCTACAAACCACTTAAATCCAACAATATATTCCGGTGAATTTTGATAATTTTTTCTTTATCACAAAACAGAAAACAATGCAATTTCCATAAATGCAACAGACAACTGATAGTCTATCATTTTTTTTCTAGGCCTAGTTTTTATTCCCATATATTTTCATGCTTTAAGGTATTGAGTGTGCATGATATACCCAATTAATTGCTTACATTTCTTAAAATAACCGCATTACATAATCAAAAGTTTATAAGTAAAGAAGAGATAATCGGATACACGAGTAGGAAATGCACCTCAATTTTCCAAGGGCAACAGGTGTCATGTTTTACGATTTCCCGTAATCTAAGGCGCGATACTTCGGAGAATGAATCAGTCAATACAACCATTGAAGAATCTTCAGTCTTTTGTCAGTCGGAACTGAATAATCAGACAGGAATGTACCCAAAACTGCTACCTCACGTTTTTGTTAGGACACGCGTTCAGCTCAGCGATTTAGCGTTAATATGTTTACTTTACATGGTATTTATCATGTAATGTAAGGTCTCTCTCTCTCTCTCTCTCTCTCTCTCTCTCTCTCTCTCTCTCTCTCTCTCTCTCTCTCTCTCTCTCTCTCTCTCTCTAGTTAGTTAGCTAACCATGGCAAGGAATAGTTTGGAAAGTTAAGTATGAGTAATGTATGTCAAGGCAAATTTTCCTTGTTATGGTCTTAAAGTTAGCATTGTACAATACTGATTGAGCAACATATCAACATGGTGAATTGTAAAAATTATTTTTTTTTCTATCATCACTTCTTATTTTAATACCATTTAGATGGAGTCGCCACTGTCCTTATTTTCATCTTAAAATTAACTCTTATAATTATATGAGGTCGTTTCTTGCAATTTTCTTGTACCTCTTGGGGGGGGGGGCGTGTTGAGTCCAAATTGGGTTAATTTTCGGGTGTAATTTCGTCATCTACTGAGTCGCCTCCTGGACTTTCTGCTGTGCTCTTTACATATTGTGCGGAATCCTACATATTCTGCTGTGTATTATGAGATGTTCGTTCGTTCTAGATTGCCTTGCATATAGCAAGACACGGGTCTTGCACGAAGAGATGCTCGAAGCTCACTTGCCATGCTTATACGGTTCTATTATCATTTGTTCATCTTCATTGTTTCTGCAGAGCAATGCATTGTTAGTAAATCATGTGCTGATACTGTATGCTGTCTATTATTGAGGGGTAGAATTCTTCTAGACCCAACCTCTATTTGTATGGCTATTTTTGTCAATATTGCAATTCCTGCCTCTTCTTGTATACTCTTCAGAATTGTATCTGCATTAGCCTCCCAATTCCCTGTACTGGTAGCTATTACTTTGGCGTAACTTGTACAGTCGTTTGTAGTGGATGTAGCCTACCATTTCTATCTTTATCTCTTGCACTTTCTTTTTAATTAAATCCTGCTTAAGTGAGCGTTGCGTCGCTAAAGTTCTATATTGTTGATTGTAGTTGAGATATTTCTTTTTATATTCTGTGCATTCCTTGTATGTATGCTCATATGATGAGCATACAGAGCATATTTTGAAGTTTTTATCTTTGGAACATTCTTTATACAGATGTTCATAAGAATAACATTTACACAGTAGCAATATGACAATTTCATAATCATACCCTGTTCAATAAAATGACTTGGGATATATTGGCAGGTTATGAAAAGGCCTCCTTCAATGGCTCCCGTTGCCATCTTTGGTCTTTCAAACTTTATTTTTCATGATGTGGGAGATTTTCAAGATTTTTATCTCATCATCCACTTAAGCCAAAACAATTATCCTCTCAATGTTTCTTTAGCTTTTTTAATTCTTTTCCGTATTCTGCCATTGTTTTTTTTTTTCTCATATGTTTTGCTACTGTTCTTAATAGTTTTTATTTAATTGTTAATTACTTCTCTCGTAATTTATTTCCATATTTCTTTTCCTCACAAGGCTATTTTCCCTGTTGGAGCCCTTGGGCTTATAGAATCCTGCTTTTCCAACTAGGGTTGTAGCTTAGCTGGCAATAATGATAAGAATATAGTTTTTATGGCGTTTTATTCTGGTGGGTCAATCACTTCAAAATGTTTATTATGAAAATCAGTCTTGCTCTCGTCTTTAAAATCTTAACTACATTGGATCCCTCTCTCTGGTTACGGCATATTTTCCCCTTGCCTACACATACACCGAATAGGCTGGCCTTTTCTTTTCACATACACCTGACAACACTGAGATTACCAAAAAATTCTTCTTCGCTCAAGGAGTTAAATACTGCACTGTGTCTACACTTCAAACTGAAACCATTGTCCTCTGGTCTTGGGTAGTGCCATAGCCCCTGTACCATGGTCTTTCAATGTCTTGGTGTAGAGTCCTCTTGCTCAAGGGTACACTGAGGCACACTATTCTCTTCATTTTTTTTAGCTAGTAAAATACAAGCTAAAAAGTATATGTTTTGTATATTTATATATAATATCGCACAAATTTATGGGAAACTCCATTTGATGTGAAAATCATTTCCAGAAGCAATAGGGGGTCGTCAAAAAAAATTCTCTTTTCTACTTAATCACACTTTTTACTACTGGGTCTGTTTGTCTATCTATCTTTTCATCCATCTACTACGTATTTTTTTTTCCCAAATCGGCGAACGTATCTTCGCCATTTCAAGACCAGTTGCTGATGTCTTAATTTTCTCTCCACAAGCCTCCTGGCTAGTACAGTGGTAACGTGTTTGCCTCGCATTCACGTGGCAAGAGATCGATCCCCGCCCAGGGCCGTGAGTTTAAGATGTTTACTGGGGAGGCTACTGCTGTGGTAGGGCACCACAGTGGGGAGTTGGGCTTGCCCGGCTGACGTTTTGGTGATCATATATTCTGATGGAACTGGAACTGAAACCAGACACCTTTAACCTTCAAGTCTAAAACCTAACAATTTAGAGAAAAAAAATCTAAGAAAATTGTTGATTCCACGGAACTTCGTAACACTTGCCATTATTGAAGTTATCTTATTACTGTGTGTGTGTGTTTTTTCATTTAATTATATCGGATCTTTGATAACGAGACTTGTCTCCACAGCTCCACTTTCAAACAATAATTCTCAACTGTATCTAGAATATAATTATTAGCTGCATATATCTATTTGAGCAAGGGAACAAAACGGTAATCAGACAATCATGACTGTAGGCCTAGTCTACCGACAGAAATTTATCTCATAAATAACTTGCCTATGAACAAATACAAAAACCGATATGCTTCAGACTTCATCAAATATTGCATAGTTAACCTATTGTCTAAATTTATACATTAATAAACTGGCCTTCAGCCAATTGTTAAATACAGGTAGAATTTCTGCTTGCCACAACGCCACAGTTCCGCAGTTCTACTCGCAGTTATAATCACATCTTTTAAAAGTTAAATCTTGCATTCAATAAATTTACAAAGGAATACTTTTTTTTCCCCCAATAAAAATACAATTCGGCACCGAAAACCAATAAGATGTATCTGCTGAAATAATCTTATTTTTATGTGGGAGTAAGAACGAAGGACCCAAACCGTCAGAGCAATGAATGGACAGTCGGGCTTCATCTCTCGTTTCTTGGTAATCGTACAATTACGTAGAAACAAATTCTATGAGCGTGCTTTGTCTCCAGCCTCATAAACCCTGAAAAAAAAAATCTAAAGGCAGTGTTTGACCAAGGATACCATCTATAAAATGTCTTCTTTAAAGGCTTAAAGGCCACTCATGAATGGCAGAGGCAAGGGACAGTGACATTGCCCTATCAAGCAGGGCAATGCCCCAGAGACTGACCATGTATACATATGATCAGCACCCAAGCCCCCCTCTCCATCCAAGCGAATCAGGTAGACCTATAAGCCCCTTAGCTCACAAGAATGGTGAGGTTGCAGTGACCAAAGAAACTAACGAGTATGAGCCGGACCCTAACCTTATTCTTATATTTTTCAATATCAAATGACGAAAATAAATACATTTGCCTTTACGTCCTAAGGAAATATGCAGGCATCAGTGTCAATACCGTGTGAGTAAAATTCCTGGTAGTGTACAGTACAGCTTATCGCTTAGTCATGATACATCTGAAAACCACGTGGTTTTTCTCTCCGTGTGCTTGCCTTCAGAGGGCTGGCTGATCTGGAAGCATTTCCTTTTCTTTGTTTGTTCTTTAAATTGTTCAAGAAAATCAACCGGAAGATATTGAAAAGGCAACCAATTGAATTATTTAAACAAACTAGATTTTCTAATGAATATGGAATTCTTAAACAAATTTAATTTTCTTGGAAATTACTGAAGTAGGTTATAATAAATTGAACTAAAACGGGTACTCGGTAGAGCGCATACCTTCGCCTACATCATGCTGTATATCACAAGATAGTCAATTAAATTATGCACATTTTGGTGCTAGTTTCATGCAAATCGGATAAACATTGACCACGATATAACAAAAAGAAGTTTTTTACCTTTTCATGAAATTGGCCTTGATCATGCTGTATATCAACACATAGGCAATTGAATCATGCACACTTTGGCACTAGTTTCATTCATACCGGATAAGAATTGACCACAATACAGTAAAAAGAAATTTTTATCATTTCGTTACCTTGACTTTGGCTTTTGACCCAATCAATTCTAAAATCTATAATCAAAGTGTCCTTGTATCATGGCCAATCATCCCACCAAATGTCATGAGATTCGGTCAAATAGTTTTTGAGTTATGCGAATCGTAAATAAAGAAATATACAAACATCAAAGTATAACCTTCTGGCGAAAGTAATAATTCGGTAAAAAACAACACAAGATTACAAGCGGATTCCAGATTCCAATCATGCAGTTCTCTTCATAGAATTGAGAAACCCCAGACGATTAACAAAAAATAAAAACAGATTTAGTATCATCGAAACGACAGTTTAAATCTAGAAAATCAGATAACACCACAGGGTTACTCAAAGAATAATATGTTTTTCTCCAACCAAGGACCAATAGTGCTTAAGGATACATGTTCTTAAAAGTCTTCGGATTCTTAGAATACACTTTTTCTGGAGCAGAATTTTCCAGGTTAGTCCTAGATTTTCATGTTATTATAATGCCACTGAAATAGATGAAAGAGAAGTTTGATGAATTGAATACTGAGAGAAAAAAAAAAAAACTGGCAGAAGTAGAACTCAGAATTACCTGGTTGAAACAGTAATTTCTTGGAAGGGGTTTATTTCAAGAGGAAGGTTTCGTAATATAGCTACAGATATAAAGAAAATTAGCCTGATAATTACATACAAGCAGAAGATGGAAGACAACCAAACTGTAGTTATATAACTGGACATTCAGTCATCAAGTAATTCACAGCGAATAAGAGTAGCAAGTCATTGTGAAATGGATAAGAACATGGCTAGCCATTAGAAGCACAAGGTCATGAGACTCGTGACCAACTTGTATAGTAAGGGGAGATGTACTATTTTGTGGTTTTTTTTTTTTTGGTATTACTGTTTTCCTATCGAAGAACGTCACTTGTTTTGAATGTTTAAAAGCAACTCCTAAATGGCAGAGGCAAGGGAGAGTGACACTGCCCTATCAAGAAGGACAATGCCTTAGTAACTGATAATATATACATAGGATCAGTGACCAAGCCACTCTCCACTGAAGCTAAGACCAAGAAAGGCCAGGCAATGGCTGCTGATGACTCAGCAGATAGACCTATAAGCTCTCCCAAAACCCCCATCTTTACCTCACAAGGATGGTGAAGTTGCAGCGACCAGAGGATCTAACGAGTTTGAGCGGGACTCGAACCCCAGTCTGGTGATCACCATGCAAGCACGTTGCCAGTAGGTCACCAAAAAGGTATAAAGGAAAAATACAAAATCCCCCTAAAAATGTTTTGTACATTGTAACCTAAAGAAAGCCTACAGAAACGAATTCTAAATGGGATTATTTAGGAAAACTATTCTCAAAGAAAAGTTGGAATAAATAAAGGGCAAATTATAAAAATAAATAAAGATCCAGTACAGACTGTTCTCAGAAATATTAGTTGATTCAGACGAGGAAAAAAAATAAAAAATTTACACAAGCATTTAGAAAGCAAATTCAACAAATAACGTCTTTTTACAACAAATCTTGTATAAAAGCAATAATCTATTACCTCAAACTTCGCTTACAACTAGTTTAAAACTTAATCTTAGAATTACTTGTCCATAATAAATCTTTCTTATCCTGATTTATGCATTTTTTTTGTGTTAACACTAACCACTTTCTGAGGAGGGAAATAGATTATTACCGTCCCAGTTTTATATATATATATATATATATATATATATATATATATATATATATGTATATATATGTATATATATATATATATGTATATATAATGTGTATATATATGTATATATATACAGTATATATATAATATATATATATATATATATATATATATATATATATATATATATATATATATATATATATATATATATATATATATATATATATATATATATATATATATATTATATATATATACATATATATATATTCAGCTATATAGCTACATAATCAAACCATTGTTATCTGGTCTTAGGTAGTGCCATAGCCTCGGTACCATGTTGTTATATTTCATTTCTCTTCCTCTGTTTTTTTTAAGTGTTTATAGATTATATGTGAAGGACATAATTCGATGTTGTTACTGTTCTTGAAATATTTTTTCGATAAATCATTACTTCTTCTGTAGTATATTTATTTCCGTGTTTCCTTTCCTCATTGGGCTATTTTTCCCTGTTGGAGCCCTTGGGCTTATAGCATCAAGCTTTTCCAACTAGGGTTATAAACTAGTTTGTAATAATAATAATAATAATAATAAGAAGAAGAAGAATAAGAAGAAGAAGAAGCAGAGTAAAGTCTGAAGCAATACAAGACTCCTATCAACTAGCGATAAGTCAACGTCCAAGTGCCACTCTAGATAGAAAAACAAATGTCCGTCTCCTCTGAGAGAAATAGGAAGTACGAAAGTGGATAATAAATAGTGCCAAAAGTACAAAGAACAACAAGGAGGATATCAGGGAAAATTATACAATCTCATTGGCCAGATGGTCATCTTAGTATCAAATCATAATCATTCCTTTTAGGGGCGTGTCAGAAAAAAACAGGATGTCACGAATCAGGCATTTATGCTCAAAGATCTACTTTTGTGAGGCGTGTCCTGAATTTTGCGAAGGGCCTTGTAGAAGTTATGAGCAGGCAGGGAAGTCCCAGGACATCGATAGATAAGTAAGAACACACTCCACAGGGTTGGCCACATCATCATTAACTTTGTGTGTTAAAGTGATGTAAGAAACTCAAGTTAATATACAAATTATAAACGTATCCAGCTTCTCATTGAGGTCCATGCTACCAATTAAGACACCCATTACACACAAACACATACACACATACTTACATACATATATTCATATATATATATATATATATATATATATATATATATATATATATATATGTGTGTGTGTGTGTGTGTGTGTGTGTGTGTGTGTGTGTGTGTGTGTGTGTGTATGTAGGTGTGTGTATAATTAAATTCTATCGTCATTCCTACTGTTGATATATCATAAATACAGACAAATTGACTTATGTACATATATAAAAACGCTAGAGAGAGAGAGAGAGAGAGAGAGAGAGAGAGAGAGAGAGAGAGAGAGAGAGAGAGAGAGAGAGAGAGAGAGAGAGAGGATGATTTTCTCTATACTCATTTCTTTTTTAATGAGGCGCAATTGCACTGACTCGCAGCGGTGCCCTTTCAGCTCGGAAACGTTTCCTGCTATCCGATTGGTTAGAATTATCATGTCCAACCAATCAGCGATCAGGAAACTTTTCCGAGCTAAAAGGACACCCCTGCGAGTCTGTGCAAATCTGCCCAACTAAAAAAAATTGACTATAGTGTTTTCTGATAACGAATGCATACGATAATCTAAACTGGTATAGCATCCTATTTGACATTGGGAGTCTAAAGGTTGTATGATCTTATCAAACGAAAATTTTTGACAATAACACGCTTACAAGTATGGTTGTATTATATATAGTTATCCTTATATGTACTCATATATTCAGTGATTATATAATAACTGAAGAAATTATCGTGCCGCATTGCATAAAATAACATTAAAAAATGGTAGAGAGATGATGTAGATATTTTCTCTCTCTCTCTCTCTCTCTCTCTCTCTCTCTCTCTCTCTCTCTCTCTCTCTCTCTCTCTCTCTCCTGGACGACATCTAGAATCTGGTCGGGTTAAGAATAAACCACTTTTTATAGAGGGTCAGACACAGCTTTGATCGTGCTAAAAATTCTGATACATAATATTCTAAGAAATATATATTCTGTATTTGAATTTCTTCCTTAATTTTCCTGCCCATTTAAAAAAATAATAATATTAATAACTGATATTATTATTTAAGCATAAACACATACATACAGAACAACTCAACAGAATTAAAAGTGGTCACCAAATAGGGAGTCAAGGCAGTTCTCTGCTATATAAACTGGTTATTTGGCCTGGAGACAGTGATGCTATAGAAGGTACTTCCATCGCAGAAATAGCGAAAAATGTCAAGAAAGCAGTCGTTTCCTTGTCTTTGATGGGCTTTTATTACTGCTGAAGTTTTGGCAGAATCAAAAGCTTTTTCATAGTCTTGTTATAACAAATACGAAAACTATTAAGTAAACTTTCCATTCCTGGTCTTTGAAGGGCTTTTATTACTGCTGAAGTTTTGGCAGAATCAAAAGCTTTCTCATAGTCTTGCTATAACAAATACGAAAACTATTAAGTAAGCTTTTCATTCCTTGTCTTTGAAGGGCTTTTATTACTGCTGAAGTTTTGGCAGAATCAAAAGCTTTCTCATAGTCTTGCTATAACAAATACGAAAACTATTAAGTAAGCTTTTCATTCCTTGTCTTTGAAGGGCTTTTATTACTGCTGAAGTTTTGGCAGAATCAAAAGCTTTCTCATAGTCTTGTTATAACAAATACGAAAACTATTAAGTAAGATTTCCATTCCTTGTTTGTGAGGTGCTTTCATTACTGCTGAAGATCTAACAGAATCAAAAGCTTTCTCATAGTCTTGTTATAACAAATACGAAAACTATTAAGTAAGCTTTCCATTGTCTTTGAAGGGCTTTTATTACTGCTGAAGTTTTGGCAGAATCAAAAGCTTTCTCATAGTCTTGTTACAACAAATACCATATAAATAAAGGATATTTGAGAGTCCCTTTCATCATAGCTGTTTCAAATTTCATTCTTCATCTTAACGTAATAGGAATACAGCATTGTATAGATAAAAGCTATGCATAATAATAAAATATAAGAAATAAAACTGGAAATAATTTATATTTTTCCTAGATATTTTTTTCCACCCGCCCCCACTAGTTAATTATTATTATTATTATTATTATTATTATTAGCCAAGCTACAACCGTAGTTGGAAAAGCAAGATGCTATAAGCCCAAGGGCTCTAACAGGGAAAAATAGCTCAGTGAGGAAAGGAAATAAGGAAATAAATAAACGATGAGAAAAAATTAACAATAAATTAATCTAAAACAGTAACAATATCAACAAAACAGATACCGTATGTCATATATAAACTATAAGAAGACTTTGTCAACAAAAATGAAGAATAATTTTGGGGCTTTCATTGTTACTAAGTACCCCAGTGGATATGTATTCCCTTTATTCTCTGTCTGCCATCATGAGGCTCAATACTGCACATATTCTATAAGATCTATTCCA
This sequence comes from Palaemon carinicauda, assembly GCF_036898095.1. NCBI lineage: Eukaryota > Metazoa > Arthropoda > Malacostraca > Decapoda > Palaemonidae > Palaemon > Palaemon carinicauda. The sequence continues at coordinate 6,156,449 of NC_090746.1, forward strand.
GCTGTGACCATGTTGAGGAATGATCTTCCTAATAGGGTAGTTGAATCGATAGAACTTGTAAACTTCAAACTTGCTGCAAATGTTTTTGTGTTCAACAGGCTGACATAAGTCTGTTTTTATAGTTTATATATGAAATATTTGTTTTGATGTTATTACTGTTTTTTTTTAAATATTTTATTAATTGCTAAATATTTCTCATATCGTTTATCTATTCCCTTATTTCCTTTCCCCACTAGGCTATTTTTCCCTGTTGGAGCCCTTGGGATTATAGCAACTTACCTAGATATATGTCTACTTTAGGCTCTAGAGCCTTTGAATATGCGGCCCCAAGACTTTATAATAAGCTCCTACGAAACATTCGAATGATTGAAGACATTAAGGCTTTCCGGAGGAAACTCTGAAGACTTTCTTATTAAAAAGATCATACAACAGTGATGATTTAACAGTAAATGAACAAGGATAAGGATAAGGATAGGGAAGTGGGGAATATGGGGAAAGGATAAGTACCCCTGGATACAATCCAGTTTATAGCCCGAAGGCAGGTACTCGGGATGGGAAAGAATAAGGGAAAAGGGAGAAAAAGAAGTACAGGAGAAGAATAAAAGAGAGGGGCAGACCCCCATGCGATATTAGATAGTAGTAGAATCAGTCTGAGAAAAGAAAAGACAGGCAGGAAAAGGAAAGGTTTTTGGTTCATGCCAAGCCCTTGCTACAGGAGTCCGTTCGTCTAACACCAATTTGATGATTAAAAAAGGTAAGATTGTTAAATGAACAATACGTGATCTGGAACGATAAACACTCTGACCGAACAAGGTAAAACGACAGCGGAGGTCCTGTAGAGTAGGGTTCTGTTGTATGGGACCGGAAAAGCAGCCATCAAAGTAAGTACCTTTCCAGCTAGGGTTGTAGCTTAGCTAATAATAATAATAATAATAATAATAATAATAATAATAATAATAATAATAATAATAATAATAATAATAATAATAATAATAATAATGATAATAATAATAATAATAATAATAATAATAATAATTTATATTATTTCATCAGTGTACTTTTACTAGGGTTCTTAATTCTCATTCATATTTACAGTTTTCTATTGTCATATGTTATCGCTGTAACAGCTGTAAACAAAATTATAGTCGGTTTACAACCTTAACAACTGTCTTATCTTACAAAAAGGGAATTTGCAGCAATATTTTCCACTCTTTTATTGGTTCTTTTTTCATTCCATCAAAGATGATGTTGGAAGGTGACGAGGACGCAAGTAGCCCTAATTATTATTATTATCATTATTATTATTATTGCTTGCTGAGCTACAACCCTAGTTGGAAAAGCAGGATGCTATAAGCCCAGGGACCCCATCAGGGAAAATAGTCCAGTGAGGAAAGGAAACAAGAAAAATAAAATATTTTAAAAAGGGTAACAACATTAAAACAAATATTTCCTATATTTACTATAAAAAACTTTAAAAAATCAAGGGGAAGAGAAATAAGATAGAATAATGTGCCCGAGTGTACCCTCAAGCAAGAGAACTCTAAACCAAGACAATGGAAGACCATGGAACAGAGACTACTTTTAAACCCGTCAATCTTTTATTATCATACAATAAAGCAAGATTCACTTTAAATGTGAAAACGATTTATCTCTCTCAAGAAACCATCACCTACACCAAGCATTTATAAGATGTTTCCCTTGATACGTCTGTCGAAAAAAATGGGTATAAAACAAGCAATATCATTATAATATACTTTTTTTTTTTTTTTTTTTTTTTTTTTGGCAGAAGAAGGGAACACACAAAGCTCAGCTTTCCGGCAGTATTAAAGGAAATATTCTGTTTTAGATACTAACTAGACATCTTATTGCCAAGTGAACAGGGTTATGATAGTATTACCAATGCAAAGTAATTCATGTAGTTGATTGATTTGATGTTTTCTGGCATCCTGACATCGATGGTTATTGACGCCTATATCATTTATTATCAATAAAATATATATATATATATATATATATATATATATATATATATATATATATATATATATATATATATATATATATATATATATCACTTCACTTCACTTCCACTCCCATAAAAGTGAAGATGTCATTATAAAATCTGAATAGCTTTCAGAAGATCTGCTTCTGAAAGAAATTTAAAAATACCGCTAGCATAGTACAACACATCCTGTCTAAGAATCTTGGCAAGGATGAACCTGCCATCCTCACCTTGAGCCTCAAACAGATATCTTTTTGTTTCCCTGCCATAGGAACGTTCGGGTAACAAATGCCTCACTGTCAAGGGTACTAAACATTCGTCGCAATATGACTGGTGTTGCCCAGTTCATTCCGTCTTGGGCCAGTTAGCACAAACTCGGGTGTCAACCGAGTATGACCAATGCGGAGACGACAAAGATTAGTCTCCCACTTTCGGCACTTTCGGGATATCAGGTCATACCTCCAATGTGTTACATTCGTCATTTCTCTCATCTAGCAGGATACAGAGGTGTATAATCTATATTTGAGATTTCACTAGGGTTTACCCTTATCCAACAATATACGCTATTCAATGGTCCATTTTAGTCTGATATATAATAAAAACCATAGTTAACTGTTGCTTGGTATCCTTTACTTTACGTTCTTCTATTAATCTAAGAGGTTTATCTGCAAAACGAATCATTTCTGAACGGGTACTGACAAAACCACCAAGTTCAAGTTTGTCACACATGACATGTTCAACAGGCTGGCACAAATAATTTTATAGTTTCTATATGAAAGGTCTCTCTTAATGTTGTTACTGTTTTATATGTTATTTTAATTGTTCATCACTTCTCATATACCATTTTTATTTTCTTGTTTCCTTTCCTCACTGGGCTATTTTTCCCTGTTGAAGCCCTTGGGCTTTTAGCATCCAGCTTTTCCAACTAGTATAGTGGCTTACCTAATAATAATAATAATAATAATAAGAAGAAGAAGAAGAAGAAGAAGAAGAAGAAGAAGAAGAAGAAGAAGAAGAAACGAAATGAACTAACTGGTAAAGACAGTTATCAACCTACCTTTAATCCCCTCTAGACAGACAATGATTAGTTAAAAATACGAAAAATCCTAAAAGGGATAAAAAACAAACCTGGTTTGCTGAGTAAATTGTAGTGTCTGTCGTATGCCTTTTAATGCCCTGGATTCTGCCCTCCCGAACAGCAATAACAGCTGGGCAGGTTTCATCTGGGAACACCACAGCACGACTCACATACACGCAGTCAGCCATTGCTCTGATTTTAACCTGTTAACATAGAAAATAAAATATAGATATCAGTGTTATGAATAAATTAAGTGCATAGTAGCAACCGCTTAAGAAAACTAAATGTTTATTCGTAGTAATTGAACAATTTTTTTTAATGATGAAGGATATATTGTAAATAATTTACATGGTAATGATAAAAATCGATGGGTTTTGTTTAAACGTAAAGGTGAAGGTGTTTGATTTCAGTTTCATCAGGTTAGATGCTCACCAGAACGTCAGACGGGCAAGACAAACCCCCTCAGCCACCCCCCCCCCCTCCAACTGTGGTGCCCAACCACAGCAGTGGCCTCCTCAGTAAACAGCTTAAACTCACAGTCCCGGACTGGGGTCGATCTGCTGCCATGCAAATGAGAGGCGAACCCGTTACCAATGTACTAGTCAGGAGGCTAGTTTTTAAAGTCTCTACGTCTCGAACACCAGCTTTGTCAGGAACCCACTATTTCAGAGTTGCAAATACTAAATTCCACCCAAGATCTGGCTTGAAATGATAAATGCCA
>NC_090746.1:6165249-6237749 GCF_036898095.1 Palaemon carinicauda
TGTTCGAATTTATTATATAGTTTTATATCAACTTACTGATGTTAGCCCTGAGTGATAGATGAAAAAAGTGATTAATTCGATAGTTTTTACCACATCTATAGAAAGATTTGCACAGTTTACTAGATACAATCATTTATAGGCTGTGGATCAGTGGCAACAGAAACCCAGGTGTGAATTCCATATCAAATACTAGTGTTTGAACAAATTTGAAAGCTGTGGTGACATATCTCGTACATCTGATGAGAAATCTAAACTTTCTAATACATTTTTTTCTGGAGTTTTCTGCATCCAAATGAGTTAAGATCAACAATCATTAGAACAACAAAACTAGAGAGGCACTCAGTAGAGAGCATGCCTTCGCCACGCCAAACAGTCTTATTTTGCTTTTAACCCCACTGCCTACTTGTACTTCGATGCAGTTTCTTAGAAATCAAATGGATTTATCCTTGGGTCATAACCCATATGTCTACCAAGTTTCGTTGAAATTGGTCCAGTAGTTTTTGCGTAACATTGTTCACAAACAAAAAAAAATAATCTAAAAATATTTGCCATTTACTCAGCATTGCGATTATTTGCAAAGTACTGCTACATACTTGTACTCTGATGTACTTAATCCAAAATGTTACAGATTATCCTTGGGTTATATCCAACACTACTACCAAGTTTGGTAAAGATTGGTACGGTAGTTTCTGTGTAAAGTTGTTCACTAACAAATAAATAAACTAACTAACAAACGTGAGTGGATACATAAGTTACCTTTCGCAAAATCTAATAAACTCTAAGCTAAAACAGACGCATATTGCAAATATAAATGATCTCTAAATTTAGTGAAAACAGTACTGATATACTGTATATTTTCGTTATCAATATTGTATCATAATAGCCAATGTATTAAGGACTTCACATTGCATGACGAAAAAGGTATCGTGGTGTTGTGATATAGGCTACTGAATTTGTTCAAATGTGAAATGAAAGGAGATGGTTGCAGTTAAGTACTAAATCTAATATTGAGTTTATTTGATAATCGTTGATGTTATTTGGTCTACATAAATACTCTAGTTTATATCACAAGATTTTACCGTAAAAAATTGGTATTTCAGCTCATCTATAAAATAGTATCAAGCCAATTCAAAGTAATTAAGGTAAAACTTTTAATGTATGTGTGAATGTTAATAGTAAGTATAGTAAAGTATAAGTAGAATTGTCTGATTTTGGACCCTAGTAACCTTGGGGCTCACTGCATAACTGAACTGTACCTACTAAAATGGTATATATATATATATATATATATATATATATATATATATATATATATATATATATATATATATATATATATATATATATATATATGTGTGTGTGTGTGTGTGTGTGTGTGTGTGTGTGTGTGTGTGAGTATTTACACCATACAGCATATTATTTTCTTATTATTCATGTCGTCAGATCAGATCAGATTCGCGTTGAGGCTTCGCCTTTGCAACGGCGCCTTTGTGTCTTTTAGTTTTGTGTGTTCCTTATTTTCAATAGTTTTTCTCTTTCATCCACATTTGTTGTAGTACACTTTTCTTATTTTCAATATTTTCTTCACAAAAAAAAAAAATTCCAACTGTTTGTGCACTATCTTCTTCGTATGGTTGTTGGAGCCCAATTGCTTCTATTCTTATACAGTATCACTAAACTGTGGACAATATAACATGAAGTGGTTAGCATTTTCTTCTACATCACAGAATACACAGTTTATATTTCCATCTTGGTGTGCGTGTTTTTTATACTCAATCCCAATGTGTTTGTCCTTGCTCTGAATAATAAAATTGACGAAAATGTGTTGTCATATACTCCCCCCTCCTTGATTTCACTTTTCCAGTTTTTATACAGAATTAGACTCTCCTTACACTCTATTTCACCCTTCCATTTGCTTGTGTCCCATTCTCTTGTTCTCTTCATTACGTCCTCTTTCGTACATCTCTTAACTTCTCTCATCGCCATCCCACATTCTTCAGCATACTTCTTCACATGCATCCACCACTTCCTCTCATTTTCTTCCATATCATTGACTATTGCTGTTAGTATGTCCTTCTCTCCCTTATAAATGCTATTAAGGTACCTCAGCTTTCCATCCATTACCCTTGTTTTCATAGCAGATGCTCCTACATCCCCTCTCAAGGCTACAATTACTGTATTATTTACACCCCCCAATATCCTTCTATACACTCCATTCTCAGTTCTCTGCAACTTTTCTATTTCAGTTTCTATTAAGTTAATTACATTTGTTCTATATACTATAGAAGGTAGTGCTACACTTTTCCAGTATGTTTTCCCTATCGGTATTTTATTGTAACTTTTTTTCTATGATTGAATATGTAAGGTTAGCTAGCCTTTGAGCCTTAACTATCATTTCACTTTTCTGTGTTTTGAACATATTCCTACTGTCATCTACCTTGATACCAAGGTATTTAATATTGCTTATTACTCTTATTCCCTCTATGTTATCTGGTTTCTCCTTCATATTATATACAAGTACGCTACTTTTATCTCTATTTATGTCTAAATCACACTGCTTTCCTATATCTATCACTTTCCTTATGTTCAATTCAACATCCTCGAAACTCTCAGCAAGCACTAGGACATCATCAGCAAAAAATACTACTACTAGCTTTATAATATAATTTTTAAAACCATTACCTTAACTTTTCTACTTGTTTTATAATCTGATAAGTAATTAATTTGAACAATGTTGCAGAGCCAGTACAGCCTTGCTTTATTCCACTACTTACGCTCAATTTTTGTTTCTACTTTTTCCCCTATGTCTAACGTAGTAGAGTCTCCCATATAATACTTCAGCTATAGCGTTTATTATACTAGTATGTACTTTATGTTGCTTTAATGTTTATATCAGTGCTTCCCTTTTCACGGAATCAAAAGATTTTTTGAAATCTAAAGAGGCAACTATGAGTTTTTTCTTACTATTGAAAGATTCTTCGACCATGTCCTGTAAGATGAATATATTATCCTCAAAACTCAATCCTTTCTCCCTCTGTAAATCCCGCTTAACTATCCTCTATGAGTGAGTCTATGGCATCATTACTTTTTAGATGGCCTTCTATTTCATCCTTGATAAAAGCCATGTATATTTTATATGATACATTTGTGAGTGCTATTGGTCTCAATTCCTTTGTTGTTGGTTTGTTTTTCTTTTTTAACATTTTTTAAAATGTACTGTACAGGACAATAACTTTTTCTTCTTCTTCTTTGTCTGCATCTTTTCCCACCTTTGTACAGTACGACATGAATAATAAGAAAATGATATGCTGTATGGTGAATGTATATATATATATATATATATATATATATATATATATATATATATATATATATATATATATATATATATATATATATATATATATATATATACTGTACAGTACAATAACACTTATACCAAATAGAACGCACCCTGAAACTTGTAAACAAACCTCCTGCCAGATGAACGACGGCTGATCTTAGGCGCGAGTTTCGTTGTTGTTGTTTTTAAGTCTGTGGTGTAATTATAATCCAAAGGTGGGAAGAAAAGCGCGTATTTAATTGTTTAGCCTTGTTTATTTGATAGCTGTTGTGTAAAATATTAAAGCTGACAGTAAGTCATTTGGGAAATATTAATGTTTCCTTACTGTTCAGCCGAGGTTAATGGTAGGGTAAGTGTGTTAGGATGGATCGTGGGGATAATATGCGGTTTCACTATAGTTCCGGTCAGAACATCATTTTCCAATAAAAATTAATGTTTTCCGACAGGAAAACTCCTGTCGGGGTATCTGGTTACAACACCACGCTCTCAATTTACTCCAAAATAATGCAATCCTGCATTTCTCATCTTCATGCACAGTAATTAGGGGGTTATTTCAATTCTGGGAAAGCAATAATTAGCAAGATATGTTGAGGAAGGGGGAAGGGTTATACAAAGAAAATAGCTCGGTTTCCTCATTAAACGACTTAGAACTGACATGTCAACATCGTCAACCAAACAGAATTAGTGATGCCAGCGTACGTAAACAGAAGTTCGTAATGCCAGCGTATGTTTGATATACTGTACAGTGAACCCTCGTTTATCGCGGTAGATAGGTTCCAGACGCGGGCGCGATAGGTGAAAATCCGCGAAGTAGTGACATCATATTTACCTATTTATTTAACATGTATATTCGGACTTTTAAAACCTTCCCTTGTACGTAGTACTGTTAACAAACCACCCTTTAATGTACAGAACACTTAATGCATGTACTACAGCACCCTAAACTAAAACAGGCACAAATATTTAAGGCGATTTTATATCATGCGTTTCCTAAACACCTAAAAAGCACGATAAAAAATGGCAACCAATGTTTTGTTTACGTTCATCTCTGATCATAATGAAGAAACAAACTCATTTAGTGTACACATATATGTATAGGTTAGTTTTTGCATCGATTATATTGATTATACAGTACTGTATGTTGATTTTTTTATTACCAATGTTTTAGTTTACGTATTTTTCTTAGGACTTCCAAATGAAATCTTTTTCTTTATGACGCCGCCTGAAACGACGGCGTGTACGCTCAGTAAACAACCACGCTCAGAACAAACAAGGCATTTAACGCGCATGATGATAGTGATAAATAATGATACAGTACATACAGTATTTAGAGTAAAAGCATTTACAAAATATGTTACCTTACAAATATAAATTATACAGTATTGTACGTAGCAAAGCAGGAAAACAATTTACGAGAGAGAGAGAGAGAGAGAGAGAGAGAGAGAGAGAGAGAGAGAGAGAGAGAGAGAGAGAGAGAGAGAGAGATTGTTTTACGTACGTAAATGTAAATTTTAAACAAAAAAAATATGATAGGTTACAACATGTAGACTTTTAAAACCTTCCCTTTAACTTAATGCATACAGTACGTACATTACTAAACTATAAAACAGGCAGTAAGAATATTAAAGTAAAAAATAAAGATTGTTACTGTACTCACCACGAAAGAAGTTGAAGAAAAACTTGAATGGTGATGGCGATGAATTTGCTGCACAGTAGAAATGATGATGATGAAGCTGATGATGTGTTCTACTGTGCAGTCAATGATAGTATTTTACGTCTCTTCAGACGGAGGTGTCTTTTCCTGGGACACCTCTTCAACTTCTTCAATTTCTTCCGAAGGCGTACTAGCAGGAGGAACTGGCTCTTTTTTGCGAGGCTGGAAAAACATTGTGATCGGAAGTTGCTGCCGCTGCTTCTTTTTTCGCTCTAAGAGCATCCTGTAGGGAGTCATGATGTCATCGACCTTGTTGGAGAATTGCATCGAGCGAACCATATCCTCGTCCCACTCTTGTAACATTTCTTTCGCCTCCTTGATATGGTTGCAGAACTTGGCAAGCCGTTCTAATGTTAAGCCCGTTTCTTCGACATTTTCTTGGGTCTCTTCCTGGGTATCACTCTCTTCCTCACTTGCCGATTTCGTCAGGTCTTCGAGGTCTGCGTCAGTTAGGGGCTGGGAATGGCAGTCCAACAACTCGTCGACGTCTTCAGTCGTCATGTCGCCAAACCCGTCACCTCCAATTATGGCAGCCAACTGCACAGATTTCCGTATTGCAGAGTGTTGGATTTCCGACGGAGTAAATCCCTTGTCGTCGTAAACAATATCGGGCCACAACTTCTTCCAGCTCGCATTCACGGTTGCAGGTTTCATCTCTTGAAGTGCCTTCTGAATATTCTGCAGGCACGTGGCTATGGTGTACTGCCGCCAGTACGCCTTCAAGTTGAAATCTTCATCCTCGTCATCTTGGGCAGCATCCACACACGCAACGAGGTCCGCCAAGGTATTCTTCGTGTAGAGGGCCTTGAACGCCCTGATAACCCCCTGGTCCATCGGTTGAATTAATGACGTGGTGTTGGGTGGCAGGAACTCAACCTGAATGCCCTCATGCGACAGGTCAGTTGCGTGTCCACCAGCGTTATCCATAAGGAGAAGGATCTTGAATGGCAAGCCCTTCTCTACGAGATATTTGCTGACTTGCGGGATAAAACACTGGTGGAACCAGTTGGAGGTCAGCATCTTCGTAATCCATGCTTTTTGATTATGCATCCAGTACACGGGAAGGAGATTCTTATTTTTATTTTTCAAAGCGCGAGGATTTTTCGACTTATAAATAAGCCCCGGCTTTAACAAAAATCCAGCAGCATTGCCACACATCACGAGGGTAACGCGATCCTTGAATGCCTTAAAGCCAGAGGCTTTGGCTTCCTCTTTGAACAGGAAAGTTCGCGACGGCATTCTCTTCCAAAACAAGCCAGTCTCATCCATATTAAAGACTTGTTCCGGCTTGTATCCACCTTCGGCGATAATATTCTTGAACGTCTGGTTCACATAAGTTTCAGCAGCGGCAGTGTCAGCGGAAGCAGACTCCCCATGCAGGGAAACGCTTTTCAGGGCGAAGCGTTTCTGAAACTTCGCGAACCATCCTTTGCTTGCGGAAAAACGTTTCTGAGGCTGGGAATCAGTGGATGTCCCTGGTTGAGGATCATCTGCATCATCATCATCTTCAGCATGGTTGCCGTCGTCGCCTTTAGGTTCCTTTGCAGCAAAATTCTCATATTAACTCAAAGCCTTTGTTTGGATGGTGTTCGTATCCAACGCTATGTTCTTCTTCCGGCAGTCGGCAATCCACACAGCTAAAGCACCTTCCATGCGTACGATCGTTTTATTACGCGTTGTAACGACTCGCTTCGCTGATCTGCTAAAGGTGATTGCAGCCGTCTTTCTAATGTTCGCCTCGTCCTTTTTGATATAGCGAACGGTGGATTCGTTGATGCCAAAATGGCGGCCGGCGGCCGCGTAACTTCTACCATCTTTTAACATGTCGAGAAGCGTAACCTTCTCAGCTATCGTCATCATCCTTCGGTGGCGTTTAGGCTCACTACCAGCCTTAAGAGAAGCAGAACGCTTGGGAGCCATTACAGTAGGATTTACGTACAGTACTGTAACAAAAAGTTCAACTTAAAAAGGTCGCACACAGCACAGATTAAACTTCACAAACTTAAGAACGTCTACTCAGCGATACGCGGTAACAGAGAGTGAACGATCCAGCCCCGCGAGAACTTTGATGCTGCGGGTAGAAGATGCGGGCAAAACACCAATCACAGGCTAGATAACAAAACTTGAGTTCTGATTCGTCATCTATCAGCGCTTGAACCAATCACAACCCGTCTTACAGTACTATGATGCGTTGGTTACTCATAGAAGATGCCCCGCGCATACTGAACGTACGTAGATTAAGTACAATACCGTAATAATAATAAATAATGATAATAATACTGTACAGTAATAATAATAATAATAATGATAATAATAATAACAATAATAATTTTATTAACAACAACAACAATAATAATAATAATAACAATAATAATAAAAATTTACGTACGCTATTTTACGCCTCTCTCTCTCTCTCTCTCTCTCTCTCTCTCTCTCTCTCTCTCTCTCTCTCTCTCTCTCTCGTACGCTTATTCGAAATGTGATTTTTGCAACAAAGAATATTATTGGATGCAGTACTGTACTACGTACGTATACATACAAAAGATTCATGGAAAAGAAGCACATCCATTACAGTACACACCATTCTAATATGGTATGACTGCATCTGATTTGCGTTTCATGTTCGATTTAATTTTACTACGTACTGAATTATCGTATGATCACATTCTCTTTTCGTGTTTTATTTCTTTCTGTGCTGAATTATATATCATATGTAATGCAATGAACAATCAGTAAGAGCAGATATTACTAATTACAGTATTAATGGAATTACAGGTAACAAAATATCGTATTTGGGGGTCTTCAGATTTCGCGGTATTTTCGAATTTTCCGGAAAATCCGCGATATGTATATATATATGGGTTATGGAAAAACCCCGCGAAGTGGTGAATCCGCGATTGTCGAACCGCGAAGTAGCGAGGGTTCACTGTATATTCAAAATATACTTAATTAAATATGGATTAATTAATCAAAAGTTTCCATAAAATATGCAAGTTACAATAGTGACACTTTTGAGTAATCACTCAATTTTTTATCAAGTATATTTTGAATATACAGTATATCAAACATACGCTGGCATTACGAACTTCTGTTTACGTACGCTGGCATCACTAATTCTGTTTGGTTGACTATGTTGAAAAGTCAGTTCCAAGTCCCTTAGTGAGGAAACCGAGCTATTTTCTTTTTATAACTCCTTCCCCCTTCCTCAACATATCTTGCTGATTATTGCTTTTCCAGAACATAAATAACTACCTAATTACTGTGCAAGATTGCACAGTAATTAGGATTGTATTATTTTGAGTAAATGGAGAGCGTGGTGTTGTAAGCAATTACCCCTGTTGGTTAATATATAATACTTTAATTTCTAGCCAAATACATGAACCTTATATTTTTCCTACTTGCTATCTGACCATTATTATTGGGGCAAACTACTCGTTCATGAGTTTTTGGACCCCCTTATGTAAAGACAATTATGGGGGACCCCAGTGAGAAACGGGTGTTTTGGGTGGGGAAATGTCATAAACAGGTGATTTTCAGCAATAACAATGGTCAGAAATGTAAAATAAGCCCAAAACCTGATTATTTAACTTTTGAGATTTGTAAAAGGGAACAGAACCTAACAAACCCACCTAACCTAACCTAACCTAACCTAGTAGTTCCCAGGTCACAACCTCTAGCCAGGGGGCAAGCCCCCCTAGACCCCCTCCCAGGTCACAACTCATAGCCGGGGCAAGCCCCCGGACCCCCCTTCCTAGTTTACAAACCTTCCCAGGTCACAACCGTTAGCCGGACCCCCCTTTCCCAGGTCACAAACTAAATCACAAATTAATCCTTATATTAGGATAAAGTAAATCTCAAATAAATCCTTCCATTATCTAAAAGTAAATTGCAAATAATTCATTACCTTATGATTGACATCGTCGCCTTTTTTTTTTGTCTTTGCAATCTTTACAGAAGCTTTGTAGTAGAAAATGTGCTGGCTCTCCCTGAGAATTAAGTCAGAATCGGATCTTTGAAGCATTATTTCGCGGTTATTTTTTAATTTCACATGAGTAACGATACCTGTACACTGAGCGGAGAGCATTTCCATCGTAATCAGTTGCTAACATAATCGAAATTGCACCAAATTTTGAAATAGATTGGTGTGCTTCCCTTAAGTTCCCTCTAGGAGATGTCTTTACGAGATGGTGGTTATGTTGAAACTGAAGGCGAAGGTGGGAAGAAAATGGCTGTTGTAGAACAACATCTGGGAACTTATGAAGAAGTAGCCTACTTGTAAGCTGTTAATTGGTTTAAAAAAACCACCTGACAACTACGTCATTATAAATGCACAGAAAGCTCCGTAAACCATGGGAAAAAGCGCATGCGCAATATGTCCTCTTCAGTCTCTCAGATGTAAACAATGGTCTTAGAGTGAAAAACATACTTCACATTTTAGTAGACCGATATGTAAGTTATTATGCCCCAGCCCCTATTAAACATATAGTGAAAAGTACCAAACTAGCCAGCACTTGTCCATTTCTTATAGCGAATTCCAGTTTTGCTAGAAATTAAAGTATCAAATATTTACCCTCCCATTTTATTCGAAAATTACATTTATTTTTGGGGCTAATAAATGATAAGTGAGTTATAACCTAACATGTTGGTCAATAATATGGGACACCCAGTGGGAACCTGGGGTTTAGGGTGGGGAAATAGTTACGAATGGAAAAAGGTTTTCTACTAAAAGACGGGTGTTTCCTATAGAAAAACATACGTTAGCTTTGAAAATGACACTTATTTTTCACTGCAAATAAAAACTTAATTATCTAAGAAATAATAATCAACGGGGTTAGCGTGCGCAGCTCAGCATGTACCGCTTCCAGTACATAGGAGCTTGATGTTTTTCTTTTTTCCGCGAGCTAAGTAAGCTTATGGCGGAGCAAAAACCATTAGTTGTTCCGTAACTGAAATACAAACCACGCTATTTACACGGGGTAATTACTTTGGCGTAGCTGAATGACGAGCCATAAAAGTTTTAGCGAGGGTTTACTACCCCGCCGCTAGTTGCGGGCGGTAGGGACGGGTAGCTAGCTACCCCCCCCCCTCACACACACACCGGTGAATGCTTCACTTTACTTTTGGCTCGGGAAGAGAACAGACCTGTCTGTGCTCTCCCTCGCTTTGACTGCCATAATTAATCTGTTTTTTGCTTTTTCTCTTTCGCAGTGTGCTTGAAGTTGGCCTCTACCGATCATGCGTACTTGTCCTGGACTTCCTGGCCGCCCTTGTGGGACCTTTATGTCGGCGGTCGACACTGATCCCCACACCTTGTGTCCTCACTGTAGGGGCCAGCGGTGAGATAGTGGTAATGTATGTATTGAATGTAGGGAGTGGTCTACCTCCCAGTGGGAGAGGTTTGCCTGGCGCCGTAAGAAGAAGGCCAAAAGGGATCTTTCTCCTTCAGAGGCTTCTCTAAAGAGAGAAATTTCCAGGACTTCTTCTTCCGTTGCCCTTTCCTCCTCCGAAGCTCCCCCTTGAGCGGTCTCTTACGAGAGGCCGGCGAGTGGTAGCGTAGACCGCTGTGCTGTTGACCGATCCCGGGGTGCGGGAGAGGTAGTTGCCTCCCATAGCGAGGCAGCTGCCCCTCCTCCCCCGGAGGAGGTTTTTATGTCTAATAATGATTTGTTGCAGCTTTGGGGTTCCTTGGGGCTGCAGGGTTCGCCCTCCAAGGAAGCCCTGTTTGACATGATCAAACTGGGGGCAGCCGTCAAACAATCGCCAACTACAGCGGAGATAGATCCTCTGTCTGTGGTTGACGTTGTTGTGACGGAGACATCCCATGGGTCTAGCCAAACCCCCGTTCCTGTGGCTGAGGTAGCTGATGGCTTAGATTCTCCCTCCGAACATCCTTCGAGGGAGGATCTAAGTCCCATGGTCTCTCCTGCCGGTGATTCTCCCCCTCAGAGGAGTTCACTTACAGAGACTCCTCTTCGGAGGCCTATCGATGGTCAGCTTGCTGATCCCACGGCCCCTCGTGGGCGTATAAGGCGGAAGGCTCGTCCTCCCCTTCGCCGTAGAGGCCTTCCTTCCCCTTACAAGGGGCTTGAGAGGCGCCTCTTCGGCTCGTCATCACCACAGTCTTCTGCGGAGGAGACGACTCGCTGTTCACCAGTCCTGCCAGCTACCAACCTAGACCTCTCCGGGGATCGTTCGCGATCACCTTCGGATGATGGTCGTCTTTCGGGACATAGGGACCAGTCTCCCAGACCCTCCACATCTAAAGTTCCTGATGCGCGTGACGCGCCACCTGATACTGCCACTGCGCAGTCTCCGGGCCCTTCGGGGCTGAAGGGTCTTGAGCGCAAAACCGCGCCTCTTGCCCTCAAGCGCCAGGTT
Source organism: Palaemon carinicauda (assembly GCF_036898095.1). NCBI lineage: Eukaryota > Metazoa > Arthropoda > Malacostraca > Decapoda > Palaemonidae > Palaemon > Palaemon carinicauda. The sequence continues at coordinate 6,176,685 of NC_090746.1, forward strand.
CCTCCTGTGCGCTCTCCTGTTGCTGACGCTGCTGTTCCTGACTTAGCGCCACGGCGCTCACCCTCACGCGTTTGCGCCACCGTTCCTGCTGCGCGCCAGGGTCTCCCTGCGCGCCCACGCCCTTCGGGGGCCCGGCGCCCTCCAGCAGTTCCTGATATAGCGCGCCAGCGCTCACCTGTGCATACGCGCCCACCAGCAGTTCCTGATACGGCGCCCCAGCGCTCACCTGCGCATACGCGCCCACCGGCGCCCCAGCGTCCACCAGTTCCTGCATTGTCGCGCGCAGTCCAGGAGGCCCCTCCGCTGGCGCACAGGCGCCCACAGGGTCCTCCGGACTCGTCGCGCCCGTCTGGGGAGACGCGCGATACGCGCCCACGCGCGGTTCCAGCTCCAGAGCTCATGCGCTCACCAACGCGCCAACGCGCTACAACATCCCAGCGCGTCGCCCAGGAGGCTCCCATGCTAGCGCACGGGCGCTCACGACCGCCTCCAGGCTCTCCCTCCAGACCGCGCGAGCTTGCATATGATGCAACCGCGCACGACGCTCCGGTTACGCGCCATATTCCTGCCACACGCCCCATTCCTGTCTTCAAGGCGCCCGAGGTAACCCTCCAGCGCACATCTGAGCGCCCTCATCCAACCGTGCGCCCTGTGCGGCCGCCGCAGCAACGCACTCTGGTGTGACCGCATCCTGATGCGCGCCCACGATCGCCGGCGCGGCCACAGGCGAGCATGCCGGTCCTAGTAGACCAGCGCCAACCTCTGCGCCAACGCGCCATCCCAACTGCTCGCGACCCTGCTCGAGCGCTCACGTGCCCTTGCCCGGTTCTTCTAGACGCGCTTGGGCACCCCGTTATCTCGCGCCCTCCGGGACCGCATCAGGTCGCGGCGCGTTCGGCCGCCTCCCATGCCGGCTCCTGCGTGCCACACGCCCTCGCCATCGCCTACCCGCTCTCGCGACAACGCGCCCGCCCCAGCTGCTGCGCGCCCACGCGCCCGCTCTATCGCCAGCGCGCCATCGCTCCCTCACTCCTGTATCCTCGCCTGCGCGCTCTCGTGCCCGCCCACGCGGATGCGCGTGCACGAGATTCCGGTATCGCGCGAGCCATTCACGCGCGACCAGGAGTCAGAACACGCTTTCTGGCAAGTCCTGACCCTCATGAGGAACCTCAATGGGATCCCAGACCCTGAGGTTCCACCTCGCGAAGGTAAGGACACGGTCCTGGACTGCGTCTATGGCACCCAGAAACCCTCTAGGGACAGTGCAGCTTTGCCCTGGTCTCAGGGGATGAAGAGTGCCAGGGACAAGGTCGAGGGCCAGCTCTCTGAGCTTGCCTCCTCCAGCAGATTGAGTGCCGGTAACAAGCTCCTCCCTCCTCCTCGAGTCCATCAGAGGAGGTACTTCGAGATCCTTGAGACAGATCGACCCAGAAATATAGTTTTAAGGTTATGTTTTGTTTTGTTTATTTCGTCCTTTTTGTCTGAGAGTCTGGTTGTAGACTACGTAAGGGGAAAGTTTGTTTTGTGGAGACCATTGTCAGTAAATGTGATTCAGGGTGTGGGGGTTGTCCTTGCAACATCCCGCCACAACATTCACTGGCTAATGCTTTTCCAGAGCAGAGAGTTGGTAAAGCTCATCAGCATAACAGTATTGGTGGACTTTTATACTTCCTTGAGGAGTCTTGTCTGAGTCTTCCGTTACACCACTCTGTGGAAGAACTCACAGGGGGAGTCCCTCTTGAGAGACTCTCCAACCGGCACGTGTCCTTCTCAGCCACTGAGATCCTAAGCCAGGAGAAGGTCACCAAGTGTGCCATGCAGGCAACTTCGTGGCTCGACATCTGGCTGGGGTCTCTGGGCATCCTGGTGCGGTCCGAGGACCTCTCCAAAGAAAGCACCAGGAAAGCGCTGGAGACTTTTCTACTCTCGGGCACACGGACCATTGAGTTTCTGGCCCACCAAGTCTCGAGCTTGTGGGCCAATACGATCCTCAAGCGTCGGGACGCTGTGGCCGAGAGGTTCCATCATAAGGTCCCCAGTGCAGAGGCTAGTAGGCTCAGACACTCTCCCGTCCTCGGTAAGAGCCTGTTTGAGCCTAAGGACGTGGAGCTCAGCGCTGAGAGGTGGATGAAAACAAACCAGGACTCCCTCATCCACAGGGCCCTGACATCGAGGCCCTACAAACCTCCAGCGGTTCAGCAGCCCCGTCCGGCTAAGGACACAAAGAAGACGGCCACAGCGAAGCCCAAGGTGTCTAAGCCCTTTCCTGCTAAGAGCAGAAGGAGCAAGAAGTCCTCCAGGGGAGGCAAAAACCCTAGATGTAACAGCCGAGGCTGGAAATGCTAGGGTTGGCAATCCCCCTGCATGTCCACCAGTGGGGGGATGCCTACAGAGTTGCGCGACAAGGTGGCAGCAACTCCGGGCGGATGCCTGGACAATCTCCGTGATCACTCAAGGTTATCGCGTCCCGTTCACAGCCTCTCTACCTCCCCTGACAGCGAATCCAGTGTCGTTGAGCTCTTTTGCCATGGGATCGGCAAAAGGGCAGGCCCTCCGGGTAGAAGTCCAGACCATGTTGAAGAAGGACGCGCTCCAGGAGGTTGTAGACGGGTCCCCAGGCTTCAACAGTCGACTCTTTCTTGTGAGAAGGCGTCTGGAGGCTGGAGACCAGTCATCGACCTCTCGATCCTGAACGGGTTTGTCAAGCAGACTCCGTTCAGCATGGAGACGGCAGACACAGTCAGACTTGCGGTGAGATCACTAGACTTCATGTGTACACTGGACCTGAAGGACACGTACTTCCAGATCCCAATCCATCCGTCTTCAAGGAAGTACCTAAGATTCTGCCTAGACAACAAGATCTACCAGTTCAAGGTGCTGTGTTTCGGTCTCTCCACAGCTCCTCAGGTGTTCACCAGAGTATTCACCATCATCTCTTCGTGAGCCCACAGGATCGGCATCCGTCTCCTTCGTTATCTGGACGACTGGCTGATCTTAGCGGACTTGGAGGCAACCCTTCTTCGTCACCGAGACAAACTCCTCGAAGTTTGCCAGTATCTAGGGATCGTGGTAAATCTCGAGAAGTCCTCCTTGCAGCCCTCTCAGAAACTGGTATATCTAGGCATGGTCATAGACACCAATTTCTACAAAGCCTTCCCATCAGACGAAAGGATAGCAAGGCTGAGGAAGGTCGCGAGACCTTTCCTCAATCGAGAATAACTCTCAGCTCAATCGTGGCTTCGTCTCCTCGGCCACCTCTCCTCCCTGACCCGTCTCGTTCCTAACAGTCGCCTCAGGATGAGATCCCTCCAGTGGCAACTCAAGTCCCGGTGGAGTCAAGGCCACGACTCCCCGGACACCTTGATCCCTATGGGACCTGCGGAACGGGCGGACCTCCGATGGTGGGTGGCAGACGAGAATCTACGAAAGGGAGTGGATCTTCTCATCCCTCCCCCAGATTTGATACTGTTCTCGGACGCATCAAACAAAGGGTGGGGGCCCATGTTCTGAGCCACAGGACCTCAGGCCTGTGGTCAGAATCAGAAAAGTACCTTCACATAAACCTGCTAGAAATGAAGGCCGTGTTCCTGGCACTTCAGAAGTTCCACCAAGTCCTGGCGGGCCACTCTGTGGTGGTGATGAGTGACAACACCACGGTGGTGGCTTATATAAACAAGCAGGGAGGTACCTTTTTGGAACAGCTATCCCATCTTGCAGTAGAGATCCTGAGATGGTCCGAAGTCCACTCGATTTCACTAGCGGCTCGCTTCATTCTGGGCAAAAGGAATGTGCTCGCCGACAATCTGAGTAGGGCGACGCAGATAGTGAGTACCGAGTGGTCTTTGGATCCTCAGATAGCCAACAAAGTCCTGACTTTGTGGGGTTCCCTGACGGTGGATCTGTTCGCTACGGCACTGAACACCAAGCTCCCGCTGTACTGCTCCCCAGTCCCGGACCCCAAGGCTCTCTGGCAGGATGCCTTCCAACAACGGTGGGACAACGTCGATGTGTACGCCTTTCCCCCGGTCTGTCTGATGAGGAGGGTACTCAATAAGACCAGAACATCGGTCAATCTCTCAATGACCCTGATAGCTCCGCTATGGCATCATGCAGAGTGGTTCCCGGACCTTCTGCAACTCCTCACAGAGATTCCGAGGGAGCTCCCTCCACGTCACGAGCTACTCAAACAACCACACTCCAACATCTACCACAAAGCCGTAGCTTCGCTTCGACTTCACGCCTGGAGACTATCCAGCATCTCCTCACAGAGAGAGGATTTTCGCAACAAGTTGCGAACAGGATGTCTGGCCACCTGCGCAAGTCATCCGCTGGAGTCTACCAGGCGAAGTGGCGAGTTTTCTGTGGTTGGTGTCGTGGAAGGGGTATCTCTCCCCTCGATGCCATTTTACCAGCAATAGCGGAGTTCCTCGTTTATCTGCGGGAGGAAATTCGCCTTTCAGTCTCGGCAGTTAAAGGCTATCGCTCAGCCTTAAGTCTTGCCTCCAGGCTTAAAGGAATGGACATTTCCTCCTCGCTGGAACTTTCCCTTCTCATACGGAGTTACGAATTTACCTGCCCTCAGTCGGAAGTGAGACCTCCTCCTTGGAACATGGTTCGAGTTCTCAGGTCTCTTAAGAGACCTCCCTACGAACCATTACGCCAGGCTTCTGATCGCCACCTTACCTGGAAGACGGTTTTCCTGCTAGCTTTGGCCTCGGCCAAGCAAATCGGTGAACTTCATGGTCTCTCGTATGACGTCGCCCATTCAAGGGGATGGGGGGAGGTAACGTTCAGCTTCGTCCCTGAGTCTGTAACAGATGACCCAGACTATCTCCTACTGTGCCCAGTCAGGAGTCTTGAGGTTGTATCTTAAAAGAACAGCTGCAGTTCGCCCCCAGGTGCGAGCTTTGTTCGTGAGCACCAGGGAGACGAAGAGGAGGGTCACCAGAAATACCATCTCGGCCTGGATTCGCAAGGTAATACATCTGGCCTTGAATCCTGACCCTCCTCTGTCACGTCAGGGGCGTGGCTACGTCCCTGGCCTTCAAGAAGAACTTTTCTGTGACGCAGGTCCTTCAAGCTGGGGTGTGGAAGCGTCAGACCACCCTCACGGCCCACTACCTGCAAGACGTGACACACAGGAGGCTCGATACGTTCTCTATCGGCCCTGTGGTGGCTGCACAACAGCTGGTCTAACCTCAGGCTCCTTATTGGACAAGTAGCAGAAGGTTGAGGGCATTGTTACCCGGTTTTAGTCTACATGAATGAAAAGATCTGCCTGGCCCTTATTCTTTTCTTCATCCTCTCCTCACTTGGAGAAAGCAGCATCCTGGGTTCCTTGTACAGCTGACCTCGAACCTCTGCAGGCAAGCCATGCTCCCTTGTGTTCCTAGTATTAAGATGTAATACTGTCATGTCCCCATACCCTGACGAGGTGGTATTGGGAGAGTCCTAGCCTAGATTTCCATCTGAAGAACTCCAGGTCAACTTCCTAGGACGAGTCACTTCTCATCTTTACACACAGCTTACGTAGGCCACAGCAGTTTCACAGCTGTCAGCGAGGAGCAGGGACCCCTTACCTCTTGAGTTCCTACACACTCGGGTTCGGGGTCCCCGGGCAAGCCAAAGCCAGTATGGCAGGGTACTTACCACCCTTCTTAAGGGTTAAGTCACCCCATGTAAATAGCGTGGTTTGTATTTCAGTTACGGAACAAATGACAAATTCGTAGATAATTTGTATTTTTCCTAACTATACAAACCTTAGCTATTTACACATATGTGCCCGCCATCCCTGTCCCCCAAGATAAGTCCTACCTCTAAGTAAAGTGAAGCATTCACTGGTGTGTGTGAGGGGGGGTAGCTAGCTACCCCTCCCTAACCCCCCCCCCCCCCCCCCGCTAACTAGCGGCGGGGTAGTAATCCCTCGTTAAAACTTTTATGGCTCGTCATTCAGCTACGCCGAAGTAATTGCCCCATGTAAATAGCTAAGGTTTGTATAGTTAGGAAAAATACAAATTATCTACGAATTTGTCATATATCTAAAAAATGTCCCTGTCCTTAGACGGTATAATAGGTTTTCAGTTTATTTACCGTTGAATTGAAGGTCAAATTCAGTGAAAGCACATTATTGACTACAGGAAAAATAATTTTTTTCTGTTTCAAATATTGCTCTGTTCCTAACTATAATTTTACTGAAAATTTATTTGATAAGAATTAAGAAAGTTTACGCCTGTCCCAACCAGCTACATACCCCCAAACCTATCGTCTTTGTTACATTGTCTCAATCTTCTTTAATTTTTATACAGTTCTTTCAAGCTCTTATTTTGGTTGGTGGTTTTTGCTCCTAAATTGCAAATCTCATTATATGGTCAATTCCATTTGCAGTACAGTATTAATCATTTAAGAAACAACTGATAAAATGTTGTGTAGTTATGTACAGTATAGTATTAAGTTCCTGAACTGTTGTATCTCCTGTATGTTGAGAAAAAAAAAGAAATTTGGAAGTGACATAAGAAATTTCAGTTGTTCCGTAACCGAAATACAAATCACGCTATTTACATTGGGTTTACCTTTTAGCGTAGCTGAAATGGCGAGCCAATAGAATTTAACGAGGGTGTATTACCCCCGCGCTAGTTAGCAGGGGGTTAGGGGAGTGGTAGCTAGCTACCCCTCCTCCCCTCACACACCGGTGAATTGCTTCACTTTCACTTTCACTTTTGGCTCGGACATGGACAGACGTCTCTGTCTTTGTCCTCGCTTGGCAGCCATTGTTTGTTTTGTCTTTACTTAATCCCTTACTTTTCTTTTACTCAATATATATGTAAACATTTTCTCATGTTTATGTATATATTTGAGTATAGAAATCAGTAAGTTTCCTTTTCAGAGTTTGTGCTTGTGTGTGTAGTGTACGATATCTCCGTGGAGCCCTCGGCAGTTAGGCCACCATTGTGTAATTTCATGGGTCGCGATCGAGTTTGACTTCGGTCTTTCTCTCTCTCTCTCTTGAGGTCGTTCACCCTTTTACTACATTACTTTTACTACGCCTTTGTAGCTTCCTTCCCGTGTGGGGGGGTTGCTATGCCGTACGTTTTGTCTCAATTAGTTTATGAATCTAATTGTTTTTAAATATTAAACTTAGCCGGTGAATATATAATAGCTGACGTCTCCGACGGCTCGACAGATTCCAAAAACTCGCGAGCGATCGCCATGAAGGTTGCGGGTGTGCCCACCAGCGCCGACTATCGGCCAGATACCGCATATACTTGTAAACAGCTCCAGTTCTTCTCTGTCGGTTTCATCGACAAGTCGATTCCACTCGCTTTATGACCTCGAGTTTTCTACTGAATTGGTGAAGTACTTGGTTTTGGTTTTATTGCTTTCGCCGTGTTGGTTTATTCAATACTATCTTCAAAAGAAATGCTTTTGAAAGGAGAGTAAAAGTGTTTTGCCCTTGCTTTTTTATCTCTGGTTTTTCCATAGAGTAAAGATGGCCGACCCTTCCCTCAGTGTACGGAAGTGTGTTTTAGGCTTTTGGTAATTATTTTATCACGTTATAAATTATTGTTGATATTTATAGATTTTCCTCTATATATTTTATATCTCACCCGCCTTTATTAGGCCTCTTCGATTAGCTTTCCATTTATACTAAACATCAAGATAAATTTTATGTTTTGTTTATTTGCGGCCTTTACCTATTCCTCCCCTAGTCCGGGATGTAGGCGGTCCTAACTTGGAAACCGAAGTTAAACAACGTTGAGCCCATTCAACTTTTATTTTCGTTAAGTTTAAATCATTTGCTCTGTAAGAGTTATGAAATGAATATTTTTTAGAAAATATTTTAAGAAAGATATTCTTTGAATAGTCTTCATGCTGTTTTTTCAAAGATGAACTAACGTTTGGTTTATTTATGCTACGCAGTTTGCGCTCTATCGTTACGATAGAGAAAGAGAGAATCACGGTTTCACTTTGCAGAAAGAGTAAATCGATTTTGACGTTTTGTTCATTCTTCTTTCAAACTGAAGTCTTTTAAATACTAATTTAAAGGAACTTGTTAATTTTCAATTTCTTAGTCCTTTCAGTTTTTTCCTTTGATCAAATAACCTGTTTATTGACGAAGGGTGAGTGGGCAATTCTCTTGTGTGTGACAAGAGAGAGAGAGAGAGAGAGAGAGACGGAGAGAGAGAGAGAAAGAGAGAACGATCCGATCTTTATTCTCGTCCCAAGTAAGGAGTTTGGGAGCGAGTAACGTTGTTCTCGATTCAGTTTTTTACTCTCGTCCCAAGTCTCCGTACGGGGAGAAAGGATAAAACGTTTTTAGTTTTTATTCTCGTCCCAAGGCACTGTACGGTGAGAGATTGAAAACGACTGATCCTTTTTAACTTTATATATTTCCGTTTTATTCGATATATATGTATATGTTTTTTTTATTTTTGCATGTGTGTTTCATTTTGTACTAATGTGCTTACATTATATGACTCATTTCGCAATTATAACCTTTTGATGTAAGGGAGAATTGCGTGCTTCAGGTTGATATCAGTTTTATTCATGCCTAATGTGAAATTATTGAAAAATATGATATCAGTGAAGTGAGTGCTAGAAAACATGTGCTGTGTTGCGGAGGGTTCGTTTGTTCGTGCTTGTCACTTGCCTAGTCCGAGACCTCTTTCAGGCTCCCATGCACCAGGGAGAAGGAATGTCGTAGGACCTAAGGGAGTGAGGAGTGTAAACCAACGAACAGACGTTCCCTCAAAGGTATCAGACGTTGCTCGGCAAGCACGTCCTTGCCTTAAGACAGGAGAGACGAAGTTTCTCCTCGTCATCCGAAGACTTTTCGCAAAAGAAACCTTGGCGCAAGGTTTCTAGACCCTTTAAGCGAAAGTCAGTCCCTTCAGGACAGGTCCAGCGTCCTGGCTGTAGCCATGGGGACAGCTCTGACCCTTTGCAGTCGTCGGAAGACTGTTCGCCTATTAAACGCAAGCGTAACACGGGGTCCGAGGGTCGCGGTAAAGGCAATGTTTTGCCAACACAGACGTTACCGTCGTCTCGGCCCGTTCCGACTCCCGTTGATCCTAAATGGGTTGTCCTGCAGGACATGCAGACTAAGCTTGCCTCCCTTATGGAGAAGTATGACATTGAGCAGGTTCACGATGAACCTTCGCTTTTGAGTCGCCGTTACGCTAAACGAAACTCTGGCCGTCAGCCGCCCAAACGAGCAGTTACTCGTCCTTTTGACGTTATGAAACGTGATGTCGGTAGTTTGTCACGTCAGTCACGTGACTTGGATCATCACTCGCTACAGTCCCGTGTTGACTTTCAGCCGCTGCCACAGCCTCGTGTTGACGTTCAGCCGCTGCCGCAGTCTCGTGTTGACGTTCAGGACGTTCGCCAACCAGCTCAGTTGCCTTGTTTTGACGTTGAGCGTCAAGCACCGCAGTCAAGGGTTGTTTTGACTGCTCAGTCTAGGCAGTCAAGGCAGTCTCGACTTGACGTCGAGCGTCCATCAACTCCTGTTGTTGTTGCTGGTCAGTCCTTTCAGCAGCGACATGACGTCGCTTCCTTGACTGCTACTGCTGCTCCTTTGCGTGTGGACTTTGCCTGTCAAGCATTGCCACCGCGGCAGGTCTCTCCTTTTCATGAGACTCGGCAATTGTCGGACGAGGTTCCTTCAGATGAGGAAGTTGCTGATCCCCCTCCTACTGATATTCCTTTGGGGACTTTGTCAGACGGAGAGGAGCCTGAAGCTGCTCAGCCCTCTATGGACTTTAAAAAATTATGCTGATTTTTAAGGATCTTTGTCCGGACCATTTTGTAACTGCTGCTCCTCGTTCGCCTTCGTCAGAGTTTACACTAGGCCTAGCTACTTCGAAGCCGTTGTTTTCTAAGCTAGTGCTCTCTCGCTCTTCTAAGAGAGCTTTACGTTTGCTAGGCGACTGGTTGATCACCAGGAGGAGTTTGGGGGAGACAGCCTTTGCTTTCCCTCCTTTTAAACTGGCTTATAGAGCGAGCGTCTGGTATGACACGGGAGAAGTTCTCGGCTTGGGAGTTCCTGCCTCTGCCCAGGGAGACTTCTCAAGCCTCATAGACTCTCCCCGTCGCCTGGCCATGAGACGCTCCAAGATTTTATGGTCGGCTTCAGAGCTAGACCATCTCCTGTTAGGAGTTTTTCGAGCGTTTGAAGTTTTGCTGTACAATTATGTCATGCATGAACAAGGCTATCAGGGATGGCTCCAATGATCTGACAGCCACGTTCTCTGCAGGAACAAGGCTATCAGGGATGGCTCCAATGATCTGGCAGCCACGTTCACTGCAGGAGTACTTAAGATGTAAGTGCGCTCAATGTGTTCATTGTCAAGACAAACTTCACGATGAAGACTACCAAATCTGTCTTGGCAGCATTAAGGGAAGGCGACTGGATGGTCTCTCTCGACCTTCAGGATGCATACTTCCACATCCCGATTCATCCAAACTTTCAACAACATCTGAGGTTTGTGGACGGGAAAGTAATGTACCAATGTCGAGCACTGTACTTCGACCTCATTCCTGCTCCTCTTGTTTTTACAAGGCCCTTGCAAAATGTAGCAAGCTTTCTACATTTTTTGAGGATTCAGAGCCTCCCTTTATTTTGACGACTGGCTAATCAGGGCGTCGTCATTATATCGCTGTCTGGAGAGCCTCTAATGGACATTAGACCTAACCAAGGAGCTAGGTCTCATAGTGAACGTAGAGAAGTCGTAACTTACAGTACCCCATCCCAGACTATTCTTTATTTGGGAATGGAGATACAGTGTCTGATTTTTCGGACCTTTTCGTCTCCCGCAAGAATGGAACAAGCTCTGTTAAAAGTCCTTCACTTGCAAGAGAAAAACAGTTGCTCTGTAAGAGTTTGAATTAGCCTCGTGGGAACTCTTTCATCGCTGGAGTAGTTTATCTCTCTGGGGAGACTCAACCTATGCCCTCTCCAATTTCACCTAAACCATTGGAACAAGGAGAAGGGCTTAGAGAGTATCTCTTTCCCAATCTCCAACTCAGTCTAGACATGTCTGACTTGGTGGGACAGCAACATCAGACTTCGAGAAAGTCTTTCTCTTGCGATCAAGAACCCAAACCATGTGTTGTTTTCAGATGCATCGGATTTGGGTTAGGGAGCTCCACGGACAGTCTGGAATGCTCGGGTCTTTGATCCACGGATCAGAAGGAACTCCATTTAAGGAAAGTATCATCTCTCCTTTGGCGAGATTTGTGCAAGGAAAATTAATGTCTTGGCGGATGGCCTCAGCAGAAGAGGACAAGTCATCTCCATGGAGTGGACGTTGCATAAGACTGTGTGCGAGAAGCTATGGATGACATGGGGTCAACCCACCATAGATCTTTTTGCGACTTCTCTGACACAGAGGCTCTCGACTTACTGCTTTCCAGTTCCAGATCCAGAGGCAGCCCACATAGACGCTTTCCTGCTGGACTGGTCTCACCTGGACGTTTATGCCTTTCCACCTTTCAAGATCCTAAACAAGGTGCTGCAGAAGTTCACCTCTCACGAAGGGACCAGGTTGACATTGGTTGCTCCACTCTGGCCCGCGAGAGAGTGGTTCACAGAGGTACTTCAATGGCTGGTAGACGTTCCAAGGAGTCTACCTTTAAGGATGGATCTCTTACGGCAGCCCCACGTAAGGAGTCTTCATCAAAGCCTCCCTGCGCTTCGTCTGACTGCCTTCAGACTATCGAAAGACTCTCAAGAGCTCGAGGATTTTCGAAGGAGGCAGCCAGAGCGATTGCGAGAGCTAGGAGAGCATCTACCATCAAGGTCTACCAGTCGAAGTGGGAAGTCTTTAGAGACTGGTGCAAGTCATCATCCATTTCCTCTTCCAGTACCTCTGTAGCCCAAATTGCAGACTTTCTCCTGCATCTGAGAAATGTTCGCTCCCTCTCTGCTCCCACTATTAAGGGCTACAGGAGCATGTTGGCGTCTGTGTTCAGACATAGAGGCTTAGATCTGTCCAATAATAAAGATCTCCAAGATCTCCTTAAGTCCTTCGAGACCTCTAAGGAGCGTCGTATGGCAACTCCTGGATGGAACTTAGACGTGGTCCTAAGGTTCCTAATGTCCGACAGGTTTGAGCCATTACATTCAGCCTCCCTGAAGGATCTCACCCTCAAGACGCTTTTCTTAGTGTGCTTGGCTTCGGCTAAAAGGGTCAGTGAGATCCATGCCTTTAGTAAAAACATCGGCTTTTCTACAGATAAAGCCACATGTTCGCTTCAGCTTGGTTTCTTGGCCAAAAATGAACTGCCTTCTCGTCCTTGGCCTAAATCTTTTGATATACCTTGCCTATCAGAGATCGTAGGCAACGAGCTTGAAAGAGTACTGTGCCCAGTTAGAGCTCTTAAGTTTTATTTAGCTCGTACCAGATCCTTACGAGGTGGATCTGAGGCCTTATGGTGCTCAGTTAAGAAGCCCTCATTGCCTATGTCTAAAAATGCTTTATCGTATTTTATTAGATTTTTAATCCGAGAGGCTCATTCTCACTTAAGTGAAAAAGATCGTTGCTTGCTTAAGGTCAAGACCCACGAAGTAAGAGCGATAGCAACTTCCGTGGCTTTTAAGCAAAACAGATCTCTGCGAAGTATTATGGACGCGACCTTTTGGAGGAGCAAGTCGGTGTTCGCTTCATTTTACTTAAAAGACGTCCAGACTCTTTATGAGGACTGCTACACACTGGGTCCATTCGTTGCAGCGAGTGCAGTAGTGGGTGAGGGTTCTACCACTACATTCCCTTAATTCCAATATCCTTTTAATCTTCTCTTGAAATGTTTTTAATCTTGTTTTGGGTTGTACGGAAGGCTAAGAAGCCTTTCGCATCCTTTTTGATTTGGCGGGTGGTCAAATGTCATTTCTTGAGAGCGCCCAGATTAAGGGTTTTGATGAGGTCCTGTTGTATGGGTTGTCGCCCTGGATATAACAGCTCCTGGGAGTCTTTCAGCATCCTGAGAGGATGGCTGGGCTTCGTGAGGAAAGCGGACTAACAAGGCAGAGTAATCGTCAGAGTCAGCTTCCTTACCAGGTACCTATATTTATTTGGGTTTGGTTATGATATAACTGTCAAAAACTCTAAGCATATACGCCTTTATTGTATTAATACTGGTCTCTACCCACCACCATGGGTGTGAATCAGCTATTATATATTCACCGGCTAAGTTTAATATTTAAAAATGATATTTTGATTATAAAATAAATTTTTGAATATACTTACCCGGTGAATATATAAATTAAAGGCCCTCCCTTCCTGCCCGATAGAGACCCAGCGGAATGAGAAGAACTGGAGCTGTTTACAAGTATATGCGGTATCTGGCCGATAGTCGGCGCTGGTGGGCACACCCGCAACCTTCATGGCGATCGCTCGCGAGTTTTTGGAATCTGTCGAGCCGTCGGAGACGTCAGCTATTATATATTCACCGGGTAAGTATATTCAAAAATTTATTTTATAATCAAAATATCATATTTGTTGATTTTTCTGCTTTGTAGAACGATTCCTTTCGCGGTTTTCGTTCTTTCTTTAGTGTTCATTCATTTTTAAATTACATAATTACATAGTTACATAATTATAATTGTTATAATTCTGTGTTGGTTACAGCTCTCCTTCTGAGAGTGTAAGTGGTTGTGGGGGCACGTGCCTGTTGTGTAATTCTTGTGTTCCTTTTTTTCGGGATTCCTCTTCGGAGCCTTCCCGTGGTAATGAATGTTAACTAATGATTTTTTTTTTATTTTTTTACAGTTACCGATCTAGTTCGTTTCTGTAATGTGACAACGGAGTGAGCTGTCTTGTTGAGGCCTGGGGATTCGGCTGTTGCTGCCTCCCTTATAGATCTTCATCAGGGGCGTGTCTCCTTCTCCTGGAAGTACTCCCGTGACGATTGACAGCTCCCCAGTTCATTTTAGAACACTCAGGAGGCTCGCCTCCTTGGGTGGGTAACTTTCCTTCCGAGGGAAGTTTTTCCTGTCCAGGCTTGAGTTTTTCCCTTTAGGGGGGTTCTTCTCTTGCCTTTTTTTCGTGCGACTATGCTCTTGGTGCTGAGCGGTCGCACCTGCAGTTACGCTCAAGGGGCTGGGCAACTTGCTCCTTTTAGGTCACTGGCTGACCCGTCTCTTCTACGAAGTGTTTCTCTTTCGTTCGTGAGAGAGTACATTCATAGAGACTCCTCTTCGGAGGACTCTTCTGCTGTTGTTGCTGTTGGCCGCCTTCGCCGTAAGGCTCACCGTCCGCTACGTCGTAAGGGCCTCCCATCTCCCTATAAGGGTGCTAAGAGGCGCCTTTTTGAATCTCTGTATGCAGCCTACAACTCCTTCTTCTTGATCTTCCGCCCCTGGTGCAGATGGACAGCAGTCTGACCTCTTCTTCCGACGGGCAACGGCCTTCCCGGCGGACATCAGTCTCCCGACGGACAGACAACGGTCCTCCGACGGACATCAGTCTCCCGACGGACAGACAACGGTCTTCCGACGGACATCAGTCTCCCGACGGACAACGATCCCTTCGGGGCAAAGGGTTGCCTCTCACGGGGTTCTTCCCTTGCGTGTCAGGTTTCCCATGCGGGCCCTTCTGCTGTTTTCTCTCCTGCTCAGTGTTAGCGTACAGGCGCTCTCCTGCTCATCAGCGCTTTTCTGATCGCTAGTGCTCTCCTGTTCGCCAGCGCTCTCCTGTTCGTCAGCGCTCTCCTGATGATCATCTCTGCTGTTCCTGTTGGTTCCTGTTACGCGCCCTGTGCGCCCACGTTCGCCCTCGCGATCTAGAACTTCGGTTCAGGTCTTGGACAAGGACTCTTCTTCTACGCACAGGGTTCCACGCGTGGCCTTCTGCTCGCCAGCGACCACAGACGCGTCAACGTTCGCCTGCTCGTCAGCGATCTCCTACGCGTCAACGATCGCCATCGATCTGCCACGCGTGTCAGTTCCCCTGGACACTATCAGTAGCGATCTAGCGCTCGCCTGCTGTGGACTACGATCTCCGGTAGCTGAGTCTTGCCGTAGATCTTCCTCCTGCTCGCCAGCACTCACCTTTACTTCTGTCCTTCTGTGCGCCAGCTTTCTTCAATCGCACATCTGCGCGCCCTTTTCTGCCACGCACCAATGGGCGCCAACGGTTTTTTCTGACCGTCTAGGATCGCCTGATTAACAGCTTGCTTCAGCGCTCACCTTCCTGATGCACCTGCGCGCCTTCTGTTAGCGCGATGCGCGCTAACCATCACTAATCTCTCGCGTTAGCGATAGCCTACGCGCCCGCGCGATTCTTCGACTGCGCGCTAGCGTTTTGTTACCGCACCACCGCTCGCCAACGCGCCGTCGCTTGCCGACGTGCCATCGCTTGCCGACGCGCCATCGCTTGCCGACGCGCCATCGCTTGCCGACACGCCATCGCTCGTCAACGCGCCATCGCCCGCCTACGTGCCATCGGTCTCCCGACCGCCTGCGCTCACCCGCGCGCCCACTCACGCGCCCACGTGCCCGCGCGTCCACACCCGCGCGACCGCACGCCCACGTGCCCGCGAGCCTACGCTCATGCCCGACCGCGCACATGCTCTCCAATGTTCGCCCGCGCGCGAACCAACGCCATCGCGCGGACGGACGGAGTTCCGTCGCGCGGACGGACGGCGTTCCGTCGCGCGGACGGACGGCGTTCCGTCGCGCGGACGGACGGGGTTCCGTCGCGCGGACGGACGGGGTTCCGTCGCGCGGACGGACGGGGTTCCGTCGCGCGGACGGACGGGGTTCCGTCGCGCGGACGGACGGGGTTCCGTCGCGCGGACGGACGGGGTTCCGTCGCGCGGACGGACGGGGTTCCGTCGCGCGGACGGACGGGGTTCCGTCGCGCGGACGGACGGGGTTCCGTCGCGCGGACGGACGGGGTTCCGTCGCGCGGACGGACGGGGTTCCGTCGCGCGGACGGACGCTGTTCCGTCGCGCGAACGTCGGCTTGATTCCTGCAGTATCCATGGCTCGTCTACGGGTCATCGCTCGCTGACCACCAGCTCTCACCCTTCCGACCACGCTCGCCCTCCTTCTGCACTCCTTCGCGCACTTTTATTTGCGTTCCTGCGTGCCCGCGCATGGGCGCTTCCGCGTTCGGCCACGCGCAAACCATTGATTTACCATCGCGCGAGCGCCAGGGCGATTGCGACCGCGATTCCCGTTGGGGTTTCGCAGCATGGCCAGCCTGGCGAGTCTTCTGGAGCGTATTTCCAGAACACGGCCTCACCCCGTAAACGCAGAGCATGGCACATGCAAGAGCAGGAAGAATCTTCAGGGAGGTCTGAGCAACATTCTTCTTTCCAGAACCTGGGTTAGCCCTTCCCCGTCATTCCCTGGAAGGGTTTTGCCAGGGAGCTTTCCGTTCGAGATTTCTCCGTGGGCCAAGGGGTGACTGGTTTACCCCTTCCTCTTCTCCATCTCGTGAAAGGGGCTCACCAGGTCCTTTCCCTCCTCGGTTGCGACCTGAGGTTTTGTACAAGGAAGCTCCAGGAAGATCATGGGTACTTTCCTCCTCTCGGGCTCAAGCACCTTGGCGTTTCGTAGCCAAGTTTCGAACTTGCAGGCAAGCTCGATGTTGGACCATCTGGACGCAATGACCAAGGGCTTCCTCTCGGGTGTCTCATCCGTGGATGTCGACAAACTCAGACACCCTTCCATCCTTGGGAAGAGCTTGTTTGTGCCCAAGGACAGAGACATAGACAGCGGTTGTGCGGAGGAAGTCAACTTCCGTTTTCACTCCTCCAAGGCGCTTTCTTCCAGACCCTGCAGGCCTCCAGCACCTCTTTCTTTCAGCCTTGTCGGCCTAAGTTATTGGACCGGCTACGGCAACTAAGACAAGGTGTCCAATAGCAGTCCCCTCCTGTCAGGAACAGGTAGCACGGGAGGCTCTCCCGGGGGGGGCATAATCCTAGAGGGAGCGGCAGAGTTCACGAACTCTAGGATTAGTAACCCCCCCTTGCAGGTCTCATGCTGGAGGATGCCTAGGGTTACTCATCTGGATAACAGCTTCCTGATGCCGATTCCTGCACGATCTCTGTGATCAGCCAAGGATATCTCGCCTGCCGTCTCTGTCTGCGAATTCAGTGTCACTGAACCTCTATGCCATGGGGTCGGCAAGAGTTTTGCCCGTTTGGGCAGAATGATCCATGCCTTAGGAGAAGGTCCTCCATAGGATCATCGACGGCTTCACCCCCGGTTTCTTCAGTCGATCCTTTCTCGTAGGAAAGCACCTGAGACGGGAATTCCGTAGTCGACCTCTCAGCTCTGATCAAGTTTGTCGAACAAACTTCGCCCAGCGTGGAACAGCAGAATCAATCAGACTGGTAACAAGGCGACAGGACTCCTCAGGCCCTGGATCGGAAGGACGGGTACTTTCAGTTTCCATTCCATCCATCTTCCAGGAAGCTCTTGGAATTCAGCCTAGACTACAGGTGTTCCTGCTTAAGATGCTGTGTGGTGATCCCGCCGTGGCATCGCAGGTCTTTCCCCAGAGAACTCTCCCTGCTTTCCTCATGGCCGCTCAGGAGCAGGCTTCCGCCTCCTTCGCCTTTTGGAGGTCTGGTCAACTCCGGTAGGCTCGACCTTCTTCAACGCCGGGACAAGCTTCCGGATCCTTACCATGAGTGAGGGATCGTGGTAATTTGCTAGGAGCCTTCTCTACTTCTGCCTCAACATCTGGAGTATCTAGCCATGATATTGAGTCAACGGCCTTATCACGTTGGAGACCCCGCCTCTCGTCCGTCCAGCGAGGTTAAGCAACGTCGGGTCTGGTCGGTACTTGGATGGGTGACCGCCTGGGGACGCCAGATTCTGTTGCCGCCTCCTCCGAGCCTTCCCTTCAGTTGACTGTGGCAAGGCTAAGGGAGAGTCGCAGTACCTGTTCTCAGTCAAGCAGAGCTTTCAGCCCTACCTTGGAACGTTTACTAGGTCTCTTTTCCTCATTGACCCGTCTAAAGTCCCGAACGGTCGCCTCAGGATAAGTTCCCTGTGGGGCGGCCCAAGTTCCGGTGGTTTCAAAGCAACGATTAACCGGACTTTCTGGCCCCTATGGGACCAGCGGAACGTTTAGACCTGCAATGGGTGTTGACCTTTGGAACCTCTTGATGGGAGTAGATATTCTCGTCCTTTCCCCACAGTTTTTATGCTGTTCTCGGACTCGTCAAAGAAAAGGGGGGGGGGGGGATATTCCGGTTCAGGCCTATGGTCAGGACCTGAAGGATACCTCTCCATCATTCAGGCAGGCTTAGGGGCCGTAGTCTGGCCCCTCTACAGATCCTACAGCTTCTGCCGAGTCGCTCCGTGCGCGACGACTTCATGGTACTGGCGTGTTCCAACCAGCAAGGGACGCATCTTCATACCTTCACATCTTGCAGTAGAGATACTGAGATGATTTGAGATCCTCTCAATACCACTATCGGCTCGCTCATTCCGGGCAGAGGAATGTTCTCTCCGACTATCTGAGCAGAGCCTCGTAGATAGAGTGTACCTGGGGGTCTTTGGCCTTTAGTAACCAGCAAGTCCTGGCCTGGGGGACCTGATCGCGACAGCTTGGAACCTCAAGCTTCCGCTGTTCTTCCCCCCAGTCTCAGACCCCAAGACTCTTTGGCAAGATGCATTCCGGTGATGGTGGGACAACATCGACGCCTGCGTCTTCCCTCCTTTGTTGTCTGTTGAGAATGGGTCTCAACAAGACCAGGTTGTCTGTCAACCTTTCAATGGCCCTGAGAGCTCCACTGGGACTATACGCAGAACGGTTTCCGGACCCTCTGCTTCCCCTGACGGGACTCCCGGGAGAGCTTCTCCCACGGCACAGGCTACTCAAACAACCACACTGCAACATCTTTCACGAGCCGGGGCATCGCTTCGGCTTCACGCCTGGCGACACTACGCCTCCTCCTCAAGAAGAGACAACCCTCTACAGTCGTGGGGCGGAGGTCGCGTCATCTGCGATGGTCATCCGCAGGGGTCTACCAGGCGAAGTGGATAGTCTTCTGTGGTTGGTGTCGTTGGAGATATACATCTTCCCTTGAGGCCTCTTCTCCAGCAATAACGAACTTATTGCTTTTCGGCGGGAGGAAACTCCTTTCCGCTCTCGGCAGTGAAGCCTATCGCTCAGCCTTTCCCTGACCTTCAGGCTGAAAGGAATAAACTTTTTCCTTCCCGCTAGACCTTTCCTTGCTCATGCGAAGCTGCGAACGTCCCTGCCCCAGTCGGAGTGAGACCTCCAATATGGAGCATGGTTCGGACTTTTTAGTCCCTTAAGAGATCTTCTCAAGACCCTTTATGTCAGGCCTCTGATCGTATTCCGTCTTGGGGCTCCTGCTCACTCTGGCCGCGGCCATTGTGTAGGCAATCTTCTTGGTCTCGTACGACTCCGCCCTTTCTAAGGAATGGGGGAAGGCAACATTCAGGTTCGCTCCTGAGTTGTTGGCTAGACTCAGAATCTTGGGGTCCCGGCCCTTCGGTCCAATTCCTTCAAGATTTCGAGTCACCATTCTGTATCAGATGACCCAAAACCTTCTCCTTCTTGCCAGTAAAGGAATCGAGGGGTTATCTTTGGGAATAGCTGCAGTTTGTCCTCACGTGCAGCCGGGTTGGGAGCACAAGAAGGACACGGGGGAGAGTCACCAGTATACCTCTTCAGCTCGGACTCAAGGACATTCATCTCGACCTGAATCCAGACCCTCCCCCGTCACGTCGCCCTACAGCACGATGTCGGATACGTCGCAACGTCCCTCGCCTTCGAGTAATACTACTCTGTGACGCAGGTGCTACAAGCTGGAGTCTGGAAGCGTCTAATGACCTTCGCAGCCCGCTTCCTGCAGGACATGACCCACAGGAGTATCGATACGTTTCTATCGCTCTGTGGTGGCTACACAACAGCTGGTCTAACCTCAGGCTCATTTTTGGACAGGTAGCAGAAGGTTGAGGGCATTGTTATCAGGTTTTAGTCTGCATGAACGAAAGAAGTATGTCTGGCCCTTACTTCTTTCTTCATCATCCCCTCTACTGGGAAGCAGCATCCTGGTCTCTGCATAGCTCACCTCAAACCTCTGCAGGTAAACCATGCTTCCTTGTGTTCCGAGTATTGAGTCAATACTGTCACGTCCCCCATCCCCTTATGAGGTGGTATTGGGAACATCCTAACCCAGAGTTCCTTCTGGAACTCCAGGTCAACTGCCTAGGACGGGTCACACTTCCCTCCTTCACACACAAGCTTATGTAGGCCACACGGTTTCTTGCGGAGCAAGGAACTTGTGAGGTGCAGGGACTCCTTTTCTCGAGTGCGACTCACTCAGATTCTGAGTTCCCGGGTAAAGCCAAAGCCAGTATGGCTGGGGACTCTCCACCCTTCCTAAGGGGTAAGTCACCCAATGTAAATAGCGTGGTTTGTATTTCGGTTATGGAACAAATGACAAATTCGGAGATAATTTGTATTTTTCCTAACCATACAAACCTTAGCTATTTACATATATTTGCCCGCCAGCCCTGTCCCCCAAGACAAGTCCTACCTCTTAAGTGAAAGTGAAGCAATTCACCGGTGTGTGAGGGGGGGAGGGGTAGCTAGCTACCACTCCCCTACCCCCCTACCCCCCTGCTAACTAGCGCTGGGGTAATACACCCTCGTTAAATTCTAATGGCTCGCCATTTCAGCTACGCTAAAAGGTAAACTCGATGTAAATAGCTAAGGTTTGTATGATTAGGAAAAATACAAATTATCTCCGAATTTGTCATATTTCTATATTTCAAAGACCAGGAAATTGTGCTTCCGTTCCAACTGTTCTTGACTTCAATGCACTTTTTTTCAAACAAATTTTGAGCCGTGGAAAATAGATCTTAAATTAATTACTTCCGCTACAACAACTTAGATGATTAGACTGTAGTGGATAAGCTTGGATTCACACCTAATGATAAGTTAAGACACTAAGGTTAAGGTAAGGAAATGGCATCCCAGGGGGTTAGCAGGTGGGACACTGCAATTTAGTTTGGTTAAAAGTAATAGGTAAAGGTGTCTGGTTTCAGTTCCAGTTTCATCAGAACAGATGCTCACCAGAATGTCAGCCGGGCAAGCACAACCCTCACTGTGGTGCCCATCCACGGCAGTGGCCTCCCCAGTAAACAGTTTAAACTCACAGTACTGGCCTGGGATTGATCTGCTTGCTATGCGAATGCTAGGCGAACATGTTACCACTGAACTAGCCAATGCAGTTAGGTGGGGAACCTTAGGTTAGGTCATATTCCTGCATTTTTTCCTATGTCCTAGTACTAAGGAAAAATTAGAAATTAGAAAGATTCTTTTATTGAGGAATTATTTTTTTTTGCCTAAAAAGTTACATTTAAGAAAGTGATTTGGCAAGAAGAACATCAAGAGGATAAGAATACAATGCATGTATCTTTGTATATGTGGTATTATAGTAGTGTTAATATTTATCAGTTACTCATTCTGTACTAGTTAAATAATTCACCTCTATAGAAGAATGGTATGTTACTATTAATAGATTTGCATATTATTACAATAACCCTAATGAAGAAGTTAATACTTTGAACAAATTTGGCAATATTTGTTGGACAGTTGTTTACTAATTCATCAAAACTTCTAGATAAAAAAAATGGATAATACTCAAATCGAATTAAAATTTTTGGCATTTTTTGTCATTCAGCTGTCTTTTCAATATGGTCGACACACCTCGAACAGGATTGAAAGCTATGAAAAAAAGAGAGATTAAGTATTTGTTTATATCAGCAAATGGGTAAAATTCATAGTTGATAGCATACTATAATTATGTAAGTACACCATAGCTATCTTTATTGTCTATTCAAACTTCCAACTTGAATGCAGTACATTATTTTGACATATGTCTGGTATGTGGTAATATAATCCTGTTAAATATAGTCTACAATATGCTGTATCTCATTGATATTGGTTCCGTAACTGAAATACAAACCACGCTATTTACATGGGGTAATTACTTCGGCACAGCCGATGACGAGCCATAAAGTTTTAACAAGGGTTTCCTACCCCACCGCTAGTTAGCGGGGGGGGGGGGGGTAGCTAGTTACCCCTCCCCCCTCACACACCGGCAAATAGCTCACTTTACTTTTGGCTCGGAGAGACGACAGACCTGTCAGCGCTCTCCTCTTTGTTAACTGCCATAATCTTGTTTGGTTTTTCTTTTCAGTGTGTGTGTGAAGTTGGCTTCTACAGTATTACTCGTCATGCGTACATGCCCTGGAATTGCCGGCCGCCCTTGTGGGACCCTTATGTCGGCCTTGGACACGGATCCTCACTCCTTATGCCCTCAGTGTAGGGGCCAACGGTGTGATAGGTCTAACGTGTGTATTGAGTGTAGGGAGTGGTCTACCTCCCAGTGGGAGAGGTTTGCCCGGCGACGTAAGAAGAAGGCTAAAAGGGATCTTTCTCCTTCGGAGGCTTCTCGGAAGAGAGAAAATCCCAGGTCTTCGTCTTCCGCCGCCCTTTCCTCCTCCGTAGCTCCCGCTCAAAGCGCCCTCTTCCGAGAGGACGGCGAGTGGTAGCGTAGACCGTAATGTTGTTAATGTTATTACTGTAACCGATCCCGGGGTGAGGGAGAGGTCGTTGCCTCCCATAGCGAGGCGGCTGACCCTTCCCCCTCGGAGGAGGTAGTTGTATCTAATGATGATCTGTTTCAGCTTTGGGCTTCCTTGGGGCTGCAGGGTTCGCCCTCCAAGGAAGCTCTGTTTGACATGATGTAACGGGGTGCGGCCGCCGAACAATCGTCAACTTCAGCGGACATAGATCCTCTGTCTGTGGTTGACGTTGTTGTGTCGGAAACATCCCGTGGGTCTGGCCAAACGCCCGTTCCTGTGGCTGCGGTAGCGGAAGACTCTGACTCCCCCTCTGAACATCCTTCGAGGGAGGAGCTTAGTCCCACGGTCTCTCCTGCCGGTGATACTCCCACTCGGGGGAGTTCACTTATAGAGACTCCTCTTCGGAGGCCCATTGATGGTCAGCCTGCTGATCCCACGGCCCCTCGTGGGCGTATAAGGCGGAAGGCTCGTCCTCCCCTTCGCCGTAGAGGCCTTCCATCCCCCTTCAAAGGGGTTAGTAGGCGCCTCTTCGGCTCGTCGTCACCACAGTCCTCTGCGGAGGAGACGACTCGCCGTTCTCCTGTCCTGCCAGCTACCAAACTAGACCTCTCCGAGGATCGTTCGCGATCCCCTTCGGAGGATGGTCGTCCTTCGAGACTTTGTGACTTGTCGCCCAGACCATCTACGTCTAAAGATCCTGATGCGCTTTACGCGCCACCTGATACTGCCCCTGTGCAGTCTCCAGGCCCTTCGGGGCTGCAAGGACTTGAGCGCGAAACTGCGCCTCTCACCCCTAAGTGCCAGGCACCGCCTGTGCGCCCGCCTGCTGTTGTTCCTGCTGATCCTGACATAGCGCCTCGGCGCTCACCCTTAGGCGTTCGTGCCTCTGTTCCTGCCACACACCAGGGTCCCCCTTCGCGCCCACGCCCTTCGGCGCCCCGTCACCCTCCAGCAGTTCCTGAAGTAGCGCGCAAGCGCCCAACTGCGCATACGCGCCCTGCTCCTGATATAGCGCCACCGCGCTCACCTGCGCACACGCGCCCAGTTCCTGATACAGTGCCTATGCGTCCACCGGTGCCCCAGCGGCCACCTGCGCCCACGCGCCCACGCGCCCTCCAGCGCCTCGGCGCCCCCCAGCTCCTGTTTCATCGCGCGCGGTCCAGGAGGTTCCTGAGTTGGCGCACAGGCGCCCTCAGGTTCCTGCGGACTCGTCGCGCCCCTCGGGGGAAAAGCGCGACACGCACCCGCGCGCGGTTCCAGTTTCAGCGCACACGCGCACACCTACGCGCCCGCTCGTTACTTTAGATCCATAGTTCCTGCACCAGCGCCCACGCGCTCACCAACGCGACCACGCGTCGCTACAGCTCAGTGCGTTGCCCAAGAGGCTCCCAAGTTAGCGCACGGGCGCTCACGGCTGCCTCTGGGCTCTCCCTCTAAACCACAAGAGCTTGCTACCGATATGATCGCGCACGACGCTCCAGTATCGCGCCCTGTTCCTGTTACACGCCCCGTTCCTGTATTTAAGACAACTAAGGTTGCCCAACGAACTCCGGAGCGCCCTCACGCGGCTGGCCCCGCGCGGCCTCCTCAGCCTCGCACTCCGGTGCGACCACGATCGCCAACGCGACCAGCGCACCCACAGGCGAGTGTGCCGGTCTTACCGGACCAGCGCCAACCCCCGCGCCCCCAGACCTGCTCCAGCGCTACTGCGCCCTCAGCCGGTTCTTCCGGACTCGCGCTCAGGCGACCCCGATATCTCACGCCCCTCGAGGCCGTGCCAGGTCGCTGCGCGCCCGCTCGTTCGGCCTCCTCCTGCTCCAGCTCCTGATCGCCGCACGCCTGCGCCATCGCCTACGCACTCTCGCGGCCATGTTCCCGCTCCAGCTGCTGTGGCCCTCGCGCCGTCGCCTGCGCGCCATCGCTCCTGAACACCTACCTGCGCTCCATCGCGCCCTCGCGCCCGCTCACATGGGTGCGCGCACGCGCGAGCTTTCAGTATCGCGCTACCCATCCACGCGCGACCCTGATCAGGGCCCGTTGCACGAGCCCCAGCGCGATCGCCGCCAGGCGGACTCTTCCTTGTCGCGCTCCCCTCCCTGCAAGCGCAGACCAGCGCGCTCGCCAGAGGGGGAGCGCTCCCCAGATAGGTCCAGGGATTCTTCTCTTTCAGCCTTGCAGGCGAACCCTCGTTTGTTGACTCCTCCCTCCAGAGGGAGTGTCTGACAGCGCAGCTGTCAGACAGCAGCCCTGGTTCGGCACCCTACTCAAAGATCTTGTGCAGCCGATTAAGCCAGCCCTCTCTGATTCGGGTCACGAACCAACAGCAGCTTCCTCCCCCCTGAAGAGGAAGAGAGGAGTCTCTCCCGTTGATCCTCCTCCAAGGCCTATTCTGTCCCCGCGCAGATCCCTACGCAAGGCTCCTACTCCCTCTCAGACCTTCTCGCCCTCCCCTGCGGAGGAGGATTATCCCTCCTCAGGAGAGTCGGACAAGCAGGAATACTCCCCCATCGCACCAATGGGGGAGGTTCCTCCTCTTCCCGAGAGGTCTCCTCGTCCAGAGGTGGAGAAGGACCTGCCTCCTTCGCTTCTCGAGTCCTATATCCCGCCCAGGAGGGAGCCTAAGGACTCTAAGACGATTCCCGAATTGTCAGCTAGGATCAGGCAGGAACCGTCTAGAGCCGTTGTGGAAAAAATTAATAATAGTTGGGAAAAATACAAACCATTTCCACATATAACAAGCTTGGGTTATATATGTTTTAAAGTAACTCATTATCAATTCCCTTTTGTCATAATGTCTGATATTCTGTCCCAGTACAGTACTATAACATTTTATTCACTGTAAAGATTTCAATTTTTCTTAAATAGGTTTAAATGTTTTGCAAGCATACTGTATATGTTTAAGGGGTATGTATATATTTTTATTTGGTCCTACCAACTGTCTTAACAACATTTGTTTTTGCAGCACACCCTACTCTCTGTAGGGTTTGATTGTGTAACCAGAGTTTGAGTAAATAGAAGTACTGTACTTTACAAGAATAGGTTCCTTCATCAAGAAAAGAAAAAAGAACAGATACGGCAGACATTTATGTTGACAGAAGTTCCCAATTGTAAGGGAAATTTACTCGAGACCACTGTATGTACAGTATATAGGAACAGAGTATCTGTCTAGTACTGCTCATAACAATTATGAATGTGGTTGATGGCCTGTTACCAGTGTGTAGTGGTGGGTGTGTCTGCTCTGTATTCATTTTTCACTGCCTGTGAACTGTAAGTACCATCATGTGTTTGAATGAATATCACCACAACCAATGTATTATAAGGCCATTGGCGATTGCTCGTGTTGTTGACAAAATTTTTGAGACATTGTTATTGTGGGCCTGCAAAAACCTGCACGGCATCGTATGCGGCCTTACCATTTAGAGTATGATAATTTTAAGTGACTTTGCAGTTTAGTGGTGAACTGGATATTGAAAGGACAGTAGTGATTCAGGGGAAAGTATTGTAGTTCAGTAGTCTCACAGATTTATATATTTCTTATGGGTGGTAGGTTTGAGATGGCTTAGTAAACGTGAGTGACCAGTATGTGAATAATTATTTTATTCTTTTTCAAAATTTGTTTATCTGGTTATCCTGTGGCTGAAGCTTGATGTAAAGGGATGCTAATTTTGCCTTTAATTTTCTATTTGGATTGATGGGTCAATGTAATTGTAATCCTAACAGTTTTGGTTAAATAAATATTTTTTTCTTGTTTTTTATAATACAGCATCTCATTCCAGTTCCTTAAACCACTGAGTTCCCCTACTCAGCCACTGTTTTTTTAATCTTTCAAGTAACTTATAATGATCCCTTTCACCTAATGTTCTTATACCTTTATTTATAATCCAGCTAGCCCAATGAAAGGTATGATAAAAACCAAGATTCAAGCTGGGTCCCCTTGCCCAGTATAAATCAAGGGGTGGTGCCCAGAGCTCCGTTCTCTTGACCTGTTACTTAAGTTTTTTTTGGGTATTACACCATTGTATATTTGTTGTGGTCGGCATTCGGACACTAGGCAGTTCGGGTGCTACCTCTGGCCACAGTCCGCAAACCAGGATGTCCACGTGTCCCCCCAGGAAGAGCCTCTGGGAACGGGAGAATTCGCTGCAAGTCCTTCAGGAGGAGAGCACCAGGAGTCAGAACATGCGTTCTGGCAAGTCCTGACCCTCATGAGGAACCTTAACGGGATCCCAGACCCTGAGGTCCCTCCTCGTGAAGGGAAGGACACGGTCCTGGACCGCGTCTACGGCACTCAGAAACCCTCTAGGGCCAGTGCAGCTATGCCCTGGTCCCAAGGGATGAAGAGTGCCATGGACAAGGTCGAGGGCCAGCTCGCTGAGCTTGCATCCTCCAGCAGATCGAGTGCCGGTAATAAGCTCCTCCCTCCTCCTCGAGTCCATCAGAGGAGGTACTTTGAGATCCTCGAGGAGTCTTCTCTGAGTCTTCCCTTGCATCACTCCGTGGAAGAACTCACAGAGGGAGTCCCTCTTGAAAGACTCTCCAACCGGCACGTGTCCTCTGCCATTGAGATCCTGAGCCAGGAGAAGGTCATCAAGTGCGTTATGCTGGCGACTTCATGGCTCGACATCTGGCTGGGGTCTGTGGGCATCCTGGTGCGGTCCGAGGACCTCTCCAAAGAAAGCACCAGGAAAGCACTGGAAACCTTTCTTCTCTCGGGCGCACGGACCATTGAGTTTCTGTCTCACCAATTCTCGTGCTTGTGGGACAACACGATCCTCAAGCGCCGGGACGCTGTGGCCGAGAGGTTCCACCATAAGGTACCCAGTGCGGAGTCTAGCAGGCTCAGACACTCTTCTGTTCTCGGTAAGAGCCTGTTTGAGCCTAAGGACGTGGAGCTCACTGCCGAGAGGTGGAGGAAATCCAACCAGGATTCCCTCATCCATAGGGCCCTGACATCGAGGCCCTATAAGCCTCCAGCAGCCCAGCAGCCCCGTCCTGCTAAGGACACAAAGAAGAAGACCACCGCAGCAAAGCCCAAGGTGTCTAAGCCCTTTCCTGCCAAGAGCAGGAGGGGCAAGAAGTCCTCCAGGGGAGGCAAAAACCCTAGAGGTACCAGCCGAGGCCGGAAGCGCTAGGGTTGGCAATCCCCCTGCATGTCCACCAGTGGGGGGATGCCTTCAGAGTTGCGCGACAAGGTGGCAGCAACTCGGGGCGGATGCCTGGACGATCTCCGTGATCTCTCTAGGGTATCGCGTCCCGTTCACAGCCTCTCTACCTCCCCTGACAGCGAACCCAGTGTCATTGAGCTCTTTTGCCATGGGATCGGCGAAAGGGCAGGCCCTCCGGGCCGAAGTCCAGACCATGTTGGAGAAGGATGCTCTCCAGGAGGTTGTAGACGGGTCCCCAGGCTTCTACAGTCGACTCTTTCTTGTGAGAAAGGCGTCTGGAGGCTGGAGACCAGTCATCGACCTCTCGAACCTGAACGGGTTTGTCAAGCAGACCCCGTTCAGCATGTAGACGGCAGACACG
Source organism: Palaemon carinicauda (assembly GCF_036898095.1). Taxonomy (NCBI): domain Eukaryota; kingdom Metazoa; phylum Arthropoda; class Malacostraca; order Decapoda; family Palaemonidae; genus Palaemon; species Palaemon carinicauda. The sequence goes on from NC_090746.1 coordinate 6,204,799, forward strand.
GTTAGGCTCGCAGTGAGACCGCGAGACTTCATGTGCACACTGGACCTGAAGGACGCGTACTTCCAGATCCCAATCCATCCGTCTTCAAGGAAGTACCTGAGATTTTGCCTAGACAACAAGATCTACCAGTTCAAAGTGCTGTGTTTTGGTCTCTCCACAGCTCCTCAGGTGTTCACCAGAGTCTTCACCATCATCTCTTCATGGGCTCACAGGAACGGCATCCGTCTCCTTCGTTATCTGGACGACTGGCTGATCCTGGCAGACTCGGAGGCGACCCTTCTTCGCCACCGAGACAGGCTCCTCAAAGTTTGCCAAGATCTGGGGATCGTGGTAAATCTCGAGAAGTCTTCTCTGCAGCCCTCTCAGAAACTGGTATATCTAGGCATGGTCATAGACACCAATCTCCACAAAGCCTTCCCATCGGACAAAAGGATAGCAAGGCTGAGGAAGGTTGCGAAACTTTTCCTCAATCGAGAGGAACTCCCAGCCCAATCGTGACTTCGTCTCCTCGGTCACCTCTCCTCCCTGACCCGTCTCGTTCCCAACAGCCGCCTCAGAATGAGATCCCTCCAGTGGTGACTCAAGTCTCGGTGGAGTCAAGGACTCAACTCCCTGGACATCCTGATCCCCATGGGATCTGCGGAACGAGCGGACCTCAGTTGGTGGGTGGCAGACAAGAACCTACGAAAGGGAGTGGATCTTCTCGTCCCTTCCCCGGATTTGATGCTGTTTTTGGACGCATCAAACAAAGGGTGGGGGCCCACGTTCTGAACCACAGGACCTCAGGCCTGTGGTCAGAATCAGTAAGGTACCTTCACATAAACCTGCTAGAGATGAAGGCCGTATTCCTGGCTCTTCAGAAGTTCCACCAAATCCTGGTGGGCCACTCGGTGGTGGTGATGAGCGACAACACCACGGTGGTGGCTTATATCAACAACAAGCAGGGAGGTACCTTTTTGGAACAGCTATCCCATCTTGCAGTAGAGATCCTGAGATGGTCTGAAGTCCACTCAATTTCACTAGCGGCTCGCTTCATTCCAGGCAAGAAGAATGTGCTCGCCGACAGTCTGAGCAGAGCGACGCAGATAGTGAGTACCGAGTGGTCTTTGGATCCTCAGATAGCCAACAAAGTCCTGACTTTGTGGGGTTCCCCGACGGTGGATCTGTTCGCTACGGCGCTGAACACCAAGCTCCCGCTGTACTGCTCCCCAGTCCCGGACCCCAAGGCTCTCTGGCAAGATGCCTTCCAACAACGGTGGGACAACGTCGATGTGTACGCCTTTCCCCCATTCTGTCTGATGAGGAGGGTACTCAACAAGACCAGAACATCGGTCAATCTCTCGATGACCTTCATAGCTCCGCTATGGCATCATGCAGAGTGGTTCCCGGACCTTCTGCAGCTCCTCACGGAGATTCCGAGGGAGCTCCCTCCACGTCATGAGCTACTCAAACAACCACACTCCAACATCTACCACAAAGCCGTAGCTTCGCTTCGACTTCGCACCTGGAGACTATCCAGCATCTCCTCACAGAGAGAGGATTTTCGCAACAGGTTGCGGAAAGGATGTCTGGCCACCTGCGCAAGTCATCCGCTGGAGTCTACTAGGCGAAGTGGCGAGTTTTCTATGGTTAGTGCCGTGGAAGGGGTATCTCTCCCCTCGATGCCACTTTACCAGCAATAGCGGAGTTCCTCGTTTATCTGCGGGAAGAAATTCGCCTTTCAGTCTCGGCAGTGAAAGACTATCGCTCAGCCTTAAGTCTTGCCTTCAGGCTCAAAGGAATGTACATTTCCTCCTCGCTGGAACCGTCTCTTCTTATACGGAGTTACGAACTTACTTGCCCTCAGTCGGAAGTGAGACCTCCTCCTTGGAACGTGGTTCGAGTTCTCAGGTCTCTTAAGAGACCTCCCTACGAACCATTATGCCAGGCTTCTGATCGCCACCTTACCTGGAAGACGGTGTTCCTGCTAGCTTTGGCCTCGGCCAAACGAGTCAACGAACTTCATGGTCTCTCGTATGACGTCGCCCATTCAAGGGGATGGGGTGAGGTAACGTTCAGCTTCGTCCCTGAGTTTGTGGCTAAGACTCAGAACCCGGGAGTGCCGGACCCAAGGTTTGACTCTTTCCAGGTTTCGAGTCTCCGTTCTGTAACAGATGACCCAGACCATCTCCTACTGTGCCCAGTCAGGAGCCTGAGGTTGTATCTTAAAAGAACAGCTGCAGTCCGCCCCCAGGTGCGAGCTTTGTTCGTGAGCACTGGGGAAACGAAGAGGAGGGTCACCAGGAATACCATCTCAGCCTGGATTCGTAAGGTAATCCATCTGGCCTTGAATCCTGACCCTCCTCCGTCACGTCGCCCTTGGGCGCACGATGTCAGGGGCGTGGCTACGTCCCTGGCCTTCAAGAAGAACTTTTCAGTGACGCAGGTCCTTCAAGCTGGGGTGTGGAAGCATCAGACCACCTTCACGGCTCACTACCTGCAAGACGTGACACACAGGAGGCTCGATACGTTCTCTATCGGCCCTGTGGTGGCTGCACAACAGCTGGTCTAACCTAAGGCTCCTTATTGGACAGGTAGCAGAAGGTTGAGGGCATTGTTACCCGGTTTTAGTCTGTGTGAATGAAAAGATCTGTCTGGCCCTTTTCTTTTCTTCATCCTCTCCTCCCTTGGAGAGAAACAGCATCCTGGGTCCTTTGCACAGCTGACCTCAAACCTCTGCAGGTAAACCATGCTTCCTTGTGTTCCTAGTATTAAGTTGTAATACTGTCATGTCCCCATACCCAGACGAGGTGGTATTGTGAGAGTCCTAGCCTAGATTTCCATTTGAAGAATTACAGGTCAACTTCCTAGGACGAGTCACTGCTCACTTTCACACACAGCTTACGTAGGCCGCAGCAGTCTCACAACTGCCTGTGAGTTGCAGTGGCCCCTCGACCCCTGAGTTCTTTTAATAGACTCGGGTTCGGGGCCCCCGGGCAAGCCAAAGCTAGTATGGCAGGGGACTTACCTCCCTTCCTAAGGGTTAAGTCACCCCATGTAAATAGCGTGGTTTTTATTTCAGATACGGAACAAATTACAAATTCGTAGATAATTTGTATTTTTCCTAACTATACAAACCTTAGCTATTTACAGTTATGTGCCCGCCAGCCCTGTCCCCCAAGATAAGTCGTACCTCTAAGTAAAGTGAGCTATTCACCGGTGTGTGTGAGGGGGGAGGGGTAGCTACCCCTCCCTACCCCCCCCCCCCCCCCTGCTAACTAGCGGTGGGGTAGGAAACCCTCGTTATAACTTTATGGCTCGTCATCGGCTGCGCCGAAATAATTACCCCATGTAAATAGCTAAGGTTTGTATAGTTAGGAAAAATACAAATTATCTACGAATTTGTCATGTTTTCCCTGTTTACCAATTTTTAAATGGTTCTTTGACTAATGTAGTTATAATTTTTCCATATTTTTAAAGGTGAAATTGTGAAGTTGATATTTAGTGCAGGATGTCTCAAACTTTCCACACACTTAGCTCATCAGATGAGAATTCAATAGACAGGTGAGTTAATAGATTTTGAATTTATTCTTCACTCTTGAAATTGTTGTAGAATTTAAACTTGACTGAAATACATCATATGGATTTATGAAATTATAGTTAGACCTGGTTTATGAAACTATGTAGTACTGTACAGTTATAGCTGAGGTAAGCTGCTTTGTGTTAATTTTTTTTTTTTTTGTCTCATTTTGTTAATAGTGCAGATAATAGGAGAGGTATATGTGATTTGTTATTCATATTTTTTTACTATCAAAGTGTATGGTTGTTCTTACACAAATACAAACCCTCGTCCTTTGATAAGAGTATGATTTCAGTGAAGCTGGATCTTGGCTGTTAGAATTTTTAATGAGGTATCTGTAGTTACTGGCAGGTGGTGGGGAAGGTCCTCACCCTGCCTGTACACTGAATAGCCACTTTGACTTCAGCTGCTGAGCAGTATGGACGTACTTTTGGTGCTAACAAAGCTTGACTGGCTTTTTTGGTTAATTTTTTTTTTTTACTTTTCATTGTGATTGTGTTTGATTACAGTATCTCATGTGTTGGCATGTGGGCCTGCCCAAGTATACCTGGCCACAATCAGTGGGGCAAGTTCATGAGCAGGAGGCCAATATGGATCCCACATTCCTTGTGCCATATTTGCTTGGAGCATGACGCCATGCTGTCATCCCCCTGTGATGAGTGTAGTGAGTGGCTGCCTTCACAGTGATCAAAGTATGGCAGGAGGAGGAAGAAGTCTAAGCGAGATATTTTGCTTTCGGGGTCTTTCTCGATATTGAAAAAGCCCACTGGGTCTCTCTGTTCGCCCTCTGATACTCGAACTTCTACTCCTTTTAAGTCTTCCTCAGGTGGGAACCCGAAAAAGAATGACATCTCTGACCTACCCTCAGGGCAAGGTGGAAGTAAACTGAAATTATCTTCTTCCTCCAGCGAAAGAGTTACTGTATTCTCCCCCCCCTTCTGCCTCGCAGTGAGCCCTCCATGGTAATCGCTAAAAATGATGCCTCAAGGGACCTGGTCCCAAGTACCTTATGGCCGTCCGTAGAACTGAATGGTGTCACTTTGCATGGAAATTAAATAATAAATGATGAGAGACGGTGAATTAGACGACTTTTACCTAGTACTGTAAGAGGATTTATTGTCTAAGCTAATTTTCACAGAAACATGAGCACAATTCTTCTTCAAAGTGAATACTGTAAATGATTTAAGTACATCTACAACAGAACTCAAAATTATTCTAATTAAATAACTAAGATGATATAAGTCTCTCGCTGACTTTTGAATTACTGGAACAGTTTATGGTAAAATTATCAAAATTTAAGATAACAATGAATCACTTGTAATTTATAGATATATGCAGGAGTAAGGGACACAGAAAGTTACTGTTAATCTTTTTCCATCGTTAGAATAGCAATATATCTTAAGTCCCAAATCTGACTTATTAACTTAACATTACAATCTTAATTTCTATCTAAGTCAAGCAAGAGGGAGGGTCACATATGTTCCTTGTCTCATGTTATATGTTTACAGAAAAAATTACTCCTAAGATTGCAACCTAGTGGAGTGCCATTTGGGCATACTGATCGCCCAGCTGCATCAAGGACACACGGCCATGTTCTGTGCCCAACTCCTCTCATTATACTTCCAAGGGTGAGTTTTTATGGCACTTGTCTATGGGGATCAGGTGCTTCCTCCAGGAGATAGGTGGTAGCCTTTTACTAAATGACATCTGCGATCCAGGTCGCCCAGATCGAGGTTACCCCACCTCAAATCCCCTAGTGCTTTTCCAACCTCCTTCATGCTTTAACCTGGGAAGTAAAAGAATAACAACAGTTTACATCCAACATACAAGGTGCAACTCTTTCTTCAGGCCTGGTGGCTTGTGATAGAATTTAGTTTAAATTTTTCCACAATACATAGGAGTCGTGGAGGCGAGGTCATAGGTTGGCATCCACCGCCCTACTTTCTGCGACTTTAATTAACCCATTTAATGGCAGTTTGGCATTTGTCTAAATTCCCATAGATTATTTATTCTAACCCCTTATACATGACAATGATATTCCGTCAAAAGAGAAGCTGCTGCAAGCCCTAGCTACCAGGGGACTCCCAAGTGTTCTGCTGCTGTGCCTTTTTCCTCTGCCACCTCGGCAGAAGTGCCTGACGTGACCCCCTCCCTCTAGAATCATTCTTCTGAAGTTATAGTTGATCGCTTATCCTCGCCGTCTGTAGCCTTATTGCCTTTGGCGGGAAAATCCTTAAGTATGACTTGTGAGTACGGGAGGAAATGACCTTGGCCTCCCTCTCCTCCCACCCTGACTCCTTTGACCTTGTCTTTTGCTAATAGGTCTCTTATGCGCTCCCCTCTCCCAAAGGTGAAGAAGAGAGAACAGTATATGTGTCCAGCCGTCTCATGTTTCCCCTTCATGTAGGCTGGACAGGGATGGCACTGTGTGCCTCAAAGACAATCTCCTCTGCTCCGGCTTCAGACACATGTTATGCTCTCACTTTACCTTAAGACAAGACTTCATGGACTTCCCACCACAGAGAACAAGAGTCATATATTACAGCTCTGCTCAGGGAGACTATGCTAAATCTTCACGCTCATACCCACCTGTATGCGTAAGGTCCCCTTATGAGGATTCTCGACGGGTATGAGTTTCTTCACACAAATAATCTTCAGAGGATAGACATGTGCTTGACACTTGTCTCATCAGTGTCATACGTCTAACCACGTGCAAGGTCTCCTCCATGCGTACACACTCCGTCATGCAAATGACCACCCCTGTGCTCACCTTGTAGGAAGGGTAGAGGCAGTTCAGCTTCTCATCTTAAGTCCCCACGTGCTATACCTCCATGCGCAAGGTCCCCATATGCAAGATACTCATGCAAGAAATTCCCATGCGTAGGGTCTCCACTTACTGAGCTCCTGCAGACAGAAGATACATGTGTTGAGTCTCCACTCATAGGTCTCCATGAACTAGAGATTCCCGCGTATGTTACTTCATCCTGCACTTTTCTCACGTTTTGTACCCCTACATGTTAGCTCTTCATGTGCTAGTAACAATGGGAAGGACTTTACTATAATGCTGCATGACATCTGGTATAACACCTATCTTGATACCCTTCCGAAATAAGAATTTTTAAAAGTAATTTCTAATTTTCCAAGGTATGCAAACTTGAGTCCTTTCAAATATAGGAATGTCTTCAGCGGAGCTAGAACGGCCGTTTTATCATCAATAAAGTGCTGTAATTATTAACCAGTGGTGAATGTGGTCGATATAACAGAAGGAGGAAGAAGTTGAAGAGGGATCATTCACCTTCCAAGACTATGGCGAAGACTACCTATCCAAACTCTGGGTTGTTTACTACCGCAGGGCGAGGAAGACGACTATAATCCCAGCTTCTCAGGCATGGTGATTTGTGCCAGCTACTCCTGTGGTCTCCTAAGCGCATAGTGTTCAGACAGAAGAGATCCAGGATACCCCACTCACAGGAACCTGGATCACATTGTCGAATGCCTTCCTTCACACGCTTCCAGGGGAGAGAGTAATGTGCCACACATAGTACATTCTCGGCTGGTACGCAAGATGAGAGGTTGCATATTAGCAGCATTTCCTTCCTTGAGTCCTTGAGAATACGGTTTGGGACGAGGTTCATGTATTCTTCCTGGACTTTTGGGTCGCTGAACGTTGGTTTCCCTTTTGGCAGAAACGATGTTCATGATCTGTGAGATGTTTCATTTACGAATGATGAGCTTCCCTCTTGCCTTTCCTGTCATCGTTTGTCTTGACGGGAACGTTTCGTGGGTTTTCTCTTCTGGCAAGATATGTCTCCTTGGGGTTATTCTTCCCTTCCTTTGTTTCCCTCAGAAGTGGCAGTGTACCGTGATCCTGAACCTTATGATTGGCAGCTGTAATTGAGAAGCTGGCTGTGATCAGGAAGCATGCGATCACCGATGGCCACGATCCGCGGGATGTGATCATTAGCCACGGTCAGGAATCATGCGATGGATGTCCATAATCGGGAACCATGCGATCGTTGGTCACGATCGGTAGCCACAAACGGGGTTAATACTAGCAGGAGCTGACATTCTCTCTTCAGGTGAGAGTAACCTTCAAGTCACCAGGTAACTAGCTCACCTATTCCTGTTACCTGTTCTTTCCCAAAATTTTTCGGCCTGAACAGGAAGATGATGTCACCGAAGCATAGAATAACCAATCTGGCACTCTTACAAGACTTTTGCCCTATTCCTTTGCATAGTTTTTTGTTTGGAGCAATGCTGCATCAAAGCCAATCCTAGGGGAATGGGGATGTAGGTAAAGTTAAGAGAATTCATGCTCGATTTCCAAGTGATCAGCTCAAGGTGAGACTGGACACTAGTACTACTAGTGTAGACAGGAGCATCCGCCCTTGTTGTTCCCTGCATCGGGACATTACTGAGGTGTTTTGGTGATAACTTTTATTAGAATCTCTCTACGGGTCGATGCTGCTCCCAAACTCCAACACCAATTACAACTGAGTTTTCTGAGTTTAGGTCACGCTGTAGGGATTGGAACAGGTCATCTCCTGATCTGATGATAATGATGGTCTAATTACAGGGATGTCACATTGTGCTCGCACAGCTTTCAACTAGGACCCTCCTCAACATGGGGTAGGAATTCAATTACCCCATTCTGCCCTTTGTGAGAATAGTGCGGTACTATAACCTTATCCTTAGGGAAATATGGTTCTCCTAGTATGACCCTTCCTCATTTGTTTAGTGAGAGGATATGTACAGGAGACGAACCCCCTAATTAGACTAATCAGCGCCCTGAACAGAAGCTCATACATCTGCTAATGTGCTCCCAGTTCTCGGTCTCATGAGAACAAGCACGCACGCATTAGCTGCCGGTGCACAGTTCTCACAAGAACAAGCAGAAGTATTAGCTGCCGGTGCACAATTCCTACAAGAACAAGCACATGTATTAGCTGTCGGTGCACTATTCTCACAAGAACAAGCACACGTATTAGCACCCGCTACCCGTGCATGGTACAGTAGTTGCGAGGACAAGCACAGGTACTACCAATAGGAATAAAGGACTGGGGGTGCTCCTGTTCATGGTCACCTCCAATGACGGGTAGGGTGCGCATCTCAGAACGAACATCGGGCAAGGGGTATGGTTACCGTAGAAGTTAAAGCTGCACATCAAGGAGCTGCAATTGATGGTGGGCCTTTGAGCCCTAAAGGCCTTGTGCGCATCTTTGAGGTCACTTAGTTGCGATACTGAGTGACAACACCACAGTTGTAGGGTATTTCAACAAATGGGATAGCATCTCGGCCACTGCATATCCTGGCAGTGAAGGCACTCATGTTGGTCATAAACTTGTGATAGGCCTAACAGAAATGTTCTATCTGGAGAAATAGAGCGTCCTAACAAACAAACTTAGTCCAAATTGTTAGGTAAGAGCGGTCAATTCCTCTAGTGGCGAAGGCTCTGGTGACTTTGTGGGGTTCCCCAACCATAGACCTGTTTGCAATTCCTAAACCAGAAATTTCCAGTCAATTTCTCACCAGTCTTTGACCCAGCGTCATTTGTAGAGAACTCGTATCACCATTGGGATAAGATGGATGTTTACGCCTCCCTTCTGTTTTTTTCCAATCAGAAGAGCCTTCAACAAGGTCCTAGCTGCACCAAATCTCCAGCTAATCTTAGTGGCATCAGTGTGGCACACAATGACTGCTACCTAGACCTAGTCTCCCTCATGGAAGAGTCTTGATAGCTATCCCTGAGGTCAAACCTTCTGTGCCAACCCAATGTACGAAGATACCTGAACACACTGTCGTTCTTGTCTTTTCACGGATGGAGGCTACTCAGGTCTTCTTCAGAAGAAATGGTTTTTTTAGGAGAGCTATGTGAGAGATGTCAAGATTCCTCAGAGAATCTTTCACAGCAGTTTGCATAGCAAATAGGCAATCTTCTGTGCGTGGTGTCAGGTGAAGGCTATCACTTCAATCTCAGTTTTTATATGTATGATAGAGGACTTTCTGATCTTTCTCCGGATAGACTAACTGTGGTTCGTGCCACCAGTAAAGGGTGGCATTTAGATCAAGTCTTAAGACTCAAAGAGCCTGACCTGTGATCCTCCTGGCAAATCTCCATGTTCATGAGGAACAGTTCACCCAGACAGGTCTGTCAGGAGGGTGTACGAGAGCAGGGGCAGTGTGATCCCTACTGCTATTATGGCTCACGAAATGCGAGGAAGGAGGTCTGCAATGTCTGCCAGGAAAATTGTCGTGGTAAGACAGGTGCTGAAGTTGGGAGTATGGAAGAAACAATCCACCTTCTTGGCTTACTATCTTGGGATGTTAAGCGCAGGTCTTTAGACACCACTTCCTTTTGGCCTGATAGAGTTGCCCAAAAATTATTTAGGTCCTCTGGCAGGTTGCATCTGGATCTGAACAAAGTGGGAAAGTGTGTAAATGATAAATATATGCCTTTCTTCCCTTTGGTCCCTCCTCTGATCAAGAACACATGGTCTTTCACCCAAGCAAGAAGCTTGCCAAGTGAGACAGAGAAATATTGGTGTATGGTACATGAAACACAATTCTCTTCGCGGGAAGAGTGAGAAGGTTAGACCGTGTGAACTTTGATTCAGCCTAGAAGGATAACACCCTCCAAAAACCAAATGATTTACTACTTTTAAAGGTAGCCTGTGTGGAGCTACATCTAGTTACTAACATCTAGAAGGATGGGCCCTTGTCAAGTTCTTGTCCTTGGAGGAGTAGCATGTGTGGTGAGACATCTAATTCTCGCTTTCCTCCTATGGTTGGTGAACAGATACCGTGAAAGTAGGTTAATTTCATAGGTTTCCTTCTCTAGACCTATGTTTGGTAGGTTTATGCCCCACCTAAGGTTCCCCGCACAGAAAACGGAGGTAGGGTAAACTACACAAAATTCTGGTCGGTTGGAAGGAGATCCCAGATACTCCTAAGAAAGTAGTTCGAGGTAAGTACTGTTAGAAAAAATACAAATTACTTAAAATTTGTGATTTTTCATAACTATACAGACCTGAATGCTTTTAAGGTTTGCTGCCCACCTCATCCTCCCTGTAAATATTATGTCAGATTGCTAGTCTTGTCGAGTAGTTGTCTAGTAAAACATAGTTGTTCCTACACTTGATACAAACCCTCATTCTTTACTATAGGAGATATTCTAGCGCGAGCTGGAAAATACAGCAGAAAAACCTTAACAAGGTCGTTAACGACCGGGCAGGTAGTTATCCACCTGTTAGCGGTGGGGGACCGTCGCAGTGGTAACACCGCTGCTCCTGCTTTTGTTTGACTGGCAGACTAGCCTTTCTTTGTTGTGTGGCACCTTTATGTCACCGCCGGAGGTGGATCCTCATTCTCTATGCCCTACGTGCAGAGGTCATAGGTGTTCTGAAGACTCCCCCTGCCAAGTTTGTAGAGAGTGGTCGCCCTTTCAGTGGGAAAAGTTCGAGAAGAGGAAGAAGAAGTCCAAGAGGGACTCGTTACCTCCAGGTTTGCCGTCAAAAGGTAAGGAGTCTAGGGCCTCTTCTTCGGCATCTCGATCTCTCCCTTCAGACTCTTCCTTGCCCCCCCTTCTGGGGGGAAGTCGAGGAAGAGTGGCACCATTGATTTAACCCCCATTCCTCTTGGTCAGGTGGATCACATTGCCTCCCTCAGCGGGGAAATATTTTCCGCCACCGAGAATGACTGTTACCGCTTCCATTCCAGATCATATACGAGCGGTATGGCCTGCCCTTGGACTTCCTAGTTCTCCTTCGGAGGAAGTTTGGAGCCAGTTCCTCGCGGGAAAGGTAGTGCCTCAGGTCCCTTCTGTTTGGAACCCTCGGGAGTTCTGGACCTCGCCTACCTCCCGTCAACTCAGTAGGTGCTTGCGGAAGTTTCAGTGGATATATTAACTTCAGCTCCTGCGGCGCCTACTTCGCACTCCATTTGCGCTTCTACAAAATCACAATGTCGCAAGCACAAACATCGCAGTACCTCCTCCTCCTCCTCCTCCTCCTCCTCCTCGGAGGCTAGGAGGGAGAGAGAAAAGAAGAAAAGGAGAGCTCGCTCTCCTTTGCCCAGACGTTCTCGCTGGAGAGACAGGTAACATAGGAAGAGACATCATCGTTCTCGCTCTTCCTCGACTTCTGTCTCTTCACGAGATGTCTCGTCGCGAGACTATAAGTGCGCTCGTCACAAACCTAAGAAGAGTGCTTCCTCTCGTCATCGTTCTGCCTCGCTATCGTCTTCCTCTCGCTAGGGATCATGTAAGCGCTCTAAGTGCTTCAAGAAAAAGAGAGCTACGTTACGTTCTCGCTCTTCGTCACAAGAGAGATCTCCAAAGCGTAATAAGAGAAGCTCTTCCCACGATTTTTCATCTAATTGCGCCAGGAGCGCGGCCAAGGTCAAAGCGCGCCCTGACCTCGATCCCTCTCCTTAACCAATTAGTTTGAGGATCTCCGATCAATCTAGGAAAGTCAGAAAGAGCGCTTCTCCTCACCTTCGCTACATGTCATCAGAGAGAGAGCGCTCTCGCCCTTCAACTTCCCGATCGCGCATGTCTCCGGTCATACTCTCGCGGGGTCAGTCACCTCGCCCTCGTGTTTCAGACAGGACAACTCTGGTTCCCCTGCTCCCTAATGAATTAAGGAATACGAGCCTTACGAGAACCTCAGAAGAAGACGCAGGGGTTCAACCCTTCTTTTCTTCTGTTGAGAGCAGAGGGAAAAGGCCAGATCGCCGATCAATTCGACCTCTTCGACCTCGTTCTTCAGACCCTTCAAAGAGAGGAATCTACGAATCCTACTAAGACAGTACCGATAATTTGGTCACCCTCTCCTAGACCGTTGACTTCCACGCAAGGTCAGGCGCTCGCGGTGCCATTATCCAGCGCTCAGCTTTCCCCTGTAACAACGGCAATATGGTCTCCTACTTCGCCGTTACCTCCAAACACTCCGACTTCTATTGCCCTTCCTCCTGTAATAACTCACGAGGAATTAGCGCAGCCTGAGGATTCCTCGGTAGAGCAACCATCAAAGGACTTAGTCCTCCTATTTGAGGGCTCTAAGAACTATGTGTAATATCTCAGGCTTCGGCGATCTACATCTGTCTCCTCGACATACTGACGCTCCAGCTTTAGACAGACTATGTTGTCCTCCACGGAACCTTAAGACCAGAATTGAATTTCCCTGGTCTGTTCACACTGCAGGCCGTCTGAAGAAGGTCTCGCTGACGGTCTCGGGAGAAACGGGTTCCTTGAAGTCTCAGGGATCCCATAAAATTTTACAATTCCCGTTTACGAGGCAAAAGTGCTTTTACAAGGTCAGAGACGCCAACCCTTCTCCTCTGACCCTGGATCCCCTCACTGCGAGGCTCACACCTGGCTGCTCCTCGGAGAGACTCTCTACTCATCCAGTCTCTTTCACAGCCACAGTAGCCTCGGCAATGGAACCGGCTTCAATGTCCCTTCTGGAGGCTTTATCTTGGTTTGACACGTGGTCTGGTACAGTTGGCTACTTAGCAAGTCACGAGGACCTGTCAAACCAAAACTTCATGCAGTCCCTACGGGAAGTCCTAGCTGCGGGGGCCAAGACAATGGACTTCCTAACTGCTACAACAGCTACCATGTGAGGCAATTGGGTCCTCAAAAGGAGGGAATCAGTAGTTTCCAGACTTCATAGGAGCATCGGTAAGGCCGAGAGATCAGATTTGAGAAACTCGGACCTTCTACAACCTCTCCTCTTTTCTAAACAAGCAGATTCCTCTACCCTAGATACTTGTAGGAAAGAGACGCAGGACACCGCAATGCAAAAGGCGGCCTTCTTTCGCATAATGCAACAGCAGCCAACTCCACAACCTAAGACCACAACCGCAGCTCCACTCCCATCCAAGAGCCTCGGCCTCCCCTCCTTTGTACCCAAACCTATGGGCAGAGGAAAATCGGCTTCTCCCAAGGCTAAAGGCAGAGGGAGAAACCCTAGACAGAAATAGGGTCTCGGCTCCTCCCTTCCAGTGCGTAGGGTGGTGCCTGCAGGGGAGTTGGAGGAGGTGTAAAGCTATAGGGGACATGCAATGGACCATCAAGGTGCTTCGTTGTGGGTACCGCATCCCCTTCATGGGCTCTCCACCTCCTCTAATTCCTCTTCCGATCTCGTCCTCCCAGGTCCCTTGCAATCACGGGAAACAGCAAGCCCTAGCTCGGGAGATCCAAAGCATGCTTCTAAAGGGCGCCATCCAACAAGTTCCCAACACCTCCCCGGGGTTTTTCAGTCGCCTCTTTCTAGTAGAGAAAGCCTCGGGGGTTGGAGACCAGTAATCGATCTCTTTACCTTGAACCAGTTTGTGAAGCAGTCTCCATTCAAAATGGAGACAGCAGCCTCCGTGATCCAAGCGGTGCATCCAGGAGACTTTATGGCATCTGTGGCTATGTCGGTCGAATACCCTCAAGGGGATGCCCTTCGCAACCGAGCCTCCCGAGATGCTTCTCTTTACAGACGCCTCCAAAGAGGGGTGGGGAGCACATCTCAACGAGTCAACGAGAGGAACTTGGACGGACGAAGAGGAAGGTCAACACATCAACGTCCTAGAGATGAAGGCAGTCCGAGAAGCGTGCCTACAGTTCGTAGATCTTCTGAGGGGAAACACAGTGGCGTTGATGTGCGACATCGCCACTGTAGTAGCGTACATAAAGAAACACGGAGGTCTAAAATCGAAGGAGTTGTGCGATCTCGCGTTGAAGATCCTGGATTGGGCTGAGTCAGAACAGATCGTGATTTCAGCAAGGTTCATTCCAGGCAAAAGGAATGTCCTAGCCGACGGGCTCAGCAGGATGGGACAAGTAGTGGGAACCGAGTGGTTCCTCCTCCCAGAAGTAGCCAGACTCATCATTCAAAAATGGGGCTCGCCGGTGATGGATCTCTTTGCAACCAGACTGAACGCACAACTCCCCGTATTTTGTTCTCCTGTCCCAGACCCAAAAGCGGCGTTGGAAGATGCTTTTCAACACAAATGGGACAACCTCGACGTGTACGCTTTTCCCCCTTCGCATTGATCAGGCAAGTGCTCAACTGAGTACGGGCGGGTCGAAACTTAAAGATGACTTTGGTAGCGGCCTGGTGGCCGGAGAGGGAGTGGTTCGCGGATCTAAGAGACCTGGCATGTCTTCCCCCGTGGCCTCTGCCCGACAGACCAGACCTACTACGGCAGCCACACTTCCAAAGGTTCCACAACAATCCTCAGTCTCTTCGCCTTCATGCCTGGAGACTATCGAGCGACTCCTGAGGAAGGAAGGATATTCGGCAGGTACAGCGGAAAAGATGTCACGTTATCTGAGACGGTCTTCAGCAGCGGTCTACCAGGCAAAATGGGCTACTTTTACAAAATGGTGTGCCTCAAAGAACATCAAGCCTCTAAAAGCCTCGGTCCCGGATATTGCGGATTTTCTAGTGCATCTCAGAGACGAGGTGGGCGGGCATGTCAATACTGGCCATCAAAGGAGTCTGTGCGGCCTTGGGCCAAGTCTTCCTTCTGAAGGGCATTGATGTGGGCTCCTCTAGGCACATCTGTATGCTCATCAGGAGCTTCGAACAAGCATGCCCTCCGCAAGCCTCCAGGGTACCGCAGTGGGATGTGGCAAGGGTATTGAAAATGCTAAGTGGACCACCGTTCGAACCCCTGAAGGACATAGTGGACAGAGATCTCACTCTCAAGACGGTCTTCTTGTTGGCCTTGGCCTCTGCTAAGAGAGTAGGAGAAATCCATGGGTTGTCCTACAAAATCTCTCATTCGAAGGGGTGGCGGGAGATCTCCTTCAAGTTCGTCCCTTCTTTCGTAGCGAAGACACAGAATCCAGTGGTTTGGGACCCTAAGTTCGAGGGCTTTTCAATGCCGGCTATTCCTCAGACAGGGAATCCAGAAGATTTGAAGTTGTGCCCCGTCCGAGCCGTGAGGAAATACCTTGAGAGGACGGCTCATCTCCGCCCTGGTATCAAAAATCTTTTTGTCTCTACAGGTGTAAAGAAGAAGCAGGTATCTAAGAATACCATCTCCTTGTGGCTGAGACAGGTTATTGTCTGGGCCTATAACGATGCGGGCCTGCCCCTGACAAGTAATCCCAGGCCCCATGACATTAGGGGTATAAGTACATCTCTGGCTTTTGAGAGGAAGAGGAACATGGCGGTGGGCCAGATCCTTAGAGCAGGCACCTGGTCGAACCAGTCGACCTTCACAACGCATTACCTCAAGGATTGCTCGAGGAGGTCTTTAGACGGTTTCTCTATTGGGACAGTCATCTCCGCGCTCCAAGCGATTTAACGGTGAAGCCCCAGGTACAATCGTGGATAGCAAAACCAAGAGACATAGGTTCGTTCTCTTTCACCCTTGTCCCTTATTCCTTTCCCTACTCGGAGATAGCCCCAGATACAACCCGAAGAAGACACGTCTCCACAACTTCGCCACAGGACTCAGCATCATGGAATTTTTTAAAGGGTGAGTACTTAGACACTAACATGAGCTCTTTGTGTAGTTTTCCCTACGTTTCGTTTTCCGGATATATATTGCAACCTAGTTCCCATCTAGGTTCCTGGATGTCCGGTTAGCTTGGTCTAGAGTTCAGGAAGACACTCCCACCTCCTAAAGTGTAAGTCTCCTAAGAAAGTAATTCGAGGTAAGTCTGTGTTGGAACAAATCACAAATTTTAAGCAATTTGTATTTTTCCTAACATACTTACTGAGAACTACTTTTGGGTAATGGCCCTCCCTACCTTCCCCGAGTGCCTTACTGACCTTTAAGACCTTTTGTACCATCCAGGAACTTACTGAGGAGCGAGACCCAAGCTAACACCGACCTAGCTCGGGACTAGCTTCAGGGCACGTTCTCCTTACGGCTGAGTTAGTCCCCACAGAAAACGGAAGTAGGGTAGACTACACAAAACTCTGGTCGGTTGAGAGGAGATTCCAGGTATCTCCTAAGAAAGTAGTTCTCGGTAAGTATGTTAGGAAAAATACAAATTACTTAAAATTTGTGATATTTGCAAGTACCGATCCATCGCTCAACTCAGAAATTCCTGCGCTTTCTGGTTCAGGGTCGAAGCTTCGAGTTCAGAGTCCTATGCTTCGGCCTCTCGACCGCCCCACAGGTGTTTACAAGGGTTTTCGAACTCGTTTCCTCCTGGGCACACAAGCACAGGATACGACTGCTAAGGTATCTAGACGATTGGCTACTCCTAGCCTCGTCCAGGGAACAAGCTCTGGATCACCTGAGAAGGCTTCTCGGCCTTTACAAGGATCTGGGGATCCTTATAAATGTAGAGAAGTCTTGTTTGATTCCAACCCAAGTCATGAACTATCTGGGTATGTCATTCAACACCCAGGTAGGGATGGTGTTCCCTTCGGAAGACAGACATCTGAGACTGGAACAATCCATTGCCCACCTCTTGTCTTTACTGCCTCCTTCAGCCAAGATGTTGCAGAGTCTTCTGGGCCATCTCTCCTCCCTTGAAAAACTAGTTCCAGGTGGAAGATCAAGAATGAGAAGTCTCCAGTGGCATCTGAAGACCCATTGGTTCCTAAAGAACGATTCCCCATTCTTGCCAGTAGAGGTTCCAACTCTGGTGATACAAGATCTTCAGTGGTGGTCAACCAGAGAGAATACCCAAACGGGCATTCCCCTCCAAAGCCCCAATCCGAAGTTAAAACTCTTTTCAGACGCGTCACTATGGGGCTGGGGTTCCCACCAAGGCCGAAGTTAGCATGAGGAGTCTGGTCTCCGATAGAACAAACTCTCCATGTAAATCACCTGGAATTATTAGCAGCCTGAAAAGGCCTAAAATACTTTGTAGAGGATCTACAAGGACGAGAGGTGGTGCTGATGAGCGACAATTCCACATCCGTCTTGTACATCAACAAACAAGGGGGTACTCTGGCAAGAGACCTCTGTCTGCTAGCGGTACAGAGTTGCCAGTGGGCAGAAGGCCACGGCATTTCTCTCACAGCCAGGTTTATTCCGGGTCTGAGAAACATTGTGGCAGATCAACTAAGCAGGCATCACCAAGTGTTGAGTGGTGAATGGTCTTTGGATCCTCGAGTAGCGAAGGCAGTAATAGCTTTGTGGGGTTTCCCCACGATAGACCTGTTCGTCACTTTTCTGAATGTGAAACTTCCCCGGTACGGGTTCCCAGTTCCAGATCAGGCAGCGATCCAGGACGCCCTTCATCAGTCCTGGGACAACCTGGACGCATATGCCTTTCCACCCTTTTGCCTGCTGAGAAGGGTGATCAATAAACTCAGGACCTCACGGAAATGCAAGCTAACCCTAATAGATCCGGCATGGCCAAGCAGAGAATGGTACGCAGACCTTCTTTCCCTGCTGGTTCAGGTTCCAAGGTTTCTTCCTCCAGAACCCCTTCTGCTGACGCAGCCACACAGTGGTGTCCCCCACGGGAGAATTCCCTTTCTGAAGCTTCACGCCTGGAGGCTGTGCAGTCACTCCTCAGACGTAGAGGCTTTTCAGAGAAGGTGGCTGAGCACATCTCCAGACACTTGCACCAATGTTCCACAAATCTCTACCAAGAAAGATAGAGAGTGTTTGCAGCTTGGTGTAGAGGGCAAGGCGTGTCTCCACCCGATCCCTCTCTTCCTTTAGTGGCGGACTTCCTTTTCTACCTCAGGAAGGAAATGCTCCTCTCAGTCTCGGCAATTAAGTGCTATCATTCAGCCTTGAGCCTCATCTGTAGACTGAGATGGGTTGACCTTTCCACCTCAGAATATATCACCTTGTTGATTTGAGGCTTTGAGAGATCTTGCCCCCCCAGTTGAGATTAGACCACCACCTTGGGACGTGTCCCTGATCTTACGTTCCTTGAAGGGTCCACCCTATGAGCCCTTAAATAGGACCTCTGACTACTTTCTGACCCTTAAGACCGTCTTCCTAGTAGCTCTGGCCTCGGCAAGAAGGGTCAGGGAACTACATGGTCTGTCTTACGACGTCACTCATTCTAGAGGGTGGAGGGGAAGTCTCTCTCAACTTTGTGCCAGGGTTTGTGTCCAAAACTCAGAATCCTTCATCGGCCAATGAAAGGTTTCGAGAATTTCAATTTTCCAGCCTCAATAAGGTAACACAGGATACAGACCAATTGTTACTGTGCCCAATCATGGCACTAAGGAAATACCTGAAGCGCACCAGACCTTTCAGACCTCGCCTCCGTCATCTCTTCCTCAGTACCAAGAAGGTAAAGAAGAGAATCTCTCGCAACACCATCTCTTTCTGGCTCAAGAAAGTTATTGCGAGAGCCATTCACAGAGACCCAGAGGCAGCACAACCCAATGCCCATCAAGTTAGGGGAGTGGCTGCCTCACTGGCGTTTAAGAGAAATTTCTCAGTTTCCCAAGTCTTAAGAGCTGGGGTCTGGAAACGCCAATCTACATTCACCACTCACTATTTGAGCGATGTGACACACAGGTCTCTAGACACCTTTTCTGTAGGGCCTGTTGTGGCAGGTCAACAGGTGCTGTAGCTACCTTACGCCCTTTCAGGGGACAGTAGTCATTGGTTGAGGATTCTGTGTTAAAAAGGACATCCATCTATCTTCTTCGTTTCCTTCTCCCTCCCATCTGAGTATCCTAGTCTGTAGCCAGTTTCAGCTGGACTCACCAATGGAAATAAGGTATGAAACTCATCTGATTCCTCTCACAGGGTATAAGTCAGCCAGTAGCATCTAGTGTACGATCTTGTGTAAGCATCACAGACGATATACAACACGCAGTCTCAGCGTAGTATCAGCAAATGCAAGCCAATGGTATTTTCTATCATGCTCGTGTTCAACCATACTTTCTTTCTTTGTGATATTTTTTACAATGTGTTTTAATTTAGTTTTTATTAGATTTTTACTGTTTTTTAATTTGTTGAGGTATGAGGTATTTTATCATTAAAATAATAAAGAAATTATTGAAATTTGTTTTATTTTCTGTGTAATTCGGCAAATGTCGAGTATCGGCGTGAAATTTGTGACAATGGCTTGCAAGAAGAACTACACAAAGGGAATTCGCGTAAAGCGAGGAGTGGCTATGTACTTTATACCAAATCAGTTTACAAGCATTATTTAATAAAGTCTAGAGTGCTAAGGATGTTTGGGCTCTTAGCGAATAGTATTGCACAGGATACCTGATGTATTTTTTGTATGCCTAGTAAACAGTTTTCTCTTATTGTTTGTGGAAACTACATTATGGTTTATTGTGGAGTTTTGTTACAATACTAAAGGAATGTGTTTCATTTTTATGGAAATTAATGTGAAGAAAGGATTAAACATTCCATAATAAAAGGCAAACAGAATGTTGATAACCTAATGTTTTAAAGATGGGATTATATCGTTAGTTTGAATGTGATCTAATTTTAGAATTAGGTAATATTTAGTCTCTCCATCACATATCCACCTCCAAAAGAATGTGGGAATCAGCATGGTGACTACTGTTGAAGGTAAAGTTCATTGATTTAAACAGAATTTTAATGATAGAATTGATTACACTATATCAATACTTGTAGTCCTCTATTTCCCCACTCTCCTCCCTTCTTTTATAGTGATGTCAATAGACATTTTTTTTAATGATATAAATGGGGTTATGGCAATTCATATTGCATTGAAGTTCTAGGTATTAAAATGATGAAAGAGAAATATATCTAGTTTTTGAAAAATTATACATTTTCTCATGATATTTATAATTTGATTTTTTATTAACTGGTATATCTTCTTGCAGCTAGTTTATCAGACTCTAGTTAGCTGCTTGGTACTTAGGAATCTGTTGAATGCATCTGTTATCAGTTTTCTTGTTTTTTCCTAACTGATAAGTGGTGTGTTTTGGAATTTAACACGTGTATTAAGCTGTATAATAAGCAATTGCTTTGCATAACATTTTTTTTGTAAAGTTCATGGAATATAAAAGGGATTTTGACGAAGGAAAAATCTATTTCTGGGCGAGAGACCCGTGCCGCCCAGTGAAATGCTCCTTTAACATCATTTCTAAGGTAAAAACTGCTATGAATTTACCAGAGAAAAATTTGTATAGGAATGCTAGGTTGAACCCAGCTTGCTCACCTTAATAAGGTGTCGGTATAATACTGGGGCGCTGAATAAATCACAACCAGAGGCCTTGCACCATTTAGATATCTCCTGTCAACATCCCCGAACAGCGAGGTGCCGTTCAACATCCTACTACTACTAGCAATCCCACGCCAGTGACGTCACTCCTTATAGCACCCCAGATTGGGGCCCAATCAGGGAGGGACGGGTGGGTTCACTGGGCGGCACGGGTCTCTCGCCCAGAAATAGATTTTTCCTTCGTCAAAATCCCTTTTCTGGGCTCCGACCCGTGCCGCCCAGTGAAATCATACCAGAGAATGGGGACCCAATATGGCTAACTACCTGAAGAGGGAATAACACAAAATAACAGAGCTGATGAGTTTAATATAAAAAAAGAGGGATGTGGAAACCCGTAAAATTAGATCAACATGTATATGACAGTGATAAATAGACATGGTAAACAATCAATAATGAGACCCGTAGGTAGAATTCAACAGATATGAATAGTGGGAATCCAGCTTGGTAATCAAATATGCAAAATAAAATCAGCTCGGGGATTCAAGAACAAGTGTAATGAAAACAAGTCGTGAAATTGAACAATTGAATAATAAAATAATACACCATAAGGGTGTATAGTAACAAAACAGGTAGGAACAACAGGTAAGCCAGGCAGGAGGGAAAGAGGACAGAGCAAGACGTTGTGATTAGGACTCAGTACCTTCAGGAGGAACTATATTCCCTGCAGCTACTGTGGCAAATCTAAGAGCTTCTAAAGGTTTTAGGTAGTGGCGTTTGAAAACTTTAGGGGACTTCCAACCCGTATATTTTGAGAGCTCATCAAATTTCATATGGTGGAAAAAATTAATTGAGGTAGCCACAGCTCTAATATCATGGACATGTGGGAATGATGCAGGATTAGCTTGTTTAATAAAATAAAGAATTTGTTGTCTGATTCCCTTAAGGGTAATAGTTCCTCCGTGTTCTCTAATAAATAGGGGCCCTGTGGTTGTAGCGGAAGTTCTACCTAAGTAGGCTTTCAGGGTGGTAACTGGACGCAGGGATGGATCCCGAGGAAGTGGAACAATCTTCCAGGGAGACCACCTGTTTTGGGGGTCTTCATTTTTAGCCAGGAAAACTTTGTTAGGAGAGAGAAGAACCTCACCCGAAGAGAGAAACTCTATATGACCAGGGTCTCTAGATAAGGCTGACAATTCTGAGATTCTGGAGCCCGAGGCGAGGCTCAAAAGAAAAAGTGACTTTCTTAACAATGCCATATAGTTACAGGATTCATTTTGGGTGTCAGAGGCTAGCTTAAGAACATAGTTCAAAAACCAGGAAACTGCGCTAGGGCGAGTTGAAGGTTTTAATCTGGCACAAGCTCTCGGAATGGATGAGAAATATGAATCCGTTAGATCAATGTCAAAACCAATATGGAAGATCTTTTTCAAGGCTGACTTGATTGTAGTAATGGTATTGGCTGCCAGGCCAGATTCGAAGAGAGTTCTGAAGAATGTCACAATTAGGTTCATCGTCATTTTCTCAACTTGGGAATCTTTCAAGAACTTAGCTAATTTCTTGACAGCTGAGTCATATTGACGGAGAGTAGATTCCCTTTTGTCAGATTCCAGGAAAACAGTATTCAAAGGATCGATGTTTGCACCTCGTTGGGCTGCGAACTTCATTAAGTCCCTAAAGTTAGGGCATTCAGAATCCTTGAGGAAGCGAACACATTGCGAGTTTGCACTGTCTGTGTTAGCACCGGATTGGGAATCCACCGGGGGCGGAGACCTAGTTCTAGCAACAAAGGGAACCAATTGCTCTTGGGCCAGTTGGGGGCTACGAGAGCCACTTGACCTTTGAAGGATCTGAGTTTGTGCAGAACTTTCAGCAGGAGATTCACCGGAGGAAACAGATACATCGTCTTCCAGGTATTCCAATCGAGAATCATAGAGTCCGTGGCATAAGCCTGAGGGTCCAGGTTGGGGGCTACGTAACAAAGGGATTTTGACGAAGGAAAAATCTATTTCTGGGGAGAGACCTGTGGCGCCCGGTTAAAAGAGTCCTTCTTATATATCTTTTCTGATAAAACCTTCCAATTATACCAGAGAAAGATAAAAGCATGGAATGCTGAGGTTACAACCCTCGCGCGAGCACCTTTTGGGTGTCGTGTATAAAGCAAAGGCGCGTGAAATCCACTATTCACAGGTTGTCTTCCATTTAGTTAATTCCTTCGTCAAAGGGATGGGCCGATACAAAGGCCCTAGCCAACCCCCAGCGCCACACCACCCACGCCACGACGCGAGCGCCATCTGAACAACATCCTTCTGTATTGGCCATGATGGCTTGGAAAGGAAAGGGTGGGATCGTGTAAAATAAAGGGGAAGGGTTTCACTGGGCGCCACAGGTCTCTCCCCAGAAATAGATTTTTCCTTCGTTAAAATCCCTTTTCTGGGTCGACCTGTGGCGGCCGGTGAAAATGTACCAGAGAATGCCTTCCAAGCCCAACAATAAATACTAATTTAATAAGGGGAGAGAAACAACACCATGTAAAGAAAATCATATATAATTAAGGTAAGTAGGCATAAAACATAAACTAGCCACAGGGCAAAGTGAGAGTAAGGTTAAACAAACATGATAACAGGGAAGCCTCCGAGTATCAGAGGAAAACATGCAACAAAACTGACATGGCTAAGAATATCCCAACCTTATAACTACGGTAAACAATAATAGTTACAATCATATTAACCTAATATGTAATAAACTTAGGGCTAACGAACCACCAAGGAAGCAGCGTCGTGGTGCGAGTGGCGGGTAGGAGGGAGAAGAAAAGAGATGGATGAAAGGAAGAACAAAAGATCACTGGGGAGAGATAAGGCTCCCAGCTGCAACCGTTGGGTATTTAAGAGCCTGTAAGTTCTTTAGATAGTGGCGTTTGAAGACCATAGGAGATTTCCAACCCGTGTACTTTTTAAGGTCATCAAAGTCCATATTCTGGAAATAATTGATGGAGGTAGCTACCAACAGGATATCATGAGCAAGGGGAAATGATCCCGGATTGGCTTGTTTAATGAAGTATAGGATCTGTTGCCTAATGCCACGTATGGAAATGGTACCTCCTTGTTCTCTGATAAACAAGGGGCCAGACGATCGGGTAGCAGTCCTGGCTAAAAAGGCCCTGAGAGTGGTGATCGGACATAGAGAAGTATCTTGGAGAAGAGGAATAATCTTCCAAGGGGACCACCTATTTTGGGGGTCCTCGTTCTTAGCTAGGAACGCCCTGTCTGGTGAAAGAAGTACCTCACCTGAAGGGAGGAAATCCATGTTCTCTGAGTTTCGTGAGAGAGCTGCTAGTTCTGAGATTCTAGAACCCGAGGCCAAAGCTGTTAGAAATAAAGTCTTCCTAAGAAGAGTGATATAGGAGCAGGATTCGTTGTCCGTGTCGGAGGCCAGTTTGAGGACATCATTTAGAGACCAAGAGACCTTTTGTGGACGAACCGAAGGTCGAAGCCTAGCACATGCTTTTGGAATAGACGAGAAATAAGACTCCGCCAGGTTAATGTTAAACCCAACCAGGAAGACTTTCCTCAGAGCTGACTTAATGGTGGTTATAGTGCTAGCTGCTAGGCCTTTGTCAAATATGGACCTAAAGAAGGAGATGGCTAAATTAGGAGTCATAACCGAATGGTCTGAAGTCCTTAAGAAATCTGCTAGTTTCTTAACTGCCGAATCATATTGGCGAATCGTAGAGTCCCTTTTGTCTGATTCTATAAAGAGGACATTATCTGGGTCGATGTTTGCATCCCTAAGCGCCGCAAACTTCATGAAATCCACAAAGTTAGGGTTTTGGCTCTCCTTGAAGAATCTGACACAGTCCGAGTTTGGACCACCTGGGTCAGTTTGGGGAATGGGATCCGGAAGGGACGGAGTTTCAACTCGAGGAGGAGAGGAAACCAACTGCTCTTTGGCCAGTGAGGTGCCACTAAAGCTACTGCCCCGTTGAAGGAGCGGAGTTTGTGCAAGACTTTCAGTAGAAGATTCACTGGAGGGAATAAGTAGATCTTCTGCCAATGGTTCCAATCCAGGGTTAATGCGTCCATGGCATAAGCCTGAGGGTCCAAGTTCGGTGTCACATAACATGGGAGTTTGTGATTGAGTCGGGTCGCAAATAGATCTACCTGGAGACTTGGAACCAGCCTGAGTATCCACCGGAAGGAGTGCATGTCCAGGGACCACTCCGATTCCAGTGGGCTCGTCCTGGATAATGAGTCTGCTATCACATTCTGGACTCCTGCTAGGCGAGTTGCTGACAGGAACCAGTCTTTGTCGGCTGCCAAGGTGAAGATAGTGACCAGGATCTGATTCAGGTTGGGTGATTTGGACCCCCCCCCCTGTTGAGGCAGTGGACTACGGCCGTGCTGTCTGAGACTACTCTGATGTGGGTCGATCTCGGAGGGGAGATTCTCTTCAGGGTCAAGAACACCGCCATGGCTTCGAGAACATTGATATGGAACTGTCTCATGGCAGGTGACCAAGAGCCCTGAAACATCTGATGTTGCGAGTAACCCCCCCCCATCCACTCAGAGACGCGTCGGTATGAATTGTCACTTGTGGAGAGGGGAACTGTAGAGGAACCGACTTGGAGAGGTTCCTCCGATCGGACCATGGTTGTAGTCTCATTTTCAAGACAGGGGGGATCTTCGAGGTATTGTCGCTCTCTTTCTCCAAACTCGATTGATGTCTTTGAGTTTGGCTTTTAATAGGAGATCGGTCAGTGAGGCAAATTGGAGAAGGCCGAGGATTCGTTCTAAAGCTCTTCTGGACACCTGTTTGTGTTTGAGAAAGTTCCTGACCTTGGAAGCTATCTCCCTTACCTTCTTGGGAGGAAGGGAGAGCTTGTGCTTTGAGAGGTCCCAACGGATGCCTAACCATTTGAAGTGGCTTGATGGTTGATCTCCCTTACCTTCTTGGGAGGAAGGGAGAGCTTGTGCTTTGAGAGGTCCCAACGGATGCCTAACCATTTGAAGTGGCTTGATGGTTGTAGGCGGGACTTCCGGAGGTTGACTTGGAAGCCCAGTTTGGCGAGAAAATTGAGTACCTTCGACGTAGCTCTGTTGCATTCCTGGTGCGACTGGGCCCAAATGAGCCAATCGTCCAGATAGGCGACGATCTGTATCCCTTGGTGTCTGAGTTGCTCGAGCACCGTCTCCCCCAGTTTCGTGAATACCCTGGGGGCAATGCTGAGACCGAAGGGCATGACTTTGAATGCAAAGGCTCTCTTGCCGAGACGGAAGCCTAGGTAAGGAGAGAAGTTTCGAGCTACTGGGACATGATAATAGGCGTCGGTAAGATTGATAGAGGTGGTGACGGCCCCACGGGGAAGTAAGGTCCGTACCTGAGAGATAGTCAGCATACGGAACTTGTCGCAAAGGATGTAGAGTTGAGCTTCGACAAGTCCAGAACTACCCTCAACGCCGACGAGTCTTTCTTCGGGACTGTAAACAGGCGGCCTTGGAATTTCAGGGATCGAACCCGTTTGATTGCTTTCTTCTTGAGTAACTCCGCGGTGTACTCTTCCAGGATGGGAGTGGGTCTCTGGAAGAAGGTCACTGGTGGAGGAGGGGATCCCTGTGACCATTTCCAACCCAAGCCCCTGGATATTATGCTGTGAGCCCATGGACTGAAGGTCCAATGGTCCCGGAAGTGATAAAGTCTCCCTCCTACCGGTATCATATCATTGGGAGGGAGTGAACTTAGGGCCCCTCCCTCCACGGGAACCCCTTGCTCTAGGCCCGCCGCGTTGGCGGAACTGTCCTCTACCTCTGAAACTCCCTCTTTGGTATCCACGAAAGGAACCGGAGGATTCGTAGGTAGGGTTGTATGCAGGTGAGGGCATCCAAGAGGGGTTGGGCTGTGTACCAGGGGGAGCAGCGAGGTAGACTACCTGCTGAGGAGGCGCCTGTTGTCGAGAAGTCGAGGCCGCGGAAGACTGTGGGGACGAGGTACCCCGGGCCGTCTCGTAAGGACTAAACCTCTGCTTCTTCTTGAAGAACGTGTGTCTCTGGGGTTCGAACCTCTTTTTGGCTGAGAGACCCCACCTTACCTGCAAATTCTGGTTTGCCCTCGCTGCGTCCTGAAGAACCTTATCCACCTCGGTCTGAGGGAAGAGGGTCTTACCCCAGCAGGAGGACGCTATCAGCCTGTTCGGCTCATGCCTGATGGTGGCCTCCGACAGAACGAACTTCCTGCAACTAACCCGAGCTGACCAGAAGTCATGGAGGTCTATTTGGTAGGATAGCAGCTGGTTCTTTGTGGCGACTCTGAACAGCGTTTCCTCTGGGTAAAGAGATGCTAGGGACTCCATGGAGGTGATGGATTAGAGGGACCTAGCTAGTCTAGTACGGGTCTCGAACTCAGTTTTGAGAAGACTCTCTATTAATCTGGGAAGCTTCTTAGAGAAAAGAGTAGAGGCACAGTCCGGGTCTAGTTTCCCCACCGTGAAGGTAGAAGCCGCAGCATCCCAGGCTGCCGAGGTACCCGGAATAAGCAAAGAGGTGGGGTCCGTCTCCTTGAGAGCCGGCATGGAAGAGCCTTCCTTGATGGCCTGTATAGTCAGCTTTGTGACTTTGTCTATGAGCGGCAAAGAGATGGAGGCCGCTGTCGTAAAAATAGTGTAGGCACCTTTGTGTGGGGTGAGCTTGGAGTTAATACACCCCCGCTCTGATAGTGTTCTGGCCCAGATAGCCTGGGCCTGCTCTTTTGGAAATATGACCGTTTCCTTCGGTACCTTGTCCATACGGACCAATGCATGTTCCTTTAAACGTACAAAACCATTGAACGGGAATGCTAGGCCCGGGGGATAGAACTCCAGGTCCTCTAGAGGGCGGGTGCGTATGCCCTCCAGAGTTAGGGAACCATCTACGAATGGAGCATGCAAGGCAAACCGCCAAGGATTGTTTTTATCGAAGGGCGGCAGCTTCGATGCGTCTGGAGCAGAAGGGGGAGGAAACTGAGTTCCGGCGCGGATCAATCTAGCCATCATATCCTTAATCTCTGTTATCGCCCCAGAGTGATGTTGAACTTGATCTCTGACCAATTCTTTGACCAGTTCGATGGGGATGAGATCAGCCCAGGGTACCTGAAAGCCATCCGTTGGTTTTTTCTTGGATTTGGTAGACTTAGACTTCTTAGGAGTAGTGGTTTTACGAGGAGCAATATGAATATCAGGAGCTGTCGAGGGTCCGGGGACCGGTGACGTTGATACTGGCAAAGCTGAAGTCTTATAAGTTCGAAGTGGCTTCACCTTGGGTCGTACGGAGGCATAGGAATCCCGAGGAGAAGCCTTAGAGTTATCAAAACCTAGAAAGGAAGAGGTAGGAGAGGGAGTAGGAGAGAAAAGGGTTTCCACCAACTCGGCACCACTTACCTGCTCGTCCCTGGGTTCTACGTCTATATCCAGACCCGCCACGTCCAGCGGTACGAGGGGTTCGTCCTCCACGGAAATGGTGGCCCTGACTTCTTCAATTAAGGGGGCAGCAAGGTCAGGGGAGACTGCAGCAGTAGTCGAGCCTGGGAAGAGGCGGGAGGCCATGTCCCCATCGAGGAGATAGGGTGCGCCAGACGGGGCATTCCTGCCGAAGCCCGACACCCACGGACGAAGAGTAGCCCTTGCTGAACGAAGAGACACATCATCGGCCTGTAAGATTTGCAGTGATTAGT
This sequence comes from Palaemon carinicauda, assembly GCF_036898095.1. Lineage (NCBI taxonomy): Eukaryota > Metazoa > Arthropoda > Malacostraca > Decapoda > Palaemonidae > Palaemon > Palaemon carinicauda. Next base: position 6,233,136 of record NC_090746.1, read on the forward strand.
GATGCAGGAGGGGGTTTGCTCTCTAAAATATATTGTGTATATCATATTCATGTCTATATTAGTGTCTGCCAACGAGAAATAAGGAACAAAGGGAAAACCCACTTACATCATCGTTCAGTAGAATTGACGACAGCTCGTAACAGAGCGAGCACAAATCCGGGAACCAGACCATGTATTGGGCCTGTCCCGGTTCCTGGATAAAGAGAATGGAGCAGTGCGCATGAGACCGGCAGAGGTCATGCCCAACGGGGTCGTTGAACGAGGCAGGGCATCCCTCAGCAGTACAACGGGCCTTCTGTAAAAGAAAAGAGACATGAGTCTGGTGTTTCTTGAAACTCTGATAAGGGGATAAAAAACCCTATTATTCTAGAGTTCCGGCACTCACTGAATTCCCTAAGCACCAATATTGCATTGAAATAACAACCGAATATTACTTTTAAGATGATACCGCCCCATACCATTGTTGGCACTTTAATATTCAATTGTTTGTATATTTGTAATGTACCTAATGTCTGTTAATGACATAAGGATAAATAACTTAAAGCAATCTGCCGACCTCCAAGGGTCGGGGAAGCAGTGACATGCCCTTAAAATAAATATAAACACCAGCCTTAGCTAAAGGCAAGGCAAATATAAGTGTGAAGTGTATGGGCGACCTCCGGTGAAGCCGGAGCCTTAGCTAAAGGCCAGGCAAATATAAGTGTGAAGTGTATGGGTGACCTCCGGTGAAGCCGGAGCGTAATGAGATGTCCTGAATAAAGCAGCCTTAGCTAAAGGCAAGGCAAATATAAGTGTGAAGTGTATGGGCGACCTCCGGTGACGCCGGAGGATAATGAGATACCCTGAATAATTCAATTGTGAAAGATAAAAAGCTAAGCCGCAGCTAAAGGCTAAAGCTTAGATCATAGCAAAGCGTATTTACGATCTCCGGTGAGGCCGGAGGGAGAAGAAAGGTCCTGAATAATTATTGTGAATAAAAACACAATTGTAATAACAATGGCTATTGTGGATATGGCCGTGGCCTGAGACCGGAGTAAGGGCCACCGGAGGGTCGTATCTAAACAATATGAAGCCCATCCCATGTAGTAAACAATTTATAAATATAACAATAGAACGAAAGTCATTGAGAATCCCTCATGGCGGAGTAGAACTCAAGGCGGAGTGGAAAACGTTCATAACTACTCCCGAGCCGTAACGGGGAGAGGACGAAACACGGATCTAAAATAACGCTAACAATTGAAAAGTCACCAAAAATAGATAACTCGTAAGTTATCATCCACCCAGAGGGGGAGAGGTGAGGGAGGGAGAACCCGTTGAACGCACAAAACGGAAAACGGGAAATCCGCTCACCCACCGGAGCTAAGAAAGAAAACGAGAGAAAGGGGTAACTCGTGACTGCGAACAGAAAACGGGGACCCCAAGCTCTCGCTCTCTTGGACACAATATCAGGACTAAAAATCACACAACACTATTATAAACGTATAAAATAAAAATGTACATCAAGAAAAAACTACGATCGAAGAATAGCATCTGCTAAAACTTAAAATAAATAGCACAGTCGAGTGACGAACGCCTCGGAGGGGCGGGTACTAAACAATGACAAAGCTAGATCGCTATCTCGTTCGTAGGCTGGACTTGCTAGCAAAAAGTACCATGAGCATAAAAACACAAAAATAATAACGGTTCTAAAGGCATAAGGCCAGGGACTTAACCAAGAACCTAAGTGACAGAGTACTAAACGGGCAGACAAAGATGAATTCCCAAACAAGTGAACAAACAATGGCCGCCGTGAAGGGCCAGAAGGGAATAATAAAACAGACTATACTGGATATAAAACAAAAGCCCGGTACTATAAAAAGCTGTCAAAACAAACTATGGTACTTAACATTGGAATGTGTGAAGATGGAGCTTCGGACATGACAAAATAAATCCACGATTGATAAAAAAGGTCGAGAGCACCACCAAAAAATTCAACACTTAAGAGTCCAAAAAGAAGGATGTTGTTCAGATGGCGCTCGCGTCGTGGCGTGGGTGGTGTGGCGCTGGGGGTTGGCTAGGGCCTTTGTATCGGCCCATCCCTTTGACAAAGGAATTAACTAAATGGAAGACAACCTGTGAATAGTGGATTTCACGCGCCTTTGCTTTATACACGACACTCAAAAGGTGCTCGCGCGAGGGTTGTAACCTCAGCATTCCATGCTTTTATCTTTCTCTGGTATAATTGGAAGGTTTTATCAGAAAAGATATATAAGAAGGACTCTTTTCACCGGCCGCCACAGGTCGACCCAGAAATCTATTTTGTGATTGGATTTCGTCGCAAACAGATCCACCTGGAGACCCGGGACTGGAGATAGTATCCACTGGAAAGATCGATGGTCTAATGACCATTCCAACTCTAGCGGAGTCGTCCGGGAAAGTGAGTCCTCTACCACATTCCGGACTCCTGCTAGAGGGACTGCTGACAGGTGCCACTTGTGCATTGCCGCCATGGAGAAAAACTTCAACATGATGTGGTTTATTTGGGCTGAACTGGAGCCTTCTCTGTTGAGGCAGTGTACTATGACTGCACTGTCGAGAACCAGTCTGATATGGAGATTCCTGGCTGGATTGAGACGTTTTAAAGTGAGGAAGACTGCCATGGCCTCTAGGACGTTGACGTGCATTTGTTGGAAGACCGGTGACCATAACCCTTGGACTTTCTTGTGTTGTAAGGGAACCGACTTGGAAAGATTCTTGATCCTCGTCCAAGGCTGCAGTCTTTTTCTCAGTGTTGGGGAAAGGCGAGCACGTCTGTCTCGGCGTATTGCGGTTGCTCTGGAGCGCCAAACTCTGTTTATGTCCTTGAGTTTGGACCTCAGGACGATGTCTGTCACGGAGGCGAACTGTAAGGAACCTAGGATCCACTCTCGGCTCCTTCGGAAGGTCAACTTTTCCCTGAGAAATTGTTTTGTATTCCTCGCTATCACCTTCCTTTTGGCTTTGGGGAGGCACAGCATATGGGAGCACAGGTCCCCTTGTAGTCCCAGGCATTGAAACTTGGTGTGTGGGACCCGGCGGAATTTCTCGAGGTTGACCTGGAATGTGAGGACTTTTTTCGTTGCTACGCGGGAAATCTGGGCATTGTCTGACCAGATTAGCTAATCGTCTAGATAGGCTACTACCTGCATCTCCTGAGTCCGAAGCTCTTGAATTACTGTCTCTGCTAGTTTGGTGAAGATTCTGGGTGGTATGTTGAGCCCCAATAGCATCACTTTGAATGCATAGGCTGTTTGCCTAGCTTGAAGCCCAGAAAAGGACGAAAATGCCTTGCTATTGGAACGTGATAGTAGGCATCTGTAAGATCGATGGAGGTGGTGACGGCCGCACGGGGAAGTAAGGTCCACACCTGCGAGACGGTAAGCTTATGGAATTTGTCGCAACGAGTGAAGGAATTTAAACGAGACAGGTCCTGGATTACTCTCCGTTTGTCTGAGCTTTTCTTTGGCACGCTGAACAAGCGTCCGTGAAATCTTAAGCGACGTATACTTTGGATTGCATTCTTTAGTAGCAGATCTTTTGTGAAGGAACGTAGTTCTTCCGTGGACTGAGACCGGTTGAACCACTTGCAGAGGTTGCCTGAATTGGGAAGTAGGCTCATATCTCCTCTTTGAAACCAGGCCCCACCTAACCTTGAGGTTTTGGTTGGCTCTAGCTGCCTCGCTAAGGACAGAGTTAACTAAGTCCCTTGGGAAAAGATCCGGGCCCCAGACTGGAGCTTTGATGAGCCTATTAGGTTCGTCCCTAATCGTGGCTTTGGATAGAACGTGTCGTCGACAATGGGTCCTGGCATTTGCAAAATCATAGGCGTCAGCCATAAAGTTTTGCAAAAGTGACTTAGTGAGGACCTTAAGGAGGTCCTCCTCGGTGTAAGTGGCGACAGTCAATTCAGAAAGGGCAACTGAATTAAGGGATCTGCTGAATCTACACCTTGACTCATATTCCAATTTAATGAGAGACTTCGGGAGTTTGGGAAGCCGTTCGCTGAACTGCGTCGAGGCACAGTCCGGACTCAACTTACCTACCGAGAAGGTAGCTGGGGCGTTCCGCCAACATTCACTGTCTCCCGGAAAGAGAAGGGAGGGTAAGTCGGTCTCCCTGAGGTGAGGTAAAGGCTTCTCTTCCTTGATAGCCTGAAAGACCGTCTCTATGATCTTGGTCGCACATGGGGTAGGGGTCTGGTCGTCGGCCACAAACATAGTATATGAACTTTTGTAGGCCGTAATCATTGTGTTCAAGCAATCCCACTCGTTGAACATGCGGAGCAAGGCAGACTGTGCCTGTTCTTTAGGAAAATTAACAGTTTCCTTTGGGACCTTATCCAATCGAATCAGAGCCTCTTCCGTGAGGCGAGCGTAGCCCGGGAAGGGGAATTCAAGACCCGGCGGGTAGAATTCATAATCCGCAAGAAGCCGGGTACCGAAATCTCCGATTGACAACATACCCTCCGAGAACGGGGCATGCAATGCCAACCTCCAAGGGTTATTCTTATTGAAAGGAGGAAGCTTGGAGGTGTCGGGGATGGGGTATTGCTGTTGTGGCGGTGGCAGCCCCGAGCGCATTAGTCCCTGAACTAGA
>NC_090746.1:6245249-6296854 GCF_036898095.1 Palaemon carinicauda
TTAAAATTACATGGTCTTATTGTATCAGAGTTTAAAGAATGCTTTAAAAACTTTTAATTTCAGCCTACCTGATCTTCAGACACGTGTGCTTAACAAACTGCACAACTCGCAAACATCTTTAACTGTTCATACTTTAAGTAGTAGCGATGAGGATGATGAAAAGTGCGGGAATGGTTATATATCTGAAGGAAAAGTTAGTATAAAAGTTGATGCTGACGATGATCGTACTGTCCTACCATATTCTACAAAAGCACAGCCTTCTTTACTGAAGCCTGTCAAGAACCCTTTACGTCAGGGAGGTTAGTTTTATTGATTTTTTCAAGTATGCTTGTATTGTTTTAATGTGTATTTTATAATTCATTGCTTGAATTATTTTTATTATAGTGATGTGATAGAGATCAATATATGCATACCTTTGTATTAACCTTTTATTTTACTTACAATAATGATAATATGTTTGGTGTGGGTTATTAGAAATGTTATTCACATAAGGAAATAATTCCTTATTTGTTATTACAAGCAAGTATCACATCACCAGTAGGAGCTCTCTTTCTCAATATGAGCTCCATTGCTTCTTAGGTGTTGTATGAGTTGGATGTGTGTTACATTTTCTTTTTCTTTCTGATTTCATCCTAATTTTTTTCATGATCAATTCAGAGGTAATGTTTATTGCAGGCTGTAATGAAAACAAATTGCAAATAAAACTTTGGCATTCCCGTGTGTACTTTGCATTTAAAAGATGTAAAGGAAGCAAATTCAGTTGGGTCAAGGTCTTTGTTTGTATAGGTCAATGTCAAACACAGCCAAAAGTGTTACCGGACAGCGAGTGACCGAGCCATCTGGTTTAAGTAAAGGACGAACTGTTAAGTCTACACCAAAGAGTGTAGATTTAAGGGTAACCCATTTCTGTTTCTTGTTTGTACTAGAAAGGGTTGTTTTATGGTCAAATTGTAATCCTTTTCAGTTGAAGCATAAACTCGCTGAGCAACAACTCTTAGCTGAGTATTTTATATATATCTTACATAAGTGTGAAACATCAGGGACAGATTGTTCAGTCTTGATTACTAACGAAGCCAAGGCATGATCAGATGTCCCAACTGGAGAACCAACCTTATTTGTTATAACACCAGGGGAGTCAGTGTATACAATACTAGGTCCAATCAGTTGACAAACCTGTGAGTAGCTTCATTCAATATTTACTCACAGCCTTATCCAAAGGCAAATTCCAAAGCTCTTAAGCCGTGCTAATCAGTAGGAAAAACCATTTAACCACTTCCTATTGTGGGTGTTGAAATCACCAACAAGCACAAGGTATGGCTTTTCTATCATCTTGTATCGTAGCCCTAATGGTTAGAAGATGGTCGAAGATAGAATCATCCAAGTCTGGATTCCAATAGAGGGAGCATTAATAAAAGTTGTTATGCCTACCACAAACTTTTATTACTTGAATCTCATGACAGCCGCAGTCAGCAAATCATAAGATGTAGGGTACTCAGTCCTAATATACATACACTGCTGTTCCCCTTGCCCTAAGAATGGTATGCTGTTTCAAAATTATTGGTCTCTTAAAGCCTGTAATAAAAGAGTCAGACGAGCCTGTAATAAAAGAGATCAGATGAGCCTGTAACATGAGCTCAGACGAGTGCCTCATTTGAGAAACCAAAGTTTCAGAGTATAATAGAATACCATACTCTCTGTTGGCAACTGTAAGATGTGTAATATTGCCGTGCAATCCACAAATATAGCAATACATTAGATGACGCTGGTGAGTCTGGGACGTACTGGTCCTAGATTTTGCTCAGCATCTCCAGACAGAATATGAATTAAAAGTAATGAAAAAGTCTAATGACATTTGAAAACAAAATTAACAGTAGTAATAACAAAAACAGTATGTACACAACCGTAGATAAAGCAATTCTTACAACTCATAGACCAGAGGAAAAATGTCGGATAAAATTGGTTAACATGGCGGAGCTGACACACCGTGCAAGGCTAAATACCCTGCAGGATAGCCATTTCAACGGAAAGGAAGGACAGTAATGATGGTTTTGAAAATGAATACCAAAGAGGAAGATAAAGGAACAGAGGGAAAAGGCAAACTTTGGTAAGACACCAGGCATCTATGGCCCTTCTTTTAAGCCTGCTCAACATGCTTTTTAAATAAAAAAAAAGCCAAAGAGGAAACAAGTTGAATAGTGTGTCCTAGTGTATTCTCAAGCAAGATAACTGTAACCCATGATAGTGAAAGACCATGGTATAGAGGCTATTGCACTGCCCAAGGTTAGAGAATAATGGTTTGATTTTGGAGTGTCTTTCAAGAAAAGCTGCTTTCCATAGCTAAAGTCTCATACCCTTACCAAGTGGAAAGTAGCTGCTGGACAATTACAATGTAGTAGTTATTTAACCCCTCAGTGAAAAATTGTTCAGTTAACTTAGTGTTGTCAGATGTATGAGGAAAGAGGAGAATGCATAAACAATATGCCAGGTTATTTGGCGTATGCGTATGCAAAGAAAAAAGTGAGTTGTAACCAGAGAGGGATTCAATGTAGTACTATCTTGCCAGTCAAGGGACCCAGTAACTCTATAGCGGTAGTATCTCAACGTATGGCTAGTGTCTTGGATAACATACTACCTTAGGCTTCACTACCTTAGGCTACACTATATCTAGCAGTGGCCAACTAAGTTTGATGTACAATAGGCCTGTAGTGTTCTTCGATTGCCAAGTTAGTTGAAGAGGTTATGTGTTTATAGATGAGTCTTGGATTTAGCTGGAGTTTTTTACAGGTCAGGATAATTTGCAGGAGATCCATTTCAATGTCAATAGGAGACAGACAATGAAATCAGGGTGGTTTAGGTAGATTGACTAAAAGATATGTAGAGATATTATAGGTGATCCAAAGTTTAGGGGTAACAAACGAATAAACTACATGCTCTAAGCATGAAAGACTTTCTTGGGAATATCTAATTTTATTAAATTTGACAAGTTTTTATATTTATCACAAATTGGAATATTAGATTGATTGAATGGGTAGAATGATTGTATAGTACCATGAATAATGACAAGACTACTAATGGTTTCTAGCTCATGTCATACACTCGAAAGGCATCAACCGATTCCTCTCTATGGTTTTGTTGGAGGAGTACTGTAATGCTGTACAGTACCAAAACTCAATTCCCGGAAGGGTTTATGGTACTAAGTACATGAGCTCATGCTCCTATTACCAGTGCTAGGTCCTGTACAAGAATGAGCGTGAGCACTACTGGTCAGGACTTTGGCAGCCGCCATTGTCCCTTTCCAGCCTCGGGGGATGCCTGAGTTGCTTTGGTGACATCGTCGCCATTATCCATCATTTCAGCAATTGCAGCGCTGACAAGAGGGATCCGATGAAAGACTTGGGCACTGTAGCGCATCATTTTTGGGTCTGGAGTCTGCTGCTATGGAAGCTACTTCCAGGATCAGCCTAAGGAGCTTCCCTTTTGACGACTGGTTGGGTGAAGTCGTATACCTTGCCTCGACCAGGAACCCAACATTACCAAAACACAGAAATATTCAGATTTAGTCTTCTCAGGCAGAAGGTAAGGACCTTCCTGGTGCTGCAGTCATCCTACTTGTAGACTTCTGGGTCCTGAAGGAGCTCGAGGCAGAGGAACGCACTCAAAGTCTTCCAGATTGTTCTCCAGGTTCAGACAACTTTTCTAGTGGAGAAGTCAACTGAGGCCTTGTGACCAGCCTTCATCCCATTCATGAGAGAGACGGCAAGTGCTGTATGATCTGCCATTAGGAAGAATACTTCTTGTGCTCAGTGAGAGTGAAAGATATGTACTGTACATCTAGATACCCATCCTTAAGTCCGATAGAAGTATCCTCCTCCTCCTCAAGGCTTTAATTATCAGTTCAAAGCCCAGACTGTCTACCACTGCCAAGCGTTCATGCTCACTTTTTCTGGTACCTACTCGATTGAGACTTGCCTTTTGGGTGTTCTCAACAATTGTCTTTTCCTGTCTCTCTCCAGGAGGCATTGCTCCAGGACTAAGATAGTTGATCACGATCTGAGAAACGTGCGCAATTGGTAACCCAGCTACATGGCCAGTCAGAAGATAGAGGATCAGATTATGGTGATAACACCTTGAAGATTCATATAAGCATACGTAGGGAAGTAGTGCAGTCGTTCTTGCTTGACAAAGAACCTTAATCTAGACAGTAACATTTCTATCACTTCCCTTGACATTGGAGAACTCGTTTTACACAGGCTCCTACATCAGCAATTGCTCCAGTGTTGTTGGAAGCATCACTGGTAAGTGATTCAGTGATTCACTTACCTTTGGGCTTCATAGGAATAGGAACATGGGCTGATCAGGCTTGTGGGCTGATTGACGATATCCTCTCCAGATGAGTTCTACCTCCAGGGATCCTTCGTTCATAGACGAATCCAATGTAAGCGGAGGACACATGGAGTACTTGAACACCTTGGGGATGTGGTTCATAGAAGTATACACCTGCTTTTAATCTACTTGAAGTCCAAGCAATGATATTGATACTGTTAGCTTCTCAATAGGGTTTGATAAGTCACCCAGTAGTGTTGAAGAAAAACGTCACCTTCGTTACTTATGGCTACAAGCAAAGTGGTAGGTACACGCTGGGACAGCTGACGTCGTGTTAGAACTGAACACAAGATCCATTCCAAATAAGAGGAATGTTCTTGTATACATGCTCAGTCACCAGGGGCACGGAATATTATCATTGAGATCCCCTCTTTTGTGCTTGGTGCAAAGGCTACATGCACACGTAGGACCCATTCACTTCCCGGTTGATCGAGAACTTTCAGTGTACTGCTTTCTCTCTAGGTCTAGAAGATCTTCCAGTAAGTTGCTTCCCAGTTCTAGGGATGTCAGCAGCACTCTGGAAATCTTCCAATACACTATTTACTTCTGGATGCCTAAGCCTTTCTGCCAGCTGACCTGGTTTACCAAATACTCATGAGCCTACTCAACAGTCTGTGGACGATATTGGTTTCAGGGTAGCCTGGTGGCTCCCAAATGCCACACACAGAGATATCGTGATTTGCTGATGTTACTCTTTGAGGTATTGGTAGAACCACCCATCTTCTGCTGTGGCATTGTAGAAGGGATACTTCTCCCATCATAGCCCCTCTTCAATGGATTGCTGTTCTCTTCTCCTTCCTCCATCGAGGGGGAGCTCCTCTCAGTCTCAATGGTAGAAGGCTGTCACTCAGTTTATAACCAGATCTCAGAATGAAGAGTTCTAACCTTTTCCCTTTCGAAGGATCAGCCTAGGCTCAGAACTAGCTCCAAATGGTCTTCCCTCTCCAGGAACTCAACACCTCTTTATGGGATATCTCTTGAGTTTTCAGTTCTCTCAAATGGACTCTGCATGATCCTGGAATAAGCATCGGATATGACCTTACCCCAAGTCTACTTGTGAGCTTTGGCCTCAGCATTGAGAAGAGGTGTACCACATGACTTTTCATATGTCTTGAATGATTCTATAACAGATGAAAGTCTTCCTCTCCTTTAATCTGGAGTTATTGTTCAAGAGCCAGATTTCAGCAGTACATAACTCCAAAGTCAAGCTCTCCTCTATATCTTCTCTCCTCTATATCTTCTCTCCTCTATATCTTCTTTACAAGCGGGCTTCAGGATGACTCGCTCCTCTGTCCTGTAAAGACAGGACGACACTCTTTAGAGGACTCAGGTCCCCTTGTGAAGCACCTGAAAAATTTGCTGCACCAGTTGGTCTGAGAAAATATCCAAGAATATCACTTTCTCTGATTTGTGCAACATCAGATGTACTGATCCAAAAAGAGGACAGAAGGAGCACCCTGGTTCAAGCTTACAAAGTCAGGAATATTGGTTCTTCCCTTCAGGAGGAACATGTAAGTGGCTCTGATCCTGAAGGTATGATTCAGGGACGACAGACAAACTTTGCTGCCCAGTACACAGGGGTTTACCTACTGGTATTTGGAAAACCTTATCCTTGGTCACGCTGAAGCTTCTCACCAAGTTGTATTGCTAACTGAGCTACCTCCTGGGATAAGAAGCATCTCGTCTAACAAAATGGAGTGTATGGCCGTTCTCTTCCTGTTTCCCCTTTATTGGAGTTATGCAGTCATTCCGTTATATGCTGGACTGGATGCTAGATGCAGGCAAGCTTCATGACCAAGTAACTTCTTTACAGACAAGTCCTGATTGAAGTATCTCCCTCATCCTCTCAGACAAGGGGAAGGATGAATGTTATAATGATCATATATTCAGACATATCCTTACAAATATACTGTAGGTTCTTCCACGATCGCCTATCCATTTCCTGGTAGGGATCTAGCCTAACACTATCGATGGTTGACTAGAGTTGATCTTTTTCACTCTTCCACAAGACCAAAGTGCAGTGATATTTCCTGCCTTAGTAAATCAGCCAGTCTTGATAATAGGGACTTTCATCCTCCTAAAAAGTCTACATGTAAGGAAGATGATTTGTTCTCCTGTAGGAATAGAAAACAAATTTTTCTTTTTAGTATTTGATTTTTTCCTTATAGTTACACTGCTAGCCTCAATGACCCTACATGTCCTAGGTTAAAGGTCAAAGTGAGGGTCACTCCATCTGTCGAGTGGTTGGGGAATACCCGCCACCTGACCAGCAACTGTGTTTACCTTGTTAGAAATTTAAATGGTTGTTCCAGCTTCGCTGCAGTCATAGTAAGTAGGTTGGTCAGGGCACCAGCCACCCATTGAGATACTACCTTTAAAGAGTTATTGACTGGCCAGTCAGTACTACAATGAATCCTTCTCTCTGGTTACAGCTCATTTTCCCTTTGCTTACATATACACTGAATAGTCTGGCCTATTCTTTACATATTCTCCTCTGTCCTCATACACCTGACAACACAGAGTTTACCAAACAATTCTTCTTTTCTCAAGGGTTAAACACTGTACCATAAATGTTCAGTGGCTACTTTCCTCTTGGTAAGGGTAGAATAGAATTGAAAGTTTACTGAATGTTGAGGATAATAGGGAGGCAGATATTATTGCTGTTCCAGGTGTTGAGGTGCCAGTGATGGGAGATGAGAATGAGAGAGAGATTACAATAGAGGAAGTGAGGAGAGCATTAGATGAAACGAGAGTAGGAAAAGCATCTGGTATGGATGGTGTGAAAGCTGAGATGTTGAAGGAAGGGGGTGTGACTGTACTTGAATGGTTGGTGAGATTGTTTAATATGTGTTTTGTGTTGTCAATGGTACCAGTAGATTGGGTCTGTGCATGTATTGTACCACTATATAAGGGTAAGGGAGATGTGCATGAGTGTTGTAATTCAAGAGGTATTAGTTTGTTGCGTGTAGTTGGAAAAGTGTATGGTAGAGTACTGATTAATAGAATTAAGGATAAAACAGAAAATGCAATCTTGGAAGTACAGGGTGGTTTTAGAAGAGGTAGGGGTTGTATGAATCAGATTTTTACAGTTAGGCAGATATGCGAGAAATATTTAGCAAAAGGTAAGGAGGTGTATGTTGCGTTTATGGATCTGGAGGAAGCATATGATAGAGTTGATAGGGAAGCAATGTGGAATGTGATGAGGTTATATGGAGTTGGTGGAAGGTTGTTGCAAGCAGTGAAAAGTTTCTACAAAGGTAGTAAAGCATGTGTTAGATTAGGAAATGAAGTGAGTGATTGGTTTCCGGTGAGAGTGGGGCTGAGACAGGGATGTGTGATGTTGCCGTGGTTGTTTAACTTGTATGTTGATGGAGTGGTGAGAGAGGTGAATGCTCGAGTGCTTGGACGAGGATTAAAACTGGTAGGCAAGAATGATCATGAATGGGAGGTAAATCAGTTGTTGTTTGCGGATGATACTGTACTGGTAGCAGACACAGAAGAGAAGCTTGACCGACTAGTGACAGAATTTGGAAGGGTGTGTGAGAGAAGGAAGTTGAGAGTTAATGTGGGTAAGAGTAAGGTTATGAGATGTACGAGAAGGGAAGGTGGTGCAAGGTTGAATGTCATGTTGAATGGAGAGTTACTTGAGGAGGTGGATCAGTTTAAGTACTTGGGGTCTGTTGTTGCAGCAAATGGTGGAGTGGAAGCAGATGTACGTCAGAGAGTGAATGAAGGTTGCAAAGTGTTGGGTGCAGTTAAGGGAGTAGTAAAAAATATAGGGTTGGGCATGAATGTAAAGAGAGTTCTATATGAGAAAGTGATTGTACCAACTGTGATGTATGGATGGGAATTGTGGGGAATGAAAGTGACGGAGAGACAGAAATTGAATGTGTTTGAGATGAAGTGTCTGAGGAGTATGGCGGGTGTATCTCGAGTAGATAGGGTTAGGAACGAAGTGGTGAGGGTGAGAACGGGTGTAAGAAATGAGTTAGCGGCTAGAGTGGATATGAATGTGTTGAGGTGGTTTGGCCATGTCGAGAGAATGGAAAATGGCTGTCTGCTAAAGAAGGTGATGAATGCAAGAGTTGATGGGAGAAGTACAAGAGGAAGGCCAAGGTTTGGGTGGATGGATGGTGTGAAGAAAGCTCTGGGTGATAGGAGGATAGATGTGTGAGAGGCAAGAGAGCGTGCTAGAAATAGGAATGAATGGCGAGCGATTGTGACGCAGTTCCGGTAGGCCCTGCTGCTTCCTCCGGTGCCTTAGATGACCGCGTAGGTAGCAGCAGCAGGGGATTCAGCAGTATGAAGCTTCATCTGTGGTGGAAAATGTGGGAGGTAGGGCTGTGGCACCCTAGCAGTACCAGCTGAACTCGGCTGAGTCCCTGGTTAGGCTGGAGGAATGTAGAGAATAGAGGTCCCCTTTTTTTGTTTTGTTTCTTTGTTGATGTCGGCTACCCCCCAAAATTGGGGGAAGTGCCTTTGGTATATGGATGGATGGAGAATAGACTCTAGCAATGGTAAGCAGCTCTTCTAGGAAAAGGACGAAGGTTTGTATAGTTATGAAAAATACAAATTGATATTAAATTTTTGATTTTTTTATCAAGGAAAAATGTAGGATTTATTATCATTAGTAACTTAGAATGATCCAAGCAATGTATGGAGTTGAGAAGGAAGCCCAAAAAAGTTATAATACAGTACTTTAAACATTCATTTATAACAAGGGAAAGCAGACTATACTAGATTGACATAAGTGTTGTTTAAGAACAATAACCTAAATGCAAGTGCTGTAACTACTTTTGTAAATGAACCACACTTGGTATACTGTAGGCTTTACTAAATTGTTTGTACTCTGTCCCCTTGTCCTATAGCTGCACCGGCTTTTTAACCTTCTAGATCGCTGTTATTGCTTTTATCTTTCATTTTTTAACCCCATAATTTGTTGTAGGTTCTCTGCCAATTGCACATTTAAAGGCTGTCATGAATGGCAGAGACAAGGGACAATGACAATGTCTTGGGACAATGCCCTTGAGACTGACCATATATACATATGATTAGCACCCAAACCCCCTCTCCACCCAAGCTAGGACCAGGTAGGGCCAGGCAATGTCTGCTGATGACTCAGCAAGTAGACCTTTAGGCTTCCCCCAAACCTCCCATCCTTACCTCACAAGGATGATCAGGTTGCAGACACTGCAGGAAACTATTGAGCAGGAATGGGTCTCGAACCCTAGTCCAACATATCACTAGACAGGGAGGTTTCCTATGGGCTACCACAACCCATTGGTGGTTAATGGTACCTGTGGCCACATTATGAGTCCATATGACTTGAATTCTATGAATCCAAATCCTTGTAAACTTTGATCTTGTGGATATTGATAAAGGACTGTAACTTTGAATTTCAAAAGATTAGCCAGAATAAATTTGGTATCTGCACTGTTCTAATGAAGTTCAAAACTTATTTCTTTAGAAGATATCCAATTAGATGACCTGAGCTTGAAGAGCTACTGAAATTGTGATTTTCCATAAATAGAATAAGAGGTTAGTTATGGTCTAGGAATTTATAAACCCTAAAGTACTTCTAATTGTTGTTCTTACTGTGAATGTTTCCTCTTAGATCCTCCAGTCTTCATGCACCTATTCATTGTGCAGTAGATTGTAAGTAAATGATGTAGCAAGTTCTTCATAATAAGGAAGTCTGACCAGAGTAAACACTGCTTATCAGTTGGTAGAAAATCAATTCTGAACTTTTTTAAGCTCAATATGCATTGGTTTTAAGTAAATGAGAGTTTTGTTATTATTTATCATGTCTGCTAGCCACTAAAAATATGTTAAGGCATTGCAATGTTATATTCAAGGCTAACTTTGTTACTCCTCTGTTTAGATAACTTTAATTAAAAGTGATATATCATTGTTTTGAAATTTCATATCTGTGACTTAATGAGGGTTTCCCTTGCATGATATACAGAATCTCTTCATACTTGTAGTATTTAAACGTCATTTATTTAAGTTTTTTTTTTTTTATTAAAATCTTGATGTCATTTCCAGGAGAGAGGAGTATGGGTGCTTCTGATGAAAAGCTACTCGATTCAATATTCAAAACTTTACTCTCTTTTCAGAAAAGAGGGATGGTGTAGATGATATTCAGGAGGATTTGACAGACATTCAAAACTTCACTCTCCTCTCAGGAGCGAATGAGACTACAGATGCTTTTAAGGAAGATCTACCCGATATTCAAAATTTCACTCTTCTTTCAAAAGGATTATATAATGAAGATGAAGACATAAAAATGGTAAAGTTTAATATTAAGAAATACATATTTTTTCTGTAATGTTTTGAGTTTTTTCTAGATTTTCTGTTTACATTGAGAAAGCAGATGCCGGAATGTGTTTGTATGAAGTTACAAGTCATTGTGGATACTGTACTGTACTCTATTCCATTCCAGGCCACCCCGCAATAACTGAAAAACCGTGAAGTAGATAAAAAAATCTATGATATATTTGTTCGGCACCAATTAAAAACCTTTCAGCTCTTTACTATGGAGATATATTTTGGCGAAAACTGAAACTAGCCTTAAAAGTTTTAGGGAGGTGCTTACTCCCCTTTGCTAGTTAGCGGTGGTTAGACCAACCACCCCGCTCACACTTGCAGTAGCTAACACAAGCCACTTTTTATTTTGGCTCGGGGGAAAGCAGATGTCGATTCTCCTCCACTTTATTCAGTTTAAGAACCATAATAAAGAATTACCTGGGCTAGAATATTAGATTTTTGTTTTTCTTCTATACAGATTGATTTCTGTAAGTGTTCCAGTTTACTGTAACACACTTTACTTTGGTCACCTTCGTTCCTGTAGCCTCAGCATAGGAATGAGAGCAGAGGCAGACAGTACCTTAGGGGCTTCCAGTTGGAAGAGGAATTCCTTGGGTGGAACTCAGAAAATAGCTTTGACTACGTTTCACAGGCAACACTCTATGCAGACCTTCAACTTGAGCTCTACTTGGTGACGGAAAGCATAGAGCGCTGCCCAGAGGCCTGCCTCCAGGTGTTGGACAACTTCTCTTTACGAGGGAGAGTTACCCTTCGCCAACCTCTATCCTGAAGTTTCCCCTCTTATGGGGAGAGATACCGACAGCAGCAACAGAGGTTGATTGTCTCTCCTACCTGTGGGAGAGACAGACCTCACCTGATTGTTTTCCCTCCAGAGGATTCTCCCGACGGGATTGTATTTGACCACTCCCTGCAAAGCTCTTCAGGGCTTGACAGAGGAGTTAGGTGACTGCTTACAGTGTCTGCTCTTTGCCGTCTTGTGGCCACTGCTTGTGGTCGCCGCCTCTCATCGACAAGTCTTGTAGGCTCCAACTCCCCGGAGTTAACTGCTACATCGTCCCTGTTGAGCACAACAAAGTTCATGGAGCTTTGTGAGACTGGGATCTTCGGGATCTGTGCCTGATAGTTTTAAGCTCTTAGGAGAAAAAAAGCCTTTCGTAGGCTATAACTCTTTGGAGTGATGGCCTACATTATACCTCAGGGGCTCAACAGAGCTCATGGAGCTTTATAAGGACCTGGCCTCATAGTTTCAAACTCATACAAGGGAGAAACTTCTGTTCTTGGACAGGAAAATGACGAACCTAACGCATTAGCGTGCTTAACCTCTCACCCAGTGACGTTAAGGGCAATGAGCGAGGAGCAAAATGAGCAGATGAGGGAGTTTACCGCATAACCACAGCTAAATGGTATACCTCCCTTTCATATGTGCTTAACCCAACACTCACCAACTGTAAAGGGTGTTCAGTTCTTAATGCCTCACTTGCTCATTCAGGTCTTGTTGTATAGAGAGGGTGTCCAGCGCGCTCCCCATCCTAAGCGCTGAATATCTCACTTGCCCATTTGGGACTTGTATAGCGCACAAGTACAGTGAGAACAGTGCAGATCTCTCTATGCAATATATCTTATTATAACTTTGTCTTCTCACAGTGAGTAAGCAGTAACTATGTGAGCTTTAGCTCAATATAGTGAAGAAATATCATGCACAAATATTTAAGTTGCCTGCACATTCGGATGCGTACGCTTCCACATCTGCGCAATTGTCTCGTCAGCGATCTCTAATGCTCTTCTCTAACATTTGCATCACTAACGCTCTTTCGCCAGTGTTCACACTGCTAACACTCATTCGCCAGGATTCGTATCGCCTCGCCGAACAACGATTGTGCAAGACCTTATCTGCTAACCTCGGGGCTGTTGGGTTTGGGTTCTTTGCATGCTTAGGCAAATAACCCTTACATGCGAGACTATTCATTGTTGCCATGAGAGAGTGCCCTCCCAACACTACTTGTTAGCTAGGTGTGCAGATGAGTTCCTTTCCCTGAAGCTGGGCAATCACATAACATTCCCAATGGCAGTGTGTTTCTGTTTGCTCGTAAGTTCAGCTACTAGTTCCTCACACATTTGGTGGGGTAAATTCTAACATGAGTGGTTTTGAGTCTGGCTATAAAGAAGATGTGAATATTATAGCAGGTTATTTTGTATTTAGTGAAGAACTCTTAGTTAAAAATAAGAAAAGGTTTAATTCACAAGTAATACGTCACTATTATTTGGGAGGCGACGTTACATAGGGTATGTCTTTCAACCATGAGCCTCCACTATAGGTGCAGCACTAACATGCCAGTTGTAAAGATTGATGCATAAGTTAAGTGCTCCTAAGATAGTAGGATAGAACTACCTTATAAACCTTTCATCATCATCATCTTCTACGCCTATTGACGCAAAGGGCCTCGGTTAGATTTCGCCAGTCGTCTCTATCTTGAGAGCTCTTAATTCAATACCTCTCCATTCATCATCTCCTTGTTCGTGCTTCATAGTCCTCAGCCATGTAGATTTGGGTCTGCCAACTTTTCTAGTGCCTTGCGGAGCCCAGTTGAATGTTTGGTGAACTATTCTCTCTTGGGGCGTGCGAAGAGCATGCCCAAACCATCTCCATCTACCCCTCATCATGATCTCATCCACATATGGCACTCGAGTAATTTCTCTTATAGTTTCATTTCTAATCCTGTCCTGCCATTTAACTCCCAATATCCTTCTGAGGGCTTTGTTTTCAAATCTACTAAATCTATTGGAGATTTTTTCATTGTCATACCATGACTCATGTCCATAGAGTAACACCGAACTCACTAAATTGATATATAGTCTAATTTTTATATGTAATTTCAGGCAATTTGATTCCAAATTTTATTTAACCTAGCCATTGTCTGATTCGCTTTTTTCAATCTTTCACTAAACTCTCATTATAAAGACCCTGTATTGGAGATCATAGTTCCTAAATACTTGAAAGATTCTACTTCATTAATCCTTTCTCTTTCCAATGATATTTCATCTTCCATTGCATACTCCGTTTTCATAATCTCTGTCTTTATTCTATTTATCTTCAGCCCAACCTCATGTGATATTTCATGCTTTCAGGTAAGCAAGCATTGCAAATCCTGTGGTGTTCTGCTAACAAGGAGAGCATCATCAGCATACTCTATGTCTGCTAAATTCTCACCAATCCAATCCATTCCTTCTCCACCATCTGTCACTGTTCTACGCATTACAAAATCCATGAGGAGAATAAACAACATAGTTGACAACACATTTCCTTGGAGTACTCCGCTGTTCACTGAAAATCCATTTGAGAAGACTCCATTGACATTAACTTTGCACTTGCTATGTTCATGAACAGACTTGATTAAATTTACATATTTAAGAGGAATTTCATAATAATGCAGGACTCTCCATAAAATTGGCTTGTGCACACTATCAAAGGCTTTTTCATAGTCCACAAATGCCATCAAAACATATCTTAAAATATAAATTTGGTTAGTACAACTACTTTTTTGAAATCCTGCTTGTTCATCTCTCAGCTTTTCATCAATCTTTCTCTCAACTCTCTTTAGAATAATCATAATATATATTTTCATAACAACTGATGGAAGTGTTATGCCTCTGTAATTATTACAATCAGTCAGATCTTTTTTTTTGCCATTTTCACCAACTTTCCTACCTCTCATTCATCAGGTTTTGCCTCTTCATGCCTCAATTCCCCCTTTTCATTGTCAATAAAAGTCTGTATTCTTATCAGTTACGAAGAATATCTGTTGTTTTAGTTGCTTTAGGCTCTAAAGTCTTTGATGCATCAAAGACATTGTGACTGGTATCAGATTACTCTATTATGTAACCTTTTTATAAATTTCAATATAATTTCCTCCTTTAAGTACATCTTTACGACTAATACTGTAAATGAAAACTTTATATTCATGGTTTACAAACTAATTCACTAATTGCTGTTTGGGGTAATAACCTCAGAAGTATTTTTGAAATACTTTCCATTGTAGTTAATTCTAGTGTTTTTGAAGGATGTATTTAAACAGACGACTAGGCTCATTGATTATAAAGGGAATGATGACACTGCTTCTACTCCAGGCTTTGTTTTTGCTACAGCCTTTGTAGTTAGTATTTGTTATATTTTGATTTTAGCTTCAATACCGTAACTTTTTTGTGGTAGCTTAAAAATTCATTTCATTTTCATTTTTAAATATAAAACTTACCCGCTGGTTATATAAGAATGGCTAACGTCCCTGACGCCTTGGTAGGATATTCAAAATCTCGAGCGGCTATCGCAGATATGCCAGGTGTACACTAGTGCCCTCATGGTACAACAGGTAGAACTATACCCAGCCTCTTCAGATTTTCCCTACCGCTATGGCGGTCGGTTCTATTGGATATTCTCTCTCGCTTTTTACTCTGTTTGGACGTTATTTGGTGATGTATTAACGGTTTTGAGTATAGGCTTTCGCTTTTTTTTTTATTTGAACTGTGATCTCGTATTTATAACTTGAAAGGTAAGATTAAAAGGTTTTTTTGACCTATTTTAAACCTCACGAAAGCATAGGACGAAAGGTAAACATATCGTCCATTGATGACGTCACAGCCTTATGTCGTAGGCTATAAGTCCGACTTGCTTTACAAAGAATTGTAAGTGAATACTTTCTTTTGAAATATTAAGTTATAAATTTAATTAAAGGATTATTAATCTAAGGAACTTTTATCCTTTTAATAGTTTTCTTGAGGTAATCTTCAATCTGTTTGCAAAGATTAACTAGCGTTCAGTTGTTACGCAGTTATCAGTATTGTTACAATAGTACAATATTTCGTAGAGATTTTTATGAATAGTACATTCTTCTTACTTCTCAAGTTTTTTAGTTGTACAGTACTATATAAAAGGAACATTTTATTTTTAAATTAATTGATCCTGTCAGTATTTTAGTTAATGTTAATACGAATCGCTGTAGAGCACGATTTTATGTATCGTTGTTTCCTTAGTGGAATACTAAGTTTGTTCGTATATTAAGTGTAAATACTCCAATAAATCGAGTGATGATTCATCTCTTATTGGAATTCCTTAATTTAAGAGTTTATTTTATTTTATAAATATACCTATTAAGGTAATATTTAATGTTTAATATTTAATTTTTCGCTGCATTTATATGGGATTCAGTGACTTTTCATTCCCATTCGAACGATTGGGAGAATTGTAAGCCTCAATTTAAGAGTTCATTTCGTTTGAGAGAACGTATACTTTAGTTTTAAAAATGATTGTGAAACTTTCTTTTTTAACCAAGAATAGAATGAAAATTTTAGTGTTAAATTACGCAGTGAATTTTATTCAGTAGAGAGTGCTTCTGTTTGGACCTGTCATTATCCTAGTCTTAGACCTCTGTCAAGCTCCCGGGAGGGGAGAAGTTAAGTCGAACGACGAAAGGAATCGAGAGGATAACCAAGCGCTAGTCTTTTAAGACCCGAACAGAAGTCCTCTTGAGCGCAGAACGCTCACCCTCATTATATATAGAGCGAGGTATTAATGTTGTCAAATATTATACGCGCTTTTCAGGTGCTAAGCTGATAACAAAATTAGATTCGTTCTGCGTATTTACGTTTCAAACCACAGCTCTCATTGATGATACAGTCTTATCGACCGGCTGTTGACGGTGAGCCTGGGCGTTAGTCTTCAGTGGTAGACCCGTTGTCGCACAGGCAGCCTGTGGTCTCTGGGACCGACGTGATATCCCATAGGCGGTCTCCCAGTTTCACTGTTCAGCGGCATGTCTATGTAGATTTGTCTCGGCAGAGCTCTGTTTCACAGCAACTATCAAAAGAAGCAGACAGCCGATTGTCAGTTTAAGCTTGATGATGTTCGCTAAATGGCAGGCGCAAGGTGCAAGCGGAGCCTGAGCGGAAGCGTGACGAGGCTCAGAAGTTGATCAATGAAGGCGCTGAGTGTCGGCGGCAGCGCCAGCGTGGCGACCCACGCCAGTTGAGTCACGAGTGGGCAGAGCGCCAGCGCAAGCAGCGGCGGTAGCGCGAATATCACGTGAGCACGGCACGCCAGGACGAGGCGGAGCGCCAGCGCCAGCTAGATTTATTCTATTATAAAATCAATTGTGACAGCAAACCAAGGCTGTCAATTGGATGTGGATATGGAACAACGCAAGCGCGCCCACGTTACCACTGATGCGCCTACATAGCTCCAATCTCTGATATGTTAGAAGTAGATCCGGATGAGGTTCTCTCTCACGAGGATCAATTGGAGAATATCTCGGAGAGAAAGGAAGAGAAACCACCTCAACATTCGGTGGAAAAAAAAAATGCTAGTCTTCTCGGAATTTTTTCCAGACTATTTTACACCAGTTACTCCGCGATCTCCCCCTTTTGAGTTTACCTTACGCAAGGCAGTGGAGACTTCCTTCTATACAAAATGGTGCTTTCCCACTCTTATAAGAGAGTATTGAAATTAATGAGAGCATGGATGGGTTTAAGAAAAGCTCTGGGTAGCACATGCTTCACTTTTCCACCAGCCGAGTTCGCTTTCAAGTCGAAAATTTGGTATGAGACGCGGGAAGTCTTGGGTTTGTAAGTTCTGGCGTCTGCGCAGGGAGACTTCGCAAACCTGGTAGATTATTTCCGTCTCCTAACCATGAGAAGGAATAGACTGTAGTGGTCAATGTCGGAGTTTGACCAACTCTTGAAAGGATAGTTCAGAGAGTTGAGGTATTTAATTTACTTGACTGGTCACTGGGAGTCTTAAGCAGAAGAGTAACCAAGATAAAGGACACGGACACAAGTAGTCTTATCCAACTTATGTCTTGTATGGACAAGGCAGTCAGGGATGGTTCTAACGAGCTGGCTGCTTTACTTACTGCAGGAGTTATAAAGAAAAGAGCTACTTTGTGTTCCTTCCTTTCTGCGGGCGTCACTCCATGTTAGAGATCGGAGCTGCTTTTGCGCCCATATCTTATGCTCTTTTTCTGCAGGATTTAGTTAAGGAAGTGCCTGCAAATTGGGCTCAGAAGGCTACTCAAACTTTGGTTACTAAAACAGTCAGTAAGGTTTTACCTACGCCCTTCTCTTCTCGTAGAACTAAGGAGAGGACATCATATTCTCATTTTGCCCAGGCTTTTCAAGGTAAACCTATAGGGAGAAGTACTTTCAAACCAGAGGCAAGGAAGCAAAGGAAAAGAGGAGTCAAGCCCAGTCGAGGCAGGGTCTGACTGCTCTCCCCTTCAAGCAGCAGTGGGAGCCGGGCTAAACAGCTTCTGGCAGCCCTGGGAAAAGAAGGACCGGACCCTTGGTCCGTACATCGTCTATTTAATTAGAGCACAGCTTCAATCGGATGACGTTCGACATTCTTCCTGTCTTCTAGACTAGGAAGTTGATCGTCATGTAGGCACACGAACAGAACTTGCTCTCACAGCAGGTGTGTTGCGATTCTTAAATGAGAAGCAATCGAGTGTGTTTTTTCTTCCACGAGAGGAGCGGGTCAGAATAATCATATATAATTCTGGCTTTTCCTCTGGAATCTGAAGCACAGTCAGGGAAGACAGAGTTTGTCCTCTTAGAAGGTCGCAAAACTTAGACTTGGTCATCAACAATCGATACGTCCGAGACTTTTCAGGAGTTGTATGTTTTCTAGTAATTTATCCCTCAGTTACTGTTGTTCACCGGAAGTTTTTCTGTTGAAAAAAGGCGACGTGTCAGCGCCAAAAGTGCGCAAGACACACAATTCTTCGAGAGAAGAGGTGCTCAGTTTGCTTCTGTTTACACTTCCTCTCCGCCCCCAGTTTGAGGAATTGTTTAGTACTTTCTTCTGGGGTCGAGCGACTACTGTTAACGATATCTCATAGCATGGGATACGTTCAGGTCACGCACAAGGCGCGCTGGGAATGTCATAGGGACTCTCCCAGGTTGCTCACGGGGCTGCGGTTGTTGATCTCTTCTAGCGTTCGCTCACGCTTGAGGTGGTGCACAAGCTGCCCCCGCAAGTGTAGAGTTGGTCCGAGCTAAAGGAGGTCAATTTCATCTCTTTTTAGCGTTTACGATTCTTGGGGGGAAAAATGTTTTCTCCTAAAAAAGTAAGGACTACCATAGATCAAAGGGATGGTTTTCCTTTAGTATCATACAGCATAGTTCTTCGATGCTCAGCAACGTCTCCTTGCAAAGATAGACTCTTGTTGCGGAAGGCAGTAGAGCATACGCTTGTGGCGGCACAGACGTGCACGCGGTCACAGACGCTGAAAGTCAAAGTTGATCCTTTCAACTAGTTGTCCCATACTCGCGATCTGCGGGATACGCGTCTCCACTCATGCGGACGCATGCTACACGCGAGCATCTCTCGACAAACATGTCAACCTGAAATCCTAAGCAACCTAGACGCAAGTGCCAGCGTGGACATATACTGTACTGGATAAGGTCAGTCAGGTTTTTCCGCATCATGATAGACTACAGTTGCTCCTGTGTGCCACTGACCGGTCACGATACTTTTGCCTACGGGCAGCACGCTGTAGATTTACAGCAGGCGAGACGTACACAGAGCGCTGTATCCATTCGACAAGGTGAACGCATACAGCACGCTAGCACCTTACAGGGATGCAACCACATGCGACATTAGTCGCATCTTAAACGTATACAGTCTAGTTTTTGGCTCACAGCAGTATGGACAGACTGTTGTTTTTTCTTTGCGTCGCTAACGCTTTCTCGCGTCAGACTTTGACTTTAAGTGTGTTGAACATTTGTTGGTGCACACGATCAAGCCTTAACTTCACAGCATGAGGTTCTTGTTGTTGATGCTTCTTTTCAGCAGGCCTAGCTTCGATATCAGTTTCTTGCGACTGATATGGATGCGTGTTGGGGGGAGGTCTAGATCTTGTCTCTCTCTCTCACGACTTTTTGGGCTTAGGCCATGTCATGCTGATGGAAGTTCCTTCATAAGTAGCTTCCTAGGTTATATGTGACTACAGTGATATATCCCGGAGAATTTACCGAAGGTATCCAGAATTTTAACTCCTGGAGTGAGTATCCCTTAAAAATTCACAAAGGGATATCGCGTAAGGACGTATTTTGACACATCTCACAGCTATTTACACCCCAAATAGCAATTTTCACTTCGAGAGGGAAAAGTGGCAAGAAATTATGAGAGTCGTTAAAAAGGTAAACACTCGATTCTCCTAATGTACTGTAAATAGTTCGCCCAATCGCCACCGCGAGGTGCCACCTAAGCCATTCTTTCATTTGTAGCTTAGGTGGCCGGTGTTTTTCCCGAGTTATCTCGCTATTTTGAAAGCTTTTTCATCGTTGTGATGGATTCCCCCGCTTCATCAGCATCTGGAAAGTTAAGTAATGTCTTTGAATTGTGTAAATGTAAGCTCTTGCCAGTTTTGCTTGTCGATTGAGATCGTGATTAACGTAACAAGAGCTGTTGCCAGCCGGATGGCGTCATGGACGCAATCGTTCTTTTGTTCATTTAGTTAGCAAGAACGATATTCCCGGCATTAATCGCTTTAATAACTTTAGCTATTTAGTTTTCTTAGCTAGGGATTTTTATATTATGTCATTGTTGTCGTGGATTTGGCTATTATGATCGAGCCTCACGAGTGCCAGGCTTCCTAGCCTAGGCACCTACACACTTCATGCATGATATAACCTTCCTGGTAAAGTTTTATTGAAGCTCAGGCAATATTTTATACAATTAAGATATTACTGTGTAATTTTTCCTCTTCCATATTAGTATACTGTACTAGAGTTTTGATGAACGTTTCTCTATGCTCTTTGGCTTAATAGCCTAAGGGCTTTAGTATGATTGATATATGTCCCTTATTGCTCTTGTATTGTCTTTTAAGGGGAGATTGATATCTCCTATACATTTTAAGTCAATACTATCTCTACGAGATTTGAGTAATTCCCTTTCCCTCTGATTAGCCTAGGCTATCCCTAGTTAATTTTACTTTAAACTATGTTCGGGCAAAATTTACTGGGGCGTTTCGTTTCTCTCTCCTTTCCTCGAACTGGCATAGCTGATTCTTTGCCAATCCTCGGGTTTGGAGTGGAGGACGGGACATCAGAGTAAGTCTGTGTTAGGCATCTAGCTTCTGGGAAATGACTTCCTAGTTAGCCTAGTTGCTGTTCAGGAGGCTAGTCCTCCCTAGGCCACTTAAGGTTATTGTTTTACAGTTTCCTTTTCCTGGCCTAGCAGACAGTCCTGTTCTAAGGTTTTCTAACTGGAAGATAGGATTCTTCCTTGGTGGAAATCCTTAGTACGTGATTCTGCTCTCTAAGAGTGTGTCCTATGGGCGTTCTCTTTTACCTAACCCTTTCTGGGGAATCGATTTCCCCTACTTGAGGTTACTTTTGAGATTAGAATCACTGAGGTTAGGTAATTCCTTAGGGTATTACCTTACTTATGGACTTTTACCCCCTACCCCGCTATCTCTTTTGTGTTGGATGAACCTTCACCCTTGGCCATGGTCCTACATAATCCCTATGAGTGTCTGTAGAACTGGCCTGAGTTTCCCTGTCGACTGCCGGCAGGTAACCTGATATCTTTGAGTGTGCCCTCGAGTCCTCACTTGGACTGCCTTCCATATTCCTTATGATGGGATATGGTTGAGTGGAAGCCCGAATTTAATTCCCTCTTCCACTGGCTCACTCTTTCGGGATGCTGGCCGGCATAGCTGATCTTTTGCTGTCCTTTATCCTTACCTTTCTCTCTGACTTTCTTTATGGGCTAGCCGCCGGCAGTTAATTCTGCCAGCGTCTATATGGATGGTTAAGCCGGCAGTTCGCTGCCTCCTCTTGCCTTGGTCATCTCTGATCGATGTGCCGACGGCAGGTATCCTATGACCGGCTGCCGGCAACCGGCCTGTGCCTTCCATCCACTATATTATAAGATAGTATTGAGCCCAGTCAGGCCCGCATGTGCTGGCAGGCCCGGCTGGTGCCGGCTAGCCCGGCGAGTGCCGACCGGGCCGGCAGTGCCGGCGGTCCGACAGTGTCGATGGGGCTAGCAGTGTCGGCGGGGCCGGCGGGACCGGCAATACTGGCGGCATACTGCCGCCAGTTACTGCTGTGCCCTGGAAAACCAATTTTTTCCAACCTACATGTGGTTCTTGGGCAGCCATTTGTGAGACCATCATTTAGGAGAAATGATTCTCTCTTTTATTAATGATTAAATTCCATTAGATTTATCCACCATATTGTGCATAATGGAAGATGTGTCATGAGGACACTTAATATATCTTGGATAATTTCTTCCAGTAATTAATTCCTAGGAATTGCCTAGTTCAATATGGGAGGAGGTCATAGCAAATGGCTGGACAGGAGGCACATGTAGGTGTCTTTCCTACCTATAGCTTACCCTATCCAAGCTAAATATAATGCTTAATTTAAGTCGAAATCTGAAGATTTCACAGAAAACTCATTTGTTTTTCTTTCTTTACAGGAGGAGCATCCCGAGTGCGGGAACAACTTTTGTAGAGTCCGTAGCAAGAGCTTCTACGGACATGGAGTGTGCAGGGCTCATGCTCGCTGCTCTATCACCAAAGGGGTTCTCAAGTATTGGGACCCGCAGGTATGTACCATTTGTGAAAATTTGGTAAAGGAGGCTTTTGATAACCAAAAGACTCTAGAGTCTAGGGATGCAGCTAGGGACACGCTGCGTAAATGGGTCAGGGGCTTTCAAAAGAATGCTTCGGGCCCATACCTTCCTAATGCTAGGATGAGGGATTGTCTCTTCCCCAGAGCTCATGATGATGCTATCATTCCCCAGACAAAACCTGAGATCCCCTTGGTTCAACTTCAGGTCCAGCAGACCCAGGAACCTGACGTTGCGGATACATTGGAGGGTATCCATTTGGACGACAACATGTCTGTCGTCTCCGAGGAGACGGAGAAGAATCTCCTTGTGGAAGAGTTGGATCAGGAGGCAGTTGCCCCCTCTGAAGAGAATGTTGAGAATGCCGAAGTAGCTTTGGTTTCTTCAGCTGTAGCGGCCGATCCGGCACCATCAACTTCATCTCAACCACATCAGCTCGATTCGATCACGAGCACTCTTCATTCCTTGATCTCCATGGTGCAGGACCTACAGAAGAGGTCGTCCGAGAAGGAAGCCACTTTTCGGACGGAGATTGAGCAGTTGGTGTCTTCACGTTTAACCCCGAAGAAGCTGAACATGAAGGACCTTCCCGTTTTCTCTGACGTTAACCCTTGGAGGTACGCAGAGCATATGCCTATGTCAGCAGGCAAAATTTTCCTCTCGGAAAAACTGGGCACGGTACCAGTGGAGGAAATAGAGTTCTGGCCCAGCAGAGGGGCCTATCCGGACTGTTATGTCCGCCTTAGAAATGAACCGGCGTCTAAAGAGGAGACAGAGCCCAAGGAGACAATTGTCCTTGAGCTTGCTAAGGCACAAGCCTTATTTTCCAAAACTTTGAAAGAGAGGGCTTTCACTAGTTCGAAAGTGCCGGCTCTTAGCAAAAAACACCCATCGTTTGTTGCTGACCCCCAACGCGCTTTTCCCTTTATGGACAAAGGGTTTAAAGCAGCTCTGAAGGCCGTGGAGGTAGGAAAACCTTGCCCCACATTATAAAAAAGCAAGCCTTTCTCCTTCGCTTTCCCATCAGACGACAAGGACTGGAAGGATGTTCACGTCACCTTCACAGTCGGGAAGCTGGAGGCCGATATTGCTGGACGTCAGTTCAACGAAGACCTCCCAAAGCTGACTGATTTTCTCTTAAAGAGAGAACACGAGACTAAGGAACGCCTGGCTGCTTCCATGTCTCTCCAAACAGGGCTAGAGACGATGGCTAGTATCACTGAGACCTCGGATATGTACATGGTCTTCGCCAAGGCTCACTTGGCTACGGTAACGAAGGACCTGTACAACTTCATCAAGGCCAGAAGGGATTGTAGGGAGTTCGTGTTTGCTTCCGCTTCCGTTAAACACGAACCTAGGAAGCTGATAGCTTCTAACATCTGGGGAAAAGACCTCTTACCGAGTGAAGTGGTCAAGGAGGTTGTAGACAAAGCCGCCCCGGAGAATAGAAATCTCCTTTCCAAATGGGGCTTGTCTTCAAAACGGAAAACTTCAGCTGATGAGGGTCCCCAGCCGAAGAACAAGTCTAAACGACCTTGCTTGCCCTCTCGACCAAAGCAGCAACGGCTTCCCATGGCCACGGTGCCCCAGACGGTAGCACCTTTCAACTGGTGCCCCAAACTCTGGCTTCTCAGTCACTAGTGTTCACCCCAGTTTACGAAAGGCAGGCTACTACATTTAAACCAAAGTCTCAAGGTTCCTTTCGGGTTCCTCGAGGCGCCCCTTCAGAGGCAGGGGCAACAGAGGTGGTCGTGGCCAAAGAGGTAAATCCTCCAGTCAGCACTCTAAGTGAGATGCTGCCGGTAGGAGGGAGACTTCTCCATTTTCAGGATCGGTGGACCTACGATCCTTGGGCCCACAGCCTGATCAAGAAAGGACTGGGCTGGGGTTGGAACTCAACCCCACCAAGCTTTCCTCAATTCTTCCAACCATCAACCCCAGTTCTGGAAGAATATGTTCAAGAACTATTAGACAAGAGAGTCATAAGGAAAGCAAAATCCATCAAATTCCAAGGAAGGCTATTTTGTGTTCCGAAGAAGGATTCGGAAAAGCTCAGAGTCATTCTGGACTTATCACCACTCAACAAGTTCATTGTGAACTACAAGTTCAGAATGCTGATGCTTCAGCACATAAGGACCCTTCTGCCCAAACGGGCATACACAGTCTGCATAGACATGACGGGTGCTTACTGGCATGTGCCAATCAACCGTCAGGTTTCCCCCTACCTAGGGTTCAAGCTCCAGAAAAGAAAATACGTTTTCAGAGCCATGCCCTTCGGTCTGAACATTGCTCCAAGAATATTCACAAAGCTTGCGAACGCAGTCATTCAACAACTACGCCTCATGGGTGTCCAGGTGATGGCCTACCTGGACGATTGGCTGGTGGGGGCAGCATCCAAAGAAGAATGCATGCAAGCCTCCAGAAAAGTGATTCAATTCCTAGAAAACCTAGGGTTCAAGATCAACCTGAAAAAGTCTCGGCTTTCTCCTGCTCAAAAGTTCCAGTGGCTGGGAGTTCACTGGGACCTACAGTCACATTGCCTCTCTTTGCCCACAGCAAAGAGGAAGGAGATAGCAAGGTCTGTCAAAAGTCTTCTTTAATCTCGAAGAATATCAAGAAGACAACAGGAGAGAGTGTTGGGGTCTCTCCAGTTTGCCTCTTTGACGGACCCACTTTTGAGAGTGCAGTTGAAAGATGCATCAGGAGTCTGGAGAAAATACGCTTACAACGATCGAAGAGATCTACGAAGACCATTCCCAAATCGTCTGCGATCCATTCTCAAGCCATGGTCGGAAGCAAAGAACCTAAGAAGAAAGGTACCCTTGCAACCACCTCCACCAGCAGTCACCGTTCACACGGATGCCTCGAAGGAAGGTTGGGGAGGTCACACTCATCGTCGGAAGGTGCAGGGAACCTGGTCTCCACTCTTCAAGTCCTTCCACATAAACTTCCTGGAAGCCATGGCAGTTTTTCTATCTCTGAAGAAACTGAGACTTCGCTGCTCAATCCACATCCGCCTGGTTTTAGACAGCAAAGTGATAGTGAGATGTATAAATCGACAGGGCTCAAGATCGCCTCAATTAAATCAAGTGATGTTGGCCATCTTTCATCTATCCAAGAGGATGAAGTGGCACTTGACAGCAGTCCACCTCCAAGGATTCCGCAATGTGACAGCGGATGCTCTATCCAGGATCAATCTGATAGAGTCCGAATGGTCCCTAGACGCAGGATCATTCTCCTTCATATTGAACAAAGTCCCAGGACTGCAAGTAGATCTCTTCGCAACGAGAGACAACAAGAAACTATCCCGGTATGTTGCCCCGTACGAGGATCCTCTAGCGGAAGCAACGGACGCGATGTCCGTGGATTGGAACAGATGGTCCAGGATTTACCTGTTCCCACCAACCAACCTGTTGTTGAAAGCCCTCGACAAATTGAGATCCTTTCGGGGGAGGGCAGCGATAGTGGCCCACAAGTGGCCAGGCAGTGTCTGGTTCCCTCTGATAACAGAACTACGCCTGAAGCTGATCCCGTTGCCGGAACCAGTTCTAACTCAGCAAGTGCAGAAATCGACTGTCTACTCTTCATCAGAGAAAACCCAGAACCTTCATCTCATGATTTTCTCACCCTAGCGGTTAAGAAAAGGTTCGGGATTTCTGCAGACAGTATCAACTTCTTAGAAGAATATAAGTCAAAGTCTACAAGAAGACAATACGAGTCTTCCTTGAAGAAATGAGTAGCCTTTGTTAAGGCGAAGAAACCGCAAGAGATTTCTACGGACTTCTGTTTGCCCTTCTTCATCCATCTTCACGGACAAGGATTAGCAGCTAATACAATAACTACTTGTAAATCTGCATTGGCTAGGCCGATTCTATACGCCTTCCAGGTGGACTTTTCTAATGAAATCTTCAACAAGATTCCAAAAGCCTGCGCCAAATTTCGACCTGCAGCTCCTCCAAAGCTCATTTCATGGTCTTTGGATAAGGTTCTTCATCTGGCTTCAACTTTGATCAATGAAGATTGCTCGCTGAAAGACTTGACTCAGAAGGTGATATTTCTTTTTGCACTAGCCTCAGGAGCCAGACTTAATGAAATAGTGGCCCTCTCGAGGGATGATGGCCACATTCAGTTTACAACGAACGGAGATTTAAATCTCTTTCCGAATCCGTCGTTTCTCGCCAAGAACGAGCTGCCCACTAAGAGATGGGGTCCCTGGAGAATCTGCCCTCTGAAGGAAGAAGCATCCCTCTGCCCAGTGGAATGCCTAAAGTTCTATCTTCGTAGAACTTCAGACTTTAAGGGAGGTCAGCTTTTCAGGGAAGAGACTTCTGGTTCGACGTTATCCTTGAAACAGATAAGGGCGAAAATCACCTACTTTATTCGCAGAGCGGATCCTGACAGTACACCCGCAGGTCACGATCCGAGAAAAGTTGCCTCGTCTCTAAACTTCTTTCAGACTATGTCGTTTGAAAACCTGCGTGCCTATACTGGATGGAAGTCTTCCAGGGTATTCTTTAAGCACTATGCGAAGCAATTACAGGATATCAAGTTTCATGTGGTAGTTGCAGGTAGTGTAATAAAACCTGCTGCTTGATTACTGCGAAGGACAGTGCACTAATAGGAACTTTTAGTGAAGGGTGTACATGATAGACTTAGGTATATCATGATAAGTATTGTGTTGTTAGAGACACTATGAACTGTTTTATCTAACTAGGTGACCTCAATCATAATAATTTGACACAAGTGCCAGCATTTTATATGCTAGTGTTCCTGGTAATAACATTATGCAGTGAAATACTTTATTTCTTTGAGTGGCTTTTGTTTCTCTTTCAGATGAAACTTATTTATTTTTGTTATTACTGTTATGCTTTTTTATGCAATATGTTTAGCATAAATATATTAATTCCAATCATGATTTATGTGTTTCTTGTAAATAAACATTAGAAGGAATCTTTGAGTCTCTTTCGCCTCAAGATTTTATAGATCATGTATATCAGAGCATCTTTGATCCTCTTAGGACTTTGTAAGACTAATGTCTTCTCTTTTGCAAACAGGTAAGTTTGGTTGTACCATGTCTATTTTACTGTTTTATGATCCCTACGTGAACATAAACCTATCTGTCTAGATCCGGACCTGGGAGGTACAGTATTCTATTCATTGCCTATTAGTAAAAACTATGCTTTACGTATATAAGGACGCAATATACTTCTGCTTGCTAATTGTTCTTTGAACTCACAATTTTCGGGTTTTTTCCTAGAGTCTATATAGACTTTTCCCTGTAGGGGGCAGGAAGAGCTGGCATATGGTATGCTCAGCTGATTGGTGTATTACGGTAACATCAAGTGTCTTTGGTCTTGGCGACCAGATAGGAAATAGTTAATTCGAGATAACGGCACTATTATAAATCCACAGATACATTAATGCTCTGGTAAACTTCCATTAGCACGACATGGCCTAAGCCCAAAAAAACGGATTTTGAGCGAAGTGAAAAATTTATTTTTGGGTGAAAGAGCCATGTCGTCCTGATGGACCCACCCTCCTTTAGTAAAAGGATATGAATACCTCCCTTTGGTACTGTATCTGCAACACCTACGAAGCTACAAAGAATGGCTTAGGTGGTGCCTCGCGGTGGCGATTGGGCGAACTATTTACAGTACATTAGGAGAATCGAGTGTTTACCTTTTTGACACTCCTATTTTCTTGCCACTTTTCTCTCTCAAAGTGAAAATTGCTGTTTGGGGTGTAAATAGCAGTGAGATGTGTCAAGATACGTCCTTACGCGATATCCCTTTGTGAATTTTTAAGGGATACTCGCTCCAGGAGTTAGAATTCTGGATACCTTCGGTAAATTCTCTGGGATATATCACTGTAGTCACATATAACCTAGGAAGCTACTTATGAAGGAACTTCCATCAGGACGACATGGCTCTTTCACCCAAAAATAGATTTTTCACTTCGCTCAAAATCCGTTTAATGAGCATATACAGCAGGCTGGAACCATACTGGTCCAATGCTGGGTATTTGCTGGAAGCATGTCATCAGTCCGTTTTTTCCTGTGTCAGGATCACGAACGCTTTATTTCTAAACCATCAAGCTTTAGGTCTAGCTGCCTCCAGTATTTTGGAAAACCCCTGTGATCAAGAGGTTGTTCGAAGGAGACAGCTGAGGCTATCGCTTGTACAAGGGACCTTTGCCTCAAGGTTATACAACCCAATTAGGGTGTCTTGTGGAGTTGTGTAGAGCTAAAGGGCTCTTCATTTGGTAACTCTAAGACAAGCGGTCTGTTTCTTCTCAGACCTTGGAATGAAAACACATTTTTTCCTCTTTAACCATCAATAGTTACAGGAGTATGAGGACAGTTGTCTGCAGATGCAGAAGATTGCATCTATCAAATCAAGACCTTATGGATCTTCTCAGGTCATTTGAGATGACTTAGAAGGGTCAGCAAGATGCTCCAGCCTAAATTTGGGATTCGTTTCTGGAATTTCGCGGTAGTGACAGATCAGAACCTTTACACTTGTTTTCTTTTTAAGGCCTAACTTTGGAGACTTTCTAAATAAGTCTACTATAGTTGAGAGCCAGTGAAGTTTAATCTTTTAGCAAGAACATGGACTTCACAATGGTTAAGCCTTAGGCACCTCGCATCCTGGATTCTTGATCATTAACAAATGTCCTTCTCATCCAAGGCCTAAATCTTTCGGAATCTTTATCCTCTCGGATTTGGTTTGTCAAGGGCTATGAAGAGTATTTTACCCGGTTAAAACGATGGAGTTTTATCGGGACAGGACCAAAGAAGTTAAGAGTCTATTCATGACTCTTTGGTGCACGGTCAAGAAGCCTGCGCTATCTATGTCTAAAACGCTCTTATCGTCTGGTATAGACTTTAATTACAAGAGTTCTTTCACACTCTTGTGTAACAGTTCGTAACATGTCGAAAGGGTAAAGACTCATGAAGTTAGAGCTATAAGAGCTTCTGTAACTTTTAAACTAATCTGTTCTCTGCAAAGCATCGCGTATACAGCCTTGTGAAGGGGTTTTCCTGTATTCGCCTTGCGTTTCTTAGATCGTATTCAGTCTCTTTATCAGGACGTCTACGTTTTGCGTTCACTTGTAATAACGAGTGCAGTAGTAGGTGAGACATTCACCACTACATTTCCCTATATTCTTAGTACCCCTGTTCTTCTCTTGGAACTATTATATATGTTTTTATGATTGTACGTGAAGATTGGTCGACAATCCTCAGCAATCTTTGACCTAGTCAGGTGGTCATTTTGTTCCTAGAGAGTGCCTGGAACAAGGGTATTAGTTGAGGTCCTGTCATGTTATAGGTTATTGAACCGTTTGACAGCTCCTAGAGATCATCAGCCCCCTGGGTGGACCGCTGGATCTTCTAAGGATAGCAGACAAAATGAGGCAGAGCATTGCTGTCAGCTTCCTTATCAGGTGAGAACCTCTTAAGTGGTTTGTGTAATGCTTAAGTGAATTTCCAATTATGTAGCTGTCTCTGACCCATCACCAAGGGTGTCAATCAGCCATTCTTATATAACCAGCGGGTAAGTTTTATATTTAAAAATGTTATTTTCATAATAAAATAAATTTTTGAATATACTTACCCGCTGGTTATATAAGTTAAAAACTCACCCTCCTCCCTTCTAGAGACCATGGGGTATAGAAAATCTGAAGAGGTTGGGTATAGTTCTACTTGTTGTACCATGAGGGCACTAGTGTACACCTGGCATATCTGCGATAGCCGCGCAAGATTTTGAATTTCCTACCGAGGCGTCAGGGACGTTAGCCATTCTTATGTAACCAGCGGGTAAGTATATTCAAAAATTTATTTTATTATGAAAATAACATTTCAGAGTATTATTTCAGGCATAGCCTACCTTTCAAATCCCAACCTAAATCCTCAAGTGGTGATTAGTGGTTTTAATGAACTTTTAAATAAAGCCTAGTGATACTTGGTATCTACCAAATCCAAGCTATTTTCAGAGCCTCAAATTCTGTATTTATTTTGCCCTTTAACAGAGACAACATTGGTATCCCACCTTCTAGCTGGTCTTTTAGATACATTATCTAGAATTTGGGAGGCTTAAAACCGAGATGGTAGTCTAGATCCCTATATCAACTCTCAATAACATAAGTACTTCTAAACCTCTACTTATCTCTTATGTGGCGAATTGTTATTTAGGTATTTTAGTACTCCTCTCATGAAATAAAACCTCTTTACTTATTATCCTTCCTACCATTCGCTATGATTCAGCAGGTGTTAAACAAGTTCAGGATGATGCTAACAGCTCCTTTCTGGCCACAGACGGAATAGTTCACAGGTCTGTGGCACCTGTTGTTGGAGTATCCAAGAAGGTTGCTGTACAATGCCTATATGCAGGAATAACCTCTCTCAAAGGTGATTCATCCAAACCCATCTGTTCCACAACTGACTGATTGGAGACTATATACTGTATTATAAGAAACATATGGTTACTGAAACTTTCAAGAACCATTATAGGTTCTAAAGGACAATCTACCAATATTCCCTTTCAAAGACAAAGTAATGTAAATTTTGATTAGTGCAAAATAAAGAGTTCTGTCAATGACTAGGTCTGGCTTTGATATTGTTAAATTTTTACAAATAATTTTTCATAAGAAATGTTAAATTTCAGCTATTAAAGGATTTAGTTCAATGCTTAATTCTGTGTTCAAACATCAGAGATTAGATTTTTCCCTTTCTGGTATTAAAGTGGCCGTACTGTAAATCATTGAATATTGAAATGCCTGCAGTAGTAAGATCAAGTTTTTGGAATTTGGATAAGGTTGTGCAGTATGCAAAAGATTCATATATACATTTGAAATATTTTTCTTAAAGATCTAATAGCTAAAACCATTTTCTCGTTGGCATTAGTTTCAGCGAAACACACTTGTGGGCTACATATGGTATCTGTTAGAGTAACCTTTGGAGAACACAAAATGATTTAGTCCCTTTTTGTCTTTCTTCAGAGCTAAAAATTATCGTAAGGCTAAAGAGATTTCCTCAGTTTTTTCATATATATATTAGTTGAAAATAGATGAAAGCACCAGTTACCAAGTACCGCTAGAATGCTCTTTCCTTTACTAAGGGCACATGTTTATTGTAGGGAAGAAAATGGTAAATTAATTATTTTTAATTTTATGGGTAAATATCAATTTAAACTGAGCTTCCGGAGAAGGAATATGAACATCAGATAAGAATAGAAATAAGAAATTTTATTATTAAAATTCTGTTGTTTGGATATTTATATATGATTAGTTTGTAAGGGAAAAATCTACTTAGACTTTTAGATACGGTACATATATTCTATAAGCATAAATATTATTCATAGGACTTTTTTATCAAGTTACCTACTTTTGATTGGCTTTTTATTCATTTATTGAACTCCATATAATGTATTATAATGTTGATATCAAATTATTTTGCCCCCTAAAAAAATAAGAAATCCTTATTTAGGACTTAACACATAGTTTTGGGTCAGCGATGACTGAAGTGACAAGTTTTATTAATGTGAATAGATGATGCTGATTGTGATATGCAAGAACACTGTACTACAAATACTGTACTATGATGGAACTTGTATCTGGTTTGAAGATTTAATGATATAGCTGACCATCCTTAAGTTTGTAATTAGGTATTTTTCAAGTACCTTTTGTTCCTAAATATTTAAGTTTACTGATAACCAATAATGTATTACAATGCCTTGTTGGGAGTATAAGTTTTGAAAATTATCATGCAATATTGTATTTGAAATTCAGTGATGTAGAATTTTTAATTTCCTTTTTTTTTTTGTTTAGGTTGTGTCTCCTACTGTATCGAAGAGAAAACTTAAAGCAGATGAGGTCAGGGAAGAGAAAGAAGCTAAACGCAAGGAGAGGGAGGCTTTGAGAAAGCAGCGAGCCTTAGAAAAAGCAGAAGCAAAGGCACAAAGAGAGGCAGAAAGGACATCCCGTAAAGCAATGAAGCCAGGAGAGTGTTTGAAGGTAAGAGACCAAGATTTGGGGCATATTTTGGAAAAGAATGCTGTAATTCCATGACAGGGCCTTTGTTGATAGTTTTTACTTATTTCTGACATTAGTGTTGTATCTCCATTGTCTGCTTACAAGAACTAAAATAGTAGTTCCATTATTAGAGTTGTTCCTTAACATTCTCCTGTTTAAGATTTGGGAATCTAATTATTTGTGGGGATGTCTGCAAATTCCTTGAAAAGATAATTTTGGGTATTCAGGAATTTCATAGTTATGTGACAGTTAATAAAGACCAAGATCCACAATTATATACAGTAACAGCAAATGCAAGACAGTGCTTTGACTGAAAAGATGTGTAAGCTCTTACTACACTAAGATTTTAAGGTTACTAATAGTAAAACATACTTATCCGGGGTCATTAGGTTCCAACCCCTCTATGGTTCAGGAATTTCACGGATAATAGGCCACTTAAAATCTACGGCTTTTAAAAAGTTTCCTTCCATGGATTACAGTACAGTACTGGCAATATAAATATCACCACCTGTGTGTGTGTGTGTTCCTAACGCTCTTATAAACCAATTATACATTCTTAATCATTTGTTATGCTAAATCGTACTTTAATTGTAGATATCCTTACATATACTGTATATAAAAAAAAAGATTTAAAATCGGAACACTCAACAGTGGAGATACGTAAACTGGATTTAATGATATTGATTAGCTGTATACTGCTGAAGCATTTAGATGGCGACCATAATGAGGTAAATCTACTGCACAGTAAAGAAGATTATTACTGCTTCTCTAGAAGCACCACTTCAGCTGGCACTTCATCAGGTGGTACAATATCTTCGCTGTCCTCCAGCAAAGTAACTTCTTTTCTTGCTGATGAAGTAGTGCCCATATCTTCTTTTTCTTACGAGTGATGAACATAGTAATAGACAATTGCTAACGCTGCTTATTCTGATGTAAAAGGATGTTCTTATGTACTTCCATGGCTTTGTAGATTGCCTTTCTGAACTTTAATTCACAAATCATTTACAGGTCCCAATCTTTAGGTATTGTCTGAAGTTACTTTGCTATTTTGCTAGAGTTGAGAGGCAATCAGTATAAGGCCGACCTCCTCTTCTTCCTCTGAATCTTCATGCTCTTCTTCTTAGTCCTCCCTTGCGGACTTCATCATATCCGTCAGATCTTCATCACTAAACGCTGCTAAGTTGGCCTCAATCAGGTCATTTACGTTGTTGGTAGTCATATCTGTGAAACCATCTTCTCTGAGCTATGTCACGAGTTTCTTTGCCTTATCTACTGCAAAGTGGGGGATTTCGTCAGGAGAGAATCCTTTATAGTCGTTGACTACTTCTGACTTCAATTTCTTCCAACAACCTTAGTGTTTCTTTCTTCATCTTCTTTATTAGCTTCTGGATATTGCAATGGTGTATCCACACCAGTGCAGTACTCCTTCAATGAGAAATCATTATCCGCATCCATAAACTCGACCAAATTTTGAAGAGAGTTTTGCATATAAAGTGGCGTGAAAGCACAAACAACTCCTTGATCCATGTCAAGTTTGGTTGTAAGAATTCTACCTGTATGCCCTCATAATGCAAGTTGATCGTGCGGCCTCCAGCATTGTCTATTAGGAGAAGCACTCTTAAATCGTGGCCTTTTTCGGCATGATAATACTTTACTTCGGGGATGAAACCAATCCTATGTAAGTGCTTTTGTTATCCTTTCCTTTTGGTTGTGCAGCCAATGCACTTGCAGCATTGTCTTACAGTATTTCTGTTTTTGAAGGCTCTTGGGTTTTTAGACTTATAGAGAAGTGCTAGCTTTATCATAAAGCCCACAGCATTTCCACACATTATAAGTGTGATGCGACCTTTGTAGATCTTCAATTTAGTGACTTTACCCTCCTCCTTCATAATAAAAGTTTGCAATGGCATACGTTTCCAAAAAAGCTCGGTCTCATCCATATTGAAAACTTGCTTGTGCAAATAACCCCCTTCCTCAGTGTTGGTCTGGAACATCTCCATGTATGCATCAGCAGTCGGTTTATTAGCAGAGGCAGGGACACACTCATAAGGTTGAACCTCCTTTGAAATTTATCAAACCAGTCATTGCTGGCATTAAATTTGGTTGGTTTTTGGGGGAGATGTCATAGATGGTCCTGCTTATGGGATGTTGTCACCCTAATCTGTTGATTTGCCGTTGAGGTGCCCTGCCTTCTCGTATATGGTGTTGGTATCCAGTAAACTGGGGGTGGAGGGTGCGGGCAAGAAACCCTGCCCCCCTCGTCAGTCTGAAAGCTTCACTTTTGTTTTGGCTGCTGATGTGTATGGCTGTACTGTCAGCTCCTGATCGAACTTTTCATTTTCTTTATCTTTTGCATTAAGTGAATGCTTGTTGTTGGATTGTGGAATGAAGGTTAAGCAAGAAAGTCTTACGTACTTGTTTGGGGAAGGGTAGACATTGCAACCGGTCTGTGAGTAAATTGGCTGTAGATTCACACTCCCTCTGTGCTTCTTGTAGGAGACATGATTGTTCGCAGTCCTCCCCATGCACCAAGTCCAGTTCATGGCCACCTGTGCAGTGGCAAGCATTCGCCTTGAAGGGAAAGAAGCAAGCTAAGCCTTTGCCAGTGTCTAGCTTGGCAACGCTCAAGAAGTCACTGAAGATATCTTTTGTCGCATCGGACTCCTCAGTCTGCTGCCGCTTCCCCTGTGCATACCCGTGTTCTTGGTAACATAGAATAGTTGATTCTCATCTAACTCAGTGACGATGAAATTGTGTCCTTTGGCAAGACAAAGGAGTTGGAGGTGGACAAGGATGACGTCAGTGTTCTGCCGGCCAAGCATGGTGATTAGCTGACGACTGAGGGGCTGATGGAGTTGCATAAGAAGCAGCAATAGGAGGATATGGAGGAGATTTCATCTGAGGTGGAGGAGTAGGGACAGTGTGACAAACCTCTCGCTTCAAATGAAAGAAGGGAGATGCTGAAAATGTGGGAAACCGTGCTAAATTCTGTAGAAACACATCACCCAGATAAGGCTTTGGAAGGGCAAGCAGCCAACCTATTTACTGAAAATCAGATGTTACATTTCCATACTATTTTGAAAAAAAAGTCTTCATCTCTAGATAGGTTCCTCGGGAAAGTTGAAAGTAAGATTTGTAAAACAAGTCGACAAAGTGTCCAGGAAGCGTAAATTAAATGATTCAATTACTAATGAGAGAGAACTCCCGATTTTTTAGCAGACGTTTTCATAGAGGGAAATTTTACGCCAAGCAGTAATCCTTTTTTCCTCATCCTTATGCCTCCCACAACTCAAAAGCAAAGTGTAAGTTAATTTGAAAATATTTTTTTTTTTTTTTTGTGAATTATTAATTGATATTCATTCAGGATGTTAGGGACTGTCATTTGTTCACCAAATTACATTATAAATCCTTAAAATATTAGTGTACAGTACTGTATATGTGTATTTATGGGTCTGCTGAATGCTTTGAGTAAATTTCTTTTATTTCTAATGGGAAAAGTTGTTTTAGTTTGCAAGCGAGCGCCAATAAAGAATTAAACTCGTTAAACTAATAAACCGAGGTACTACTGTAGAAGGATCTGAAGAAAATGAGATTGAGGCTTGTGGGGAGGTTATTAACTCATATTGCATTGTGTACCATCAAAACCATTACTAAATGGAACACTAGAATCCTTATGCTAAATGCCATGAGTTAGGGTTTGGATATGGGCAGGTTAGGCCATGAACTCTGCCACCTCACCAAGGGTTGTTAGCCTTCTTAGGTTGCCCGAATATAGCAAACTCTTCCATAAAATTGAGTTTTAAGTACACCACTACATACTTCCTTTAGGGTAAGTAGTATGATTTGTAACATTCCATCACAATCTAAATCTACTAGCCTTGTTTTTGGATGCTCCTGTGAATTTAGGTTTACTTTTTTTCTATGTTTAGATTCCTCTCTTGATCTCGTCCTGAGGTAAGCCTAATATATTCATCCATAATAGTGTCGGGTGAGCTCTCACATCAGAATTACTTTGATCAAAATCTTATTGTTGCCCACAGCACAGAACACAACAAATTAGGATTCCTGATTTGTAACAACAACCCACTTGAACAATTAAAACACATACTGTATATATTCCTGATCACATTAATGCTAACTAACATTTGAGATACCTGTTGAAATCCTACCGCTAGAGAGGCATGGGGTCCTTTGACTGGCCAGACAGTACTACATTGGATCCTTCTCTTTGTTTACGGTTTTTCCCCTTGCCTACACGTAAACCGAATAGTCTGGCCTATTCTCTACATATTCTCCTCTGTCCTCATACACCTGACAACACCGAGATTACCAAACAATTCTTCTTCTCACAAGGGGTAAAGTACTGCACTGTAATTGTTCAGCGGCCACTTTTCTCTTGGTAAGGGTAGAAGAGACTCTCTAGCTATAGCAAGCAGCTTTTCTAGAAGGACTCTCCAAAATCAAACCCAATGTTCTGTAGTCTTGGATAGTGCCATAGCCTTTGAAGCATGGCCTTCCACTGTCTTGGTTAGAGTTTTCTTGCTTGAGGGTACACTTGGTCACTCTATTCTATCTTATTTTTCTTCTTCTTGTTTTGTTGAAGTTTATATAGATATTTATTCTGATGTTACTGTTATTAAAATATTCTATTTTTCTTTGTTTCTTTTCCTCACTGGGCTATTTCCTTGTTGGAGCCCTTGGGCTTATAGCATCCTGCTTTTCCAACTAGGGTTGTAGCTTAGCTAGTAATTATAGTAATATAAACACTAGGTTTTATACTTGTAGAGTGTAGAAATCGACTGCCTACTTACTTGTGTTCGACAAATAGACTGAAAATGGCTTACTAATCCATCTATCATTGTCATATGCTGTCATATAGGCACAATAGTATAGTGATGCAGTTGTGGCTATTGAAGTGAAGGAAAACAGTAAACTTCTATAATACTGTAATAGGCCTAAATGTCGACATACAGTGAGCTTCGATTAGGGAGCAATATGGACCTTAGGTGACTTTCATAGAGATGATATTCAGAAACCATTATTGCTGTGAGAAAGGTCTTGCCATTTCTCAAGAATACAAATAATTTTCTATCATTTATAAATTAATATTTATCTGTATTGTTTGATTACATACTGTATTTCTTATTCGACTGTATCTACCGTACTGTACATATGACCAGTTTATTGAACTTGCTTTACTCTCAGGATTTCTATTGAATGTATTTGTCTGACATTGTTTCAAATGAATATGTCCATCCATTACTTATAACAAACATTCTTACAGCATGTACTTAACTTACTCGCAGTTAACTTTTGAAAAATGGATAAAACACAATTGAAAAATACATTTCAGTCAGGCCTTATCAATAGGAGATTTGCCATTCACTATAAAGCAATATTTATTATTATTTATTCACAATTAAAAATACATAACAGGCCATGATAAAAAAGACAAAACCCCATTAAAGTTCAGTATTACACAAAGTCGCGAAAGTTTCCTTATGTAACAATGTCCATCTCAACTTACTTTCTCTCTTTTGTTACACAAATGAGTATGAGTACTGTATTTGTTTTTATATAACAGAGTGCTGTTATTTCTTTTCAGTGAAGGTACATTCACACTTGCATAAACGGGAATTTGCCTTAACAGATAAGAAAAAAAAGCACCGGAATATAGAACAACAAATGCATACTCATTTATATAACAAGGGAGGGTATGTTAAGACTGATACTGTTATATGAATGAATTTTCAAGACATTGTTTAATATTTTATTTTCACTTTTATAACTGTGAATGCTTTCCTGTATTTGGTTTAGTAACTTTAGTGTAACTATGAATGCTGAACTATTCCTTTTGTCTTTTCTCTCTAGACTGAAATGCATAAGTTTTATTTATTCATATAAGGAAATAAGGGTCTGGAAGTGTCACTGAGGGTGCATTAATTATTTATGGTTTTCCCTTATTTCCTGATATCTCAGTTATCTAACCCCCAAGAAAGGTAAGGTTTGACTTTATTCGAAAAAATCCCAGGAAGTTCCAAAGCAAAAAAAGATTTTTATGTTTACTTATACAAATTACAAAAGGAATTTTAGAATGCTGGAAAATGTTTTTGCTTAAGACTGAATAGCATTACAATATGTTCATTGTTATTACCATCTTAAAATATCCTGTTACATTGTAGATAACCAAGACTTAAAACTAGAACTATTTATCTACTTATATATATGAATTACTGTACAATATGACAAAGTGAAAGTAAGAGAAACTGGTAATTTAGAGGAGTAGAAGTTAGTAAAAGAAAATTTTGTTGGGATTGCAAGTGATGTGTGTGGCAAGAAGTTTGTTGGAGGCAGCATGAGGAAGGGCAGTGAATGGTGGAATGAAGTAGTGAAGGTAAAAGTGGAAGAGAAAAAAGAGGGCTTTTGAAGAATGGCTGCAGAGTAATAGTGTAGAGAAGTATGAAAGATATAAAGAGAAAAATGTGGAAGTAAAGCTCAAGGTAAGTGAGGCAAAGAGGGCGGCTGACCTTAGGTGTGGTCAGGGATTTGGTCGTTCATATGAAGAGAATAAGAAGTTTTGGAAAGAAATGAAGAGAGTAAGGAAGGCTGGCTCAAGAATTGAAGAGACAGTGAAAGATGGAAATGGAAGGTTGTTAAAAGGAGAGGAGGCAAGGAAAAAGTGGGCGGAATATTTTGAAAGTTTACTGAATATTGAGGATAATAGGGAGGCAGATATAATTGCTGTTGCAGGTATTGAGGTGCCGGTGTTGGGAGATGAGAATGAGAGAGAGATTACAAGAGAGGAAGTGACGAGAG
Source organism: Palaemon carinicauda (assembly GCF_036898095.1). Lineage (NCBI taxonomy): Eukaryota > Metazoa > Arthropoda > Malacostraca > Decapoda > Palaemonidae > Palaemon > Palaemon carinicauda. The sequence continues at coordinate 6,284,431 of NC_090746.1, forward strand.
CACTAGATGAAACGAGAGTAGGGAAAGCATCTGGTATGGATGGTGTGAGAGCTGAGATGTTGAAGGAAGGGGGTGTGACTGTACTTGAATGGTTGTGAGATTGTTTAATGTGTGTTTTGTGTTGTCAATGGTACCAGTAGATTGGGTTTGTGCATGTATTGTACCACTATATAAGGGTAAGGGAGATGTGCATGAGTTGTAATTCAAGGGATATTAGTTTGTTGAGTGTAGTTGGAAAAGTTTATGGTAGAGGACTGATTAATAGGATTAAGGATAAAACAGAGAATGCAATCTTAGAATTACAAGGTGGTTTTAGAAGAGGTAGGGGTTGTATGAATCAGATTTTTACTGTTAGGCAGATATGCGAGAAATATTTAGCAAAAGGTAAGTAGGTGTACGTTGCGTTTATGGGTCTGGAGAAAGGGCATGATAAGAGTTGATAGGGAAGCAATGTGGAATGTGATGAGGTTATATGGAGTTGGTGGAAGGTTGTTGCAAGCAGTGAAAAGTTTCTACAAAGGTAGTAAAGCATGTGTTAGGATAGGAAATGAAGTGAGCGATTGGTTTCCGGTGAGAGTGGGGCTGAGACAGGGATGTGTGATGTCGCCGTGGTTGTTTAACTTGTATGTTGATGGAGTGGTGAGAGAGGTGAATGCTCAAGTGCTTGGACGAGGATTGAAACTGGTAGACGAGAATGAGCATGAATGGGAGGTAAATCAGTTGTTGTTTGCGGATGATACTGTACTGGTTGCAGACGCGGAAGAGGAGCTTGGCCGATTAGTGACAGAATTTGGAAGAGTGTGTGAGAGAAGGAAGTTGAGAGTTTTAATGTGGGTAAGTGTAAGGTTATGAGATGTACGAGAAGGGAAGGTGGTGCGAGGTTGAATGTCATGTTGAATGGAGAGTTACTTGAGGAGGTGGATCAGTTTAAATACTTGGGGTCTGTTGTTGCAGCAAATGGTGGAGAGTGAATGAAGGATGCAAAGTGTTGGGGGCAGTTAAGGGAGTAGTAAATAATAGAGGGTTGGGCATGAATGTAAAGGGAGTTCTGTATGAGAAAGTGATTGTACCAACCGTTATGTATGGATCGGAGTTGTGGAGGATGAAAGGGACGGAGAGACAGAAATTGAATGTGTTTGAGATGAAGTGTCGAAGGAGTATGGCTGGTGTATCTCGAGTAGATAGGGTTAGGAACGAAGTAGTGAGGGTGAGAACGGGTGTAAGAAATGAGTTAGCAGCTAGAGTGGATATGAATGTGTTGAGGTGGTTTGGCCATGTTGAGAGAATGGAAAATGGCTGTCTGCTAAAGAAGGTGATGAATGGAAAAGTTGATGGGAGAGGTACAAGAGGAAGGCCAAGGTTTTGGGTGGATGGATGGAGTGAAGAAAGTTCTGGGTGATAGGAGGATAGATGTGAGAGAGGCAAGAGAGCGTGCTAGAAATAGGAACGAATGGGGAGCAATTGTGATGCAGTTTCGGTAGGCCCAGCTGCTCCGGTGCCTTAAATGACCGCGGAGGTAGCAGCAGTAGGGGATTCAGCATTATGAAGCTTCATCTGTGGTGGATAACGGGGGAGGATGGGCTGTGGCACCCTAGCAGTACAAGCTGAACTCAGTTGAGTCCCTAGTCAGACTGGGAGGAACGTAGAGAGGAGAGGTCCCCTTTTTTGTTTCATTTGTTTGATGTCGGGTACCCCCAAAATTGGTTGAAGTGCCTTGGTATATGTATGTATGATGTTGTTATATAACTTAATGTTTGAATTCTAAATGTATGCTTTTTTATTTCAACAGTATATAAAAGTTCAGTTAGATCGTCACTTACTGGAACTGCCTGTAGGAAGTCAAGTTTTAAGTCATCTTCAATCAGCAGATCTTCGATATGAAGTAGTAGATTCTGTTGTTCCTTGTGTAGCCAGTTTTACAAGGATTGATCCTCTCACTTTGCAGGTTTGTAATTTCTATTTATTGCTAACTTTCCTAAATTATATAAATTCACTTCAAGGCAGCCAACCAAATAGGTACCAGTGTTGGAAATTATACATAAAAACTCACATCCATGTTACCAACCCCTTAAGAAAGATATTTGTTTCATAACTGGAATACAAACCACGCTATTTAATTGGGGTATTACTTTCGGCGTAGCTGAAATGACGAGCCATTAATTTTTAACAAGGGTTAACTACCCATACTGCTAGTTAGCGGGGGTAGCTTGCTACCCCCCCCCCCCTCACACACTTGAGATTGAGCTCACTTTGCTTTCGGCTCGGATTGCGAACGGGCGTTACTACTTTTCATCCTCGCCGAATATTGGCATCTATTAATGAATTTTGCTTTTTCATTTTCTCTTTATGTGTGTGTGTGTGTGTGTGTGTGAAGTTGACTTCTGCGATCATGCGTACCTGCCCTGGACTCTCCGGCCGCCCTTGTGGGACATTTATGTCGGCGGTGGAGACTGATCCTCCCACCCTTTGTCCTTTATGCAGAGGTCAACGGTGTGATAGCGTAAATAAGTGTAATGAGTGTAGGGAGTGGTCTTCCTCCCAGTGGGAGAGGTTTGCGTGACGGCGGAAGAAGAAGTCCAAGCGGGATATTGTTCCTTTGAAGGAAGAAAAACCCAAGGCCTCTTCTTCCGTCTCCCGACCCTCCTCCGAAGCTCCTACTCGTTCGGTCTCTTACAAGAGACCGTCGAGTAGTAGCGTAGACCAAAGTTAATGTCGGCCAACCCCGGTTCTCGAGAGATGATGTTGCTTACCCTAGTGAAGCAGCCACACCTCTCCCCCCAGGTGAGGCCTTGTCACTAACCTCTCTTTTACAGATTTGGTCTTCCTTGGGACTTATGGGTGCTACAGTTCATCCACATGGGTGTTTCTGTTAAGCAATCATCGTCACCGTCAGAGGTAGATCCTCTAACCCTTGTCGACGTTATTGTATCAGAGGTGTCTCATGCGGTATCATCCAACTCCTCTGCCCCTCCAGACTCTTCAGCGGTTGCTGCCGACTTAGTTTCCCCCATTCCTGAACATCCTTCGAGGGGGAAATAAGTTCAACGTCTGTCTCTCCTGCTAGTGTTTCTAGTTCACTTAAAGAGACTCCTCTTTGGAGGACTGCTGCGGCGCACGGTCAGCTGGCTGATCCAACGGCCCCCAGAGGGCGCATTCATCGGAAAGCACGCCTTCCACTTCGCCTTAGAGGTCTCCCTTCACCAGCGGTGAAGAGGCACCTCTTTGGTTCATCGTCGTCGCAGCCGTCCCCTGCAGAGGAGCCTCCATTGTATTCTGACCTTCATTCATCGATCATCACTGCTCCTGTAACTAGTCTTGTGACTTCGGTCCTGGACCTCTCTGCTGATCGTTCGCGATCCCCTTCAGTGGATGGTCGCCCTTACAAAGGGCATGTCGACCATCCACCCTCCAGACCTGCCAACCTGCCATCACCGTTGCTGTCACCGGTAGAGCTTATTTTAGCTCTACCAAAGTGCGCAGCTGCCCGCCATCGCCCTGCAGCTCGCCAACCAACAGGACTTCAGCGCTCACCAGCAGCTCGTCAGACTGCACGTCAACACTACAGCGCTTGGGCGCACCCCTTCACTCATAGAAGGCAGCAGATTCATGCGCCTGCGCACCAACGCTCTCCAGCACGCCAGCACACTCTCCTGCGCGCCCACACGCCCATGTTCACCTGCGCACCCTGCGAGCACACACCAGGGTCACCCACGCGCCAGCGCACTACAGCGCTCTTGCGCTCTCCTGCGCGTCTGCGCTCTCCTGCGCGTCTGCGCTCTCCTGCGCGTCAGCGCTCTCGTGTGCTTATGCGCCCACGATCTCTTACGCGCCAGCGCCCACCTGCGCGCCAGCGCTCTCCTGCGCGCCAACACTCTCCTGCGCCCCCTTACTCTCCTACGCGCCAATTATCTCCCGCGCGCCAACCTGCGCGCCAATTCTCTATTGCACACCAGCGCGCTCCTGCACGCCAGTACTCACCTGCGCGTCAACAAATGCCTGCGCGTCAACAAATGCCTGCGCGCCATTATTCTCCGGCGCACAAACACTCTGTAGGCGAGACAGCAGGCACAAGGCAGCTCTCACCTGCGGGCGGGCACTCTCCTGGACATTCGCACTCTCCTGCGTGCCAAATCTCTCCCGCGCCCACTCACAGAGACATGCGCACGTGCGCCAAAACTCTCCCGCGTGCCCGCACGCACCAATATTCTCCTGCTCGCCCGCGCGTGCCAATATTCTCCTGCACGCACCAACAGGCACGGGCGCAGGATCTACACCCGGAAAGGTCACCATCGCCTCATTCCCCTCCCCGCAAACGCATTCCAGCGCGCCCTGTGGGAGAAAGGAAACAGGCACAAGCAGAGGCGTTCAGGATCCCTAAACTGCCTTCTAAGGTGGACCCACCTATTACAGTGACTCCTCGTAGGGAACCTTCAGTCCCTTTCCCTTCAGGGGATCTGTCTTACAGTGCATCAGTCAGTCAGTAGTCTTGATTCAGTGCCTTAGTCAGAGCTGTAACACAGGCATTCAAGCCCGTCCTGTCCAACTGCTTATCAGAGCAACCTATAGCTCTGGACTCAAGACACGGAACCATGGCTTCCTCTACCCCTTTGAAGAGGAAAAGAGGAGTTTCCGACGCGGTCACTTCCCCGAGGATGAAGCTGTCTCCGTGTAGACCATCAAGGCTAGTCCCTCCAGTTTCTCCCCAGGGATAATCTTCCTCCCTGTCAGATGAAGACCATCCTTCACCAAGGGAATTGCGTGAGGAGAGACACTCTTCTGTCGCACCATTGGAGGAAACCTCCCTTCACGCGGAGAGTTCCCCTCAATCTGAGACCAGGAGAGACATGACACTCAGGCCTTCGATGTTGGAGTCTTACCTCCTTCCTCAGAAGGAGTCCAAAGACTCCAAGACACTGCCAAAGTCCTCCACCAGGGCTAGAACGGAGACAGCCAGCTACTCAAGGAATGTCCGTGACTCACCGCAAGAAGAGCTCTTGGGGATAGAAGGAGACTTCACTGTGAGTCCAACATTAGGAGGAGACCAACAAGAATCAGAACATGCATTCTGGCAGATTCTGACTCTAATGAGGGTTCTCAATGGCTTTTCCGACCCAGAGATACTCCCTCGAGAGGCAAAGACACGGTCTTAGACCGCATCTTCGGCACTCAGAAAACCTCAAAGACCAGTGCAGCCCTGCCCTGGTCTTAAGGGTTGAAGAGTACCAGGGACAAGATCACCCAACAGCTCTCCAAGTGTGTTTCCTCCAACCGTGCTGGCTCTACGAACAAGCTCCTCCCACCTCCTCGCGTACAGCAAAGGAGGTACTTTGAGATCCTGGAGGAACCCAGTTCAGCTCTTCCACTTCACCATTCTCTGGAAGAGCTAACCAGGGGAGTCCCTCTTGAGACTCTCCAGCCGGCAGGACTCGTTCTCGGTGGCCAAAGTCCTTTACCAGGAAAAGGTACCTCACTAAGTATGCGATGCAAGCTACTTCATGGCTGGACATCTGGTTAGGGACCTTAGGTATCCTGATACGATCCGAGGATTTTTCCAAGGAGCGTACCAGGAAGGCAATGGAGACCTTTTTACTCAGGCACTTGCACGATCGAGTTTCTTGCCCACCAAGTTTCGAACTTGTGGGCAAACACTATTTTGAAACGTCGCGATGCAGTGTCTGAGAGGTTCCATCAACAGGTCCCAAGCGTCAAGATAAATAGGCTCAGACATTCCTCCCTAGAGGGGTCCCATCTGTTTGAGCCTAAGGATGTGGAACTTGTTGCTGAGAGGTGGAGGAAGTCTCATCGACACTCCCTCCTCCATAGGGCTTTAACAACCAAGCCCTATAAACCTCCAGCACCTCAGCAGTCCCGTCCAACCAAGACCGTAACGACGAAACCAGCAGCGAAGACACTGGTGTCTAATAAGCCCTAGGCAAAAAGTCCTCCAGGGGAGGAAAGAATCCTAGAGGGAGCAGCTGAGGCTGCAAATGCTAGGATAGGCACTCCCCCTGCGTTTCCACCAGTTGGGGGATGCCTACAAAGTTGCTCAGACAAGTGGAAGCAACTCGAGGCCGATTCCTGGACAATCTCCGTGATCCGTCTAGGATATCGTGTCCTGTTCACAACATCTCTACCTCCCTTGACCAGAAATCGTGTTAATAGACTCCCTTGCCATGGGATCAGCAAGGGGGCAGGCCCTTCGGGCAGAAGTCCAGACCCTGTTGAAGAAGGGCGCTCTCCAAGAGGTCCTTGACGGGTCCCCAGGCTTCTTCGTTCGACTCTCTCTTGTAAGAAAGACGTCTGGAGGCTGGAGACCAGTCATTGACCTCTCAGCCCTGAACAAGTTTGTCAAGCAAACTCCATTCAGCATGGAGACGGCAGACACGGTCAGACTAGCTGTAAGATCTCAGGACTTCATGTGTACACTGGACCTAAAGGACGCGTACTTCCAGATCCCAGTCCATCCATCTTCAAGGAAGGAAGTACTTAAGATTCAGGCTAGACAACAGAAAGTACCAGTTGAAGGTGCTGTGCTTCGGTCTTTCCACGGCACCCCAAGTTTTCACCAGAGTGTTTGCCCTAGTGTCATCTTGGGCGCACAGGATTGGCATCCGTCTCCTCCGTTATCTGGATGACTGGCTAATCCTAGCAGGCTCGGTGTCAACCCTTCTTCAACACCGAGACAAACTTCTGAGACTTTGCCAGGATCTAGGGATCATGGTAAATCTCAAGAAGTCTTTTCTGCTTCCTACACAGAGACTGGTATACTTAGGCATGATCATAGACACTAATCTCCACAAAGCCTTCCCATCAGACGACAGGATATCAAGGCTGATAAAGGTCGCAAGACCCTTTCTCAGACGAGAAGAACTTCCAGCCCAAACGTGGTTACGTCTCCTCGGTCACCTTTCATCGCTGGCCCGTCTAGTTCCCAATGGTCGCCTCAGGATGAGATCCCTCCAGTGGCAACTCAAGCCCCGGTGGAATCAAACTCATGATTCCCCCGGACATCCGGATCCCCATGGGATCAGAGGGACTGACAGACCTCCAGTGGTGGGTACAGATGAGAACCTACGAAAGGGAGTGGAGTTTCTCGTCCTCTCCCTGGATTTGATGCTATTTTCAGACGCTTCAAAAAAAGGGTGGGGGGCCCACGTGCTGCACCACACAACCTCAGGCCTCTGGTCAGAGTTAGAAAAGTACCTCCACATAAATCTCCTAGAGATGAAGGCTGTATTTCTGGCCTTTCAACAGTTTCTGGCGGGCCACTCAGTGGTGGTGATGAGCAACAACACTACTGTAGTGGCTTACATCAACAAGCAAGGAGGTACTTTTTCGCTGCAGCTATCCCATCTAGCAGTAGAGATACTGAGATGGGCCGAAATCCACTCGATACCACTATCGGCATGCTTCATTCCAGGCCAAAGGAATGTGCTCGCCGACAACCTCAGCAGAGCATCTCAGAAAGTGAGTACCGAGTGGTCTTTGGATCATCTAGTAGCCAACAAAGTCCTGACTTTGTGGGGTTCTCCGACTGTGGACCTCTTCGCAACGTCCCTGAACTTCAGGCTTCTGCTGTATTGTTCGCCAGTCCAAGACTCCAAGGCTCTCCTCAAGATGCTTTCCAACAACGTTGGGACAACATCGACGTTTACGCTTTTCCCCCGTTCTGTCTGATGAGGAGGGTACTCAACAAGACCAGAACATCAGTCAATCTTTCAATGACCCTCATAGCTCCGCTATGGCATCACGCAGAATGCTTTCCGGACCTTCTGCAACTCCTAACGGAGCCCCCAAGAGAACTCCCTCCAGGACACAATCTACTCAAACAACCAGGTGCCAACATATTCCACAGAGTTGTAGCTTCGCTACGACTTCACGCCTGGAGACTATCTAACATCTCTCTCAGAGAGGATTTTCGCAACAAGTTGCGACTAGGATGTCTGGATACCTGCATAAGTCATCAGCAGCAGTCTACCAGGCAAAGTAGAAAGTCTTCTGTGGTTGGTGTCGTGGAAGGGGCATCTCTCCACTCGATGCCACTATTCCGTCAATAGCTGAGTTCCTCGTGTATTTGCGTGAAGAAATGCGCCTGTCAGTCTCGGCAGTAAAAGGCTATCGCTCAGCCTTAAGCCTCGCCTTCAGACTGAAAGGAATGGACATTTCTTCATCGCTAGAACTTTCCTCACTCATACGGAGTTATGAACTTACCTGCCCCCAGGCAGAAGTGAGACCTCCCCCATGGAACGTGGTTCGAGTTCTCAGGTCTCTTAAGAGACCTCCCTATGACCCATTACGCCAAGCAACCGATCGCCACCTGACTTGGAAGACGGTGTTCCTGCTAGCTTTGGCTTTGGCCAAGCAAGTCAGTGAACTTCATGGTCTCTCATACGACATCGCCCATTCAAGGGGATGGGGAGAGGTAACGTTCAGCTTCGTCTCTGAGTCTATTGCTAAGACTCAGAACCCGGGAGTAGCGGATCCACGATTCGACTCCTTCCGGATTTTTAGTCTCCGTACTGTAACAGATGACCCAGACCATCTCTTACTATGCCCAGTGAGGAGTTTGAGGCTGTATCTTAAGAGAACAGCCGCAGCCCGTCCTCATGTGCCTGCTCTATTCATCAGCACAGGAAGGACCAAGAGGAGGGTCACCAAGAACACCATCTCAGCATGGATTCACAATGTCCTAGACCATGTACTGAATCCAGATCCTCCTCCTTCATGTCGTCCCAGAGCTCATGATGTCAGAGGTGTAGGTATGTCCCTGGCATTCAAGAGAAACTTCTCAGTGACGCAGGTTCTTCAAGCTGGGGTGTGGAATCGTCAGACCACATTCACATCCCACTACCTGCAAGACATGACCCACAGGAGACTCGATACGTTCTCTATCGGTCCTGTGGTGGCTGCACAACAGCTGGTTTAAAACCTCAAGCTCCTTATTGGACAAGTAGCAGAAGGTTGAGGGCATTGTTACCCAGTTTTAGCCTGTGTGAATGAAAAGGTTTGACTGGTCCTTATTCTTTTCTTCATTCTCCCCTCTCTTGGGGAAAGCAGCATCCTGGGTTCTCTGCATAGCTGACCTCAAACCACTGCAGGTAAACCATGCTCCCTTGTGTACCTAGTATTGAAACTAATACTGTTGCGTCCCCATACCCTGACGAGGTGGTATTGGGAAAGTCCTAGTTACACAGTTTTTCCTTCTAAAGAACTCGGAATAACTTTACCAGGACAGTCACACTTCTACATACCTCAACACACAGCTTGCGTCGGCAGCGGACCTTGCATAGCAAGGTTTTAGCGAGGTGCAGGGTCCTTATTTTTTGAGTACTAATACACTCAGATAAGGAGCCCCAGGGTAAAGCCAAAAGCCAGATTGGCTGGGACGTCCACCCTTCCTAATGGGTGAGTCACCCCTATTGAATAGCGTGATTTGTATTCCAGTTACGGAACAAATGACAAATTCGTAGATAATTTGTATTTTTGCTAACTATACAAACCTTAGCTATTTAAGCCCTATCCCCCTTGAAGTCCTACCTCCAGGCAAAGTGAGCTCAATCACAGTTGTGTGAGGGGGGCCGGTAGCAAGCTACCCTCCCCTACCCCTGCTAACTAGTGGTATGGGTAGTTAACCCTCATTAAAGATTAATGGCTCGTCATTTCAGCTACGCCGAAAGTAATAAATACATACATATACCAAGGCACTTCCCCCAATTTTTGGGGGGGTAGCCTACATCAAACAAATGAAACAAAAAAGGGGACCTCTCCTCTCTATGTTCCTCCCAGCCTGACAAGGGACTCAAACGAGTTCGGCTGGTACAGTACTGCTAGGGTGGCACAGCCCACCCTCCCACATTATCCACCACAAATGAAGCTTCATAATGCTGAATCCCCTACTGCTGCTACCTCTGCGGTCATCCAAGGCACTGGAGGAAGCAGCAGGGCCTACCGGAACTGCGTCACAATCACTAGCCATTCATTCCTATTTCTAGCACGCTCTCATGCCTCTCTCACATCTATCATCCTATCGCCCAGAGCTTCCTTCACTCCATCCATCCACCCAAACCTTGGCCTTCCTCTTGTACTTCTCCCATCAACTCTTGCATTCATCACCTTCTTTAGCAGACAGCCATTTTCCATTCTCTCAACATGGCCAAACCACCTCAACACATTCATATCCACTCAAGCTGCTAACTCATTTCTTACACCCGTTCTCACCCTCACTACTTCGTTCCTAACCCTATTTACTCGAGATACACCAGCCATACTCCTTAGACACTTCATCTCAAACACATTCAATTTCTTTCTCTCCGTCACTTTCATTCCCCACAACTCCGATCCATACATAACAGTTGGTACAATCACTTTCTCATACAGAACTCTCTCTACATTCATGCCCAACCCTCTATTTTTTACTACTCCCTTAACTGCCCTCAACACTTTGCATCCTTCATTCACTCTCTGACGTACATCTGCTTCCACTCCACCATTTGCTGCAACAACAGACCCCAAGTACTTAAAGTGATCCAATTCCTCAATTAACTCTCCATTCAACATGACATTCAACCTCGCACCACCTTCCCTTCTCGTACATTTCATAACTTTACACTTACCCACATTAACTCTCAACTTCCTTCTCTCACATACCCTTCCAAATTCTGTCACTAATCGGCCAAGCCTCTCTTCCGCGTCAGCAACCAGTACAGTATCATCCGCAAACAACAACTGATTTACCTCCCATTCATGCTCATTCTCGTCTACCAGTTTCAATCCTCGTCCAAGCACTCGAGCATTCACCTCTCTCACCACTCCATCAACATACAAGTTAAATAACCACGGTGACATCACACATCCCTGTCTCAGTCCCACTTACCGGAAACCAATCGCTCACTTCATTTCCTAACCTAACACATGCTTTACTACCTTTGTAGAAACTTTTCACTGCTTGCAACAACCTTCCACCAACTCCATATAATTCACATTCCACATTGCTTCCCTATCATCTCTACCATACGCTTTCTCCAGATCCATAAACGCAACATACACATCCTTACCTTTTGCTAAATATTTCTCGCATATCTGCCAACCCCTACCTCTTCTAAAATCACCCTGTACTTCTAAGATTGCATTCTCTGTTTTATCCTTAATCCTATTAATCAGTACTCTACCATACACTTTTCCAACTACACTCAACAAACTAATACCCCTTGAATTACAACACTCATGCACATCTCCCTTACCCTTGTATAGTGGTACAATACACGCACAAACCCAATCTACTGGTACCATTGACAACACATAACACATATTAAACAATCTCACCAACCATTCAAGTACAGTCACACTCCCTTCCTTCAACATCTCGGCTCTCACACCATCCATACCAGAAAGTAATACCCCTATTAAATAGCGAAGGTTTGTATAGTTAGGAAAAATACAAATCATATATGAATTTGTCATATTTTTGCATAATTTTCTATGTTTATTATTTCATAATGCCTCCTAAGATATCTAAGCAAAAACCTAGCTGAAGGAAAGGCATTGTATCAACGTTTACTAAAGAAAGTAGAAGAAAAGAGTAGTGCGCCTTCATTGTCTTCACCTCAATCCCAAACAATAACAACCTGTTGGGACTCCCAACCAATGGCAGCTACTTGCTCAACATAATAATCTTGGGTTCATTCAGCTGACAAAATTATTCATAATGAACGAAAAAGGCCTTTATACGTAAGAAAGGAGATTTTGAATACTGCAGACGAAAAATTCATAGACGATAGTGAGAGAATTAGTCCTTAGGCAGAAAAGAGAATCTTCACTTCTGAATGTATTAGTACCTAGATGTTCCTGTATACAACTTTTCTTTGACTTGTTGGCATTGGAATGTTTTTTGTGGATATGATTGACATCTTTGTGCTAGTGTGAATTGTGTAATATGCCCTGCTTCATAATTCCTCTAAAGATTGAAACTTTGTTCAACATCACTTAGGTGGATGGTACTTTGATTACTATTAGAAATTTTATAATTAGGAAATTCATGTAGTAGAAACAAAGAGGGTAAAGTGTTAATCATTTAACTAGTGCTGTAGCATTAAAATTTTAGAAACCGTGTTATAAGGGCTTCAAGCCTATGTGTGATTGTGATTGTAATTTTTTTACTTTTTTTCAGGAAACATTAGCTGAAGATGCTGTGATAATTGTACCATTGAAAGACTTCATAACCCTTGTTGAGAGGCAGGTATTTTATAATGGGGTTGCTGGTCTCTGTGAGAAGTGTAAGGAGTGGAAGAGTGCGCTTTCTGTCCCAAGAATCACTCTTGTTGTAGCAGGTGTTCAAATATATTTAAGGTACAGTATTCATAGCAACAAGTGAAAATTTACTTCATGTTAAGCAATGTAATTTCTGATCAGTAATTTTTTCATTCGC